>NC_068443.1:3303515-3396015 GCF_023373465.1 Oncorhynchus keta | reverse complement strand
ATAGACCAACAGGTGTGATTGATGAATGAACTAGGTATTAAACATGGACATTACGACACAGAAAACAGCAGTTAACTTCTCCATCGTCACCACTTTTATTTAAATCAGTAGACATATAGCAATATCTTGAATAATACAATACAAGTATCATGACGTTAACTTTTACAAACCTGTGTTTTTCCACTGGGGGCTTCAAATCCTACGAAGTCATGTCTTTCTACTCAAAATAACAATTCATTTGATCAATCTTTAATTGAAACAATTAAAAAGCGTGTCTGTTTTGGTAAACAGCCGAGGGATGGGGCTGGAGAAATGTAACCAATCAAATTTGTGGACAAAGCAATGGATGCAAGGACTGACCATCCATGATATTAAAAATGATAGTTTTTAAGCATGTTTTGAGGCTATATGGTGTTGATTTACATTGTAGTAAAACAGGCTCATAATTTGGGTTCTGATGGGGTTGCGACAGTTGAACTAAGCTCATGAGACATTTATAATTTATATTTATTCTCCAACAATCAATGGATTAATTTATGAATTTATAAGTCCAAAGACTGATGTATCAACTAAGGACTATAACTTCAAAGTATTCAATAATGTGTATTTGGTATGGAATCAAGGCATCAGAATGAACCAGAGAACACCAGAATAGAGCTTCCATACTTCACCATACTCTACCAGCACCAGAATAGAGCTTCCATACATCACCATACTCTACCAGCACCAGAACTCCCTGGCTACATCACCATACTCTACCAGCACCAGAACTCCCTGGCTGGCTACATCACCATACTCTCCCAGCACCAGAACTCCCTGGCTGGCTACATCACCATACTCTCCCAGCACCAGAACTCCCTGGCTGGCTACTTCATCATACTCTACCAGCACCAGAACTCCCTGGCTGGCTACATCACCATACTCTCCCAGCACCAGAACTCCCTGGCTGGCTACATCACCATACTCTCCCAGCACCAGAACTCCCTGGCTGGCTACATTACCATACTCTCCCAGCACCAGAACTCCCTGGCTGGCTACATCACCATACTCTCCCAGCACCAGAACTCCCTGGCTGGCTACTTCATCATACTCTACCAGCACCAGAACTCCCTGGCTGGCTACATCACCATACTCTCCCAGCACCAGAACTCCCTGGCTGGCTACATCACCATACTCTCCCAGCACCAGAACTCCCTGGCTGGCTACTTCATCATACTCTACCAGCACCAGAACTCCCTGGCTGGCTACATCACCATACTCTCCCAGCACCAGAACTCCCTGGCTGGCTACATCACCATACTCTCCCAGCACCAGAACTCCCTGGCTGGCTACATTACCATACTCTCCCAGCACCAGAACTCCCTGGCTGGCTACATCACCATACTCTCCCAGCACCAGAACTCCCTGGCTGGCTACTTCATCATACTCTACCAGCACCAGAACTCCCTGGCTGGCTACATCATCATACTCTCCCAGCACCAGAACTCCCTGGCTGGCTACATCACCATACTCTCCCAGCACCAGAACTCCCTGGCTGGCTACTTCATCATACTCTACCAGCACCAGAACTCCCTGGCTGGCTACTTCATCATACTCTACCAGCACCAGAACTCCCTGGCTGGCTACATCACCATACTCTCCCAGCACCAGAACTCCCTGGCTGGCTACATCACCATACTCTCCCAGCACCAGAACTCCCTGGCTGGCTACATCACCATACTCTCCCAGCACCAGAACTCCCTGGCTGGCTACATCACCATACTCTCCCAGCCCGGAACTCCCTGCCTGGCTACATCATCATACTCTCCCAGCACCAGAACTCCCTGGCTGGCTACATCACCATACTCTCCCAGCCCGGAACTCCCTGCCTGGCTACATCACCATACTCTCCCAGCACCAGAACTCCCTGGCTGGCTACATCACCATACTCTCCCAGCCCGGAACTCCCTGGCTGGCTACATCACCATACTCTCCCAGCCCAGAACTCCCTGGCTGGCTACATCACCATACTCTCCCAGCACCCAACTCCCTGGCTACATCACCATACTCTCCCAGCACCAGAACTCCCTGGCTGGCTACATCACCATACTCTCCCAGCCCGGATCTCCCTGGCTGGCTACATCACCATACTCTCCCAGCCCGGATCTCCCTGGCTGGCTACATCACCATACTCTCCCAGCCCGGATCTCCCTGGCTGGCTACTTCACCATACTCTCCCAGCCCGAATCTCCCTGGCTGGCTACATCACCATACTCTCCCAGCCCGGATCTCCCTGGCTGGCTACATCACCATACTCTCCCAGCCCAGAACTCCCTGCCTGGCTACATCACCATACTCTCCCAGCCCAGAACTCCCTGGCTGGCTACATCACCATACTCTCCCAGCACCAGAACTCCCTGGCTGGCTACATCACCATACTCTCCCAGCCCAGAACTCCCTGGCTGGCTACATCACCATACTCTCCCAGCACCAGAACTCCCTGGCTGGCTACATCACCATACTCTCCCAGCACCAGAACTCCCTGGCTGGCTACATCACCATACTCTCCCAGCCCAGAACTCCCTGGCTGGCTACATCACCATACTCTCCCAGCCCAGAACTCCCTGCCTGGCTACATCACCATCCTCTCCCAGCACCAGAACTCCCTGGCTGGCTACATCACCATACTCTCCCAGCCCAGAACTCCCTGGCTGGCTACATCACCATACTCTCCCAGCCCAGAACTCCCTGCCTGGCTACATCACCATACTCTCCCAGCCCAGAACTCCCTGGCTGGCTACATCACCATACTCTCCCAGCACCAGAACTCCCTGGCTGGCTACATCACCATACTCTCCCAGCACCAGAACTCCCTGGCTGGCTACATCACCATACTCTCCCAGCCCAGAACTCCCTGGCTGGCTACATCACCATACTCTCCCAGCCCAGAACTTCCTGACTGGCTACATCACCATACTCTCCCAGCCCAGAACTCCCTGCCTGGCTACATCACCATACTCTCCCAGCACCAGAACTCCCTGGCTGGCTACATCACCATACTCTCCCAGCCCAGAACTCCCTGGCTGGCTACATCACCATACTCTCCCAGCACCAGAACTCCCTGGCTGGCTACATCACCATACTCTCCCAGCCCAGAACTCCCTGGCTGGCTACATCACCATACTCTCCCAGCCCGGATCTCCCTGGCTGGCTACATCACCATACTCTCCCAGCCCAGAACTCCCTGGCTGGCTACATCACCATACTCTCCCAGCCCAGAACTCCCTGCCTGGCTACATCACCATACTCTCCCAGCACCAGAACTCCCTGGCTGGCTACATCACCATACTCTCCCAGCCCAGAACTCCCTGGCTGGCTACATCACCATACTCTCCCAGCACCAGAACTCCCTGGCTGGCTACATCACCATACTCTCCCAGCCCAGAACTCCCTGGCTGGCTACATCACCATACTCTCCCAGCCCGGATCTCCCTGGCTGGCTACATCACCATACTCTCCCAGCCCAGAACTCCCTGCCTGGCTACATCACCATACTCTCCCAGCCCAGAACTCCCTGGCTGGCTACATCACCATACTCTCCCAGCACCAGAACTCCCTGGCTGGCTACATCACCATACTCTCCCAGCCCAGAACTCCCTGGCTGGCTACATCACCATACTCTCCCAGCACCAGAACTCCCTGGCTGGCTACATCACCATACTCTCCCAGCCCAGAACTCCCTGCCTGGCTACATCACCATACTCTCCCAGCCCAGAACTCCCTGGCTGGCTACATCACCATACTCTCCCAGCCCAGAACTCCCTGCCTGGCTACATCACCATACTCTCCCAGCCCAGAACTCCCTGGCTGGCTACATCACCATACTCTCCCAGCCCAGAACTCCCTGCCTGGCTACATCACCATACTCTCCCAGCCCAGAACTCCCTGGCTGGCTACATCACCATACTCTCCCAGCCCAGAACTCCCTGCCTGGCTACATCACCATACTCTCCCAGCCCAGAACTCCCTGGCTGGCTACATCACCATACTCTCCCAGCCCAGAACTCCCTGCCTGGCTACATCACCATACTCTCCCAGCCCAGAACTCCCTGGCTGGCTACATCATCATACTCTCCCAGCCCAGAACTCCCTGGCTGGCTACATCACCATATTCTCCCAGCACCAGAACTCCCTGCATGGCTACATCACCATACTCTCCCAGCACCAGAACTCCCTGGCTGGCTACATCACCATACTCTCCCAGCCCAGAACTCCCTGGCTGGCTACATCACCATACTCTCCCAGCCCAGAACTCCCTGCCTGGCTACATCACCATACTCTCCCAGCACCAGAACTCCCTGGCTGGCTACATCACCATACTCTCCCAGCACCAGAACTCCCTGGCTGGCTACATCACCATACTCTCCCAGCCCAGAACTCCCTGGCTGGCTACATCACCATACTCTCCCAGCACCAGAACTCCCTGGCTGGCTACATCACCATACTCTCCCAGCCCAGAACTCCCTGGCTGGCTACATCACCATACTCTCCCAGCCCAGAACTCCCTGACTGGCTACATCACCATACTCTCCCAGCACCAGAACTCCCTGGCTGGCTACATCACCATACTCTCCCAGCCCAGAACTCCCTGGCTGGCTACATCACCATACTCTCCCAGCCCAGAACTCCCTGCCTGGCTACATCACCATACTCTCCCAGCCCAGAACTCCCTGGCTGGCTACATCATCATACTCTCCCAGCCCAGAACTCCCTGGCTGGCTACATCACCATATTCTCCCAGCACCAGAACTCCCTGCATGGCTACATCACCATACTCTCCCAGCACCAGAACTCCCTGGCTGGCTACATCACCATACTCTCCCAGCACCAGAACTCCCTGGCTGGCTACATCACCATACTCTCCCAGCACCAGAACTCCCTGGCTGGCTACATCACCATACTCTCCCAGCCCAGAACTCCCTGGCTGGCTACATCACCATACTCTCCCAGCACCAGAACTCCCTGGCTGGCTACATCACCATACTCTCCCAGCACCAGAACTCCCTGGCTGGCTACATCACCATACTCTCCCAGCCCAGAACTCCCTGGCTGGCTACATCACCATACTCTCCCAGCACCAGAACTCCCTGGCTGGCTACATCACCATACTCTCCTAGCACCAGAACTCCCTGGCTGGCTACTTCTATATATGGCTGGTTAACTCCAACACTATAATATATAATATATGCCATTTAGCAGACGCTTTTATCCAAAGCGACTTACAGTCATGTGTGCATACATTCTACGTATGGGTGGTCCCGGGAATCGAACCCACTACCCTGGTGTTACAAGCGCCATGCTCTACCAACTGAGCTACAGAAGGACTCCATGTACTGTGATCAGTGACTCATTTAGATCTCGTCAAACCAAATGTGTTATTTTTCTTCTAATTTAAGTTGAAATGATGTGATTGTTGTTAAATCTTCCTCTCTTTTTTTATTGTGGTCCTTCAAGGCAGATAGGAACACTTGTCCAGGGACAAGACCAGTAGGGACAGAGTCTGGGGACTGATGGCTATACTGAGGCCAGTGCAGGATGAGTGCCTATGTTACATGGAAGACGTACTGTATTTGAGGTGCTGTATGGTAACTGTATGGTAACAGTATGGTAACAGACCTACTTGTATTAGAGGTACTGTATGGTAACAGACCTACTTGTAGTTGAGGTGCTGTATGGTAACAGTATGGTAACAGACCTACTTGTATTTGAGGTGCTGTATGGTAACAGTATGGTAACAGACCTACTTGTATTTGAGGTGCTGTATGGTAACAGACCTACTTGTAGTTGAGGTGCTGTATGGTAACAGTATGGTAACAGACCTACTTGTATTTGAGGTGCTGTATGGTAACAGTATGGTAACAGACCTACTTGTATTTGAGGTGCTGTATGGTAACAGACCTACTTATATTTGAGGTGCTGTATGGTAACAGACCAACTTGTATTTGAGGTGCTGTATGGTAACAGACCTACTTGTATTTGAGGTGCTGTATGGTAACAGTATGGTAACAGACCTACTTGTATTTGAGGTGCTGTATGGTAACAGACCAGACCTACTTGTATTTGAGGTGCTGTATGGTAACAGACAGACTACTTGTATTTGAGGTGCTGTATGGTAACAGTATGGTAACAGACCTACTTGTATTTGAGGTGCTGTATGGTAACAGTATGGTAACATACCTACTTGTATTTGAGGTGCTGTATGGTAACAGTAAGGTAACAGACCTACTTGTATTTGAGGTGCTGTATGGAAACAGACCTACTTGTATTTGAGGTGCTGTATGGTAACAGACCTACTTGTATTTGAGGTGCTGTATGGTAACAGTAAGGTAACAGACCTACTTGTATTTTAGGTGCTGTATGGTAACAGACCTACTTGTATTTGAGGTGCTGTATGGTAACAGTAAGGTAACAGAACTACTTGTATTTGAGGTGCTGTACAGCAACAGACCTACTTGTATTTGAGGTGCTGTATGGTAACAGTATGGTAACGGACCTACTTGTATTCGAGGTGCTGTATGGTAACAGACCTACTTATATTTGAGGTGCTGTATGGTAACAGACCTACTTGTATTCGAGGTGCTGTATGGTAACAGACCTACTTATATTTGAGGTGCTGTATGGTAACAGACCAACTTGTATTTGAGGTGCTGTATGGTAACAGTATGGTAACGGACCTACTTGTATTCGAGGTGCTGTATGGTAACAGACCTACTTATATTTGAGGTGCTGTATGGTAACAGACCAACTTGTATTTGAGGTGCTGTATGGTAACAGACCTACTTATATTTGAGGTGCTGTATGGTAACAGACCTACTTGTATTTGAGGTGCTGTATGGTAACAGTAAGGTAACAGACCTACTTGTATTTGAGGTGCTGTATGGTAACAGTATGGTAACAGACCTACTTGTATTTTAGGTGCTGTATGGTAACAGACCTACTTGTATTTGAGGTGCTGCATGGTAACAGACCTACTTGTATTTGAGGTGCTGTATGGTAACATACCTACTTGTATTTGAGGTGCTGTATGGTAACAGACCAACTTGTATTTGAGGTGCTGTAAGGTAACAGACCTACTTGTATTTGAGGTGCTGTACAGAAACAGACCTACTTGCATTTGAGGTGCTGTATGGTAACAGACCTACTTTTATTTGAGGTGCTGTATGGTAAAAGTAAGGTTATAGACCTAGTTGTATTTGAGGTGCTGTACAGAAACAGACCTACTTGTATTTGAGGTGCTGTATGGTAACAGACCTACTTGTATTTGAGGTGCTGTATGGTAACAGTATGGTAACGGACCTACTTGTATTTGAGGTGCTGTATGGTAACAGACCTACTTGTATTTGAGGTGCTGCATGGTAACAGACCTACTTGTATTTGAGGTGCTGTATGGTAACAGACCTACTTGTATTTGAGGCGCTGTATGGTAACAGACCTACTTGTATTTGAGGTGCTGTATGGTAACAGACCTACTTGTATTTGAGGTGCTGTATGGTAACAGACCTACTTGTATTTGAGGTGCTGTATGGTAACATACCTACTTGTATTTGAAGTGCTGTATGGTAACAGACCAACTTGTATTTGAGGTGCTGTACAGAAACAGACCTACTTGTATTTGAGGTGCTGTATGGTAACAGTATGGTAACAGACCTACTTGTATTTGAGGTGCTGTATGGTAACAGTATGGTAGCAGACCTACTTGTATTTTAGGTGCTGTATGGTAACAGACCTACTTGTATTTGAGGTGCTGCATGGTAACAGACCTACTTGTATTTGAGGTGCTGTATGGTAACAGACCTACTTGTATTTGAGGCGCTGTATGGTAACAGACCTACTTGTATTTGAGGTGCTGTATGGTAACAGTATGGTAACAGACCTACTTGTATTTGAGGTGCTGTATGGTAACAGACCTACTTGTATTTGAGGTGCTGTACAGAAACAGACCTACTTGTATTTGAGGTGCTGTATGGTAACAGTATGGTAACAGACTTACTTGTATTTGAGGTGCTGTATGGTAACAGTATGGTAACAGACCTACTTGTATTTGAGGTGCTGTATGGTAACAGTATGGTAACAGACCTACTTGTATTTGAGGTGCTGTACAGAAACATACCTACTTGTATTTGAGGTGCTGTATGGTAACAGTATGGTAACAGACTTACTTGTATTTGAGGTGCTGCATGGTAACAGTATGGTAACAGACCTACTTGTATTTGAGGTGCTGTATGGTAACAGTATGGTAACAGACCTACTTGTATTTAGGTGCTGTATGGTAACAGTATGGTAACAGACCTACTTGTATTTGAGGTGCTGTATGGTAACAGTATGGTAACAGACCTACTTGTATTTGAGGTGCTGTATGGTAACAGTATGGTAACAGACCTACTTGTATTTTAGGTGCTGTATGGTCCCCAGACATTTGAAGGTGCCGTTGACCATGATGGCCAACCGAGTGCACAGAGCTTCACACTCCTCCATGCTGGGGAGACAGAGACAGACAGGCAGTCAATAGACAGAGACAGACAGGCAGTCAACAGGCAGAGACAGACAGGCAGTCAACAGACAGAGACAGACAGGCAGTCAACAGACAGAGACAGACAGGCAGTCAATAGACAAAGACAGACAGGCAGTCAACAGACAGACAGGCAGTCAATAGACAGAGACAGACAGGCAGTCAACAGACAGACAGGCAGTCAATAGACAGAGACAGACAGGAAGTGAAACAAGCAGAAACAAGCAGATGGCCACTGCCTGTCTGTCTCTGTCTATTGACTGCCTGTCTGAAACAAGCATCTGGATTGCTGACATGACATTACCCATGTGTACTGACATTACCCATGTGCACTGACTTGACATTACCCATGTGTACTGACATTACCCATGTGTACTGACATTACCCATGTGTACTGACATTACCCATGTGTACTGACATTACCCATATGTACTGACATTACCCATGTGTACTGACATTACCCATGTGTACTGACATTACCCATGTGTACCGACATGACATGACCCATGTGTACCGACACGACATGACCCATGTGTACCGACACGACATGACCCATGTGTACCGACACGACATGACCCATGTGTACTGACATTACCCATATGTACTGACATTACCCATGTGTACTGACATTACCCATATGTACTGACATGACATGACCCATGTGTACTGACATTACCCATGTGTACCGACACGACATGACCCATGTGTACTGACATGACATTACCCATGTGTACTGACATTACCCATGCGTACCGACATTACCCATGTGTACTGACATGACATTACCCATGTGTACTGACATTAACCATGTGTACCGACATTACCCATGTGTACTGACATTACCCATGTGTACTGACATTACCCATGTGTACCGACATTACCCATGCGTACTGACATTACCCATGTGTACCGACATGACATTACCCATGTGTACTGACATTACCCATGTGTACTGACATTACCCATGTGTACTGACATTACCCATGCGTACTGACATTACCCATGCGTACTGACATTACCCATGCGTACTGACATTACCCATGCGTACTGACATTACCCATGCGTACCGACATTACCCATGCGTACTGACATTACCCATGTGTACTGACATTACCCATGTGTACTGACATTACCCATGTGTACTGACATTACCCATGTGTACTGACATTACCCATGTGTACTGACATTACCCATGTGTACCGACATTACCCATGTGTACTGACATTACCCATGTGTACTGACATTACCCATGTCTACTGACATTACCCATGCGTACTGACATTACCCATGTGTACTGACATTACCCATGTGTACTGACATTACCCATGTGTACTGACATTACCCATGTGTACTGACATTACCCATGTGTACTGACATTACCCATGTGTACCGACATTACCCATGTGTACTGACATTACCCATGTGTACTGACATTACCCATGTGTACTGACATTACCCATGTGTACTGACATTACCCATGTGTACTGACATTACCCATGTGTACTGACATTACCCATGTGTACTGACATTACCCATGCGTACTGACATTACCCATGTGTACCGACATTACCCATGTGTACTGACATTACCCATGTGTACTGACATTACCCATGTGTACCACGTTGCTATGTCTTGGACCAACACCAACAACATTAGTTCAGGTACAGTAATCCCATTGGACTGGACTTGTCTGGGAAGGTGTAGGGGAAGGGTGTGTGTGTGTGGTGGTGGGGGGGTACCTGTGTGATGTCAAAACCACGGCCCTCCCGTCCTGGATGACACTCATAATGGCAGTCCACAGGAACCGTCGGGAGTGGGGGTCCATACCTGTAGTGGGTTCATCCTATAAGGATACGCACACACACACACACACACACACACACACACACACACACACACACACACACACACACACACACACACACACACACACACAGTATAGTATATGTATAGTGTATGTATAATGTATGTATAGTGTATATGTATAGTGTGTATGTATAGTATATGTATATGTATAGTGTATGTATAGTATATGTATATTGTGTGTATAGTGTGTGTATATGTATATGTATATGTATATGTATAGTGTATGTATAGTATATGTATAGTATATGTGTATATGTATAGTATATGTATAGTGTATGTATAATATATGTATATGTATATGTATAGTGTATGTATATGTATATGTATAGTGTATGTATAGTATATGTATATGTATAGTATATGTATAGTGTATGTATATGTATAGTATATGTATAGTGTATGTATATGACATGTATATTGTATGTATAGTATATGTATAGTGTATGTATATAAATGTATAGTATATGTATAGTGTATGTATAGTGTATGTATAGTATATGTATAGTATATGTATAGTATATGTATAGTATATGTATAGTATATGTATAGTATAGTGTATGTATAGTGTATGTATAGTGTATGTATAGTGTATGTATAGTATATGTATAGTATAGTATATGTATAGTGTATGTATAGTGTATGTATAGTATATGTATAGTGTATGTATAGTGTATGTATAGTATATGTATAGTGTATGTGTATGTATAGTATATGTATGTATAGTATATGTATAGTGTATGTATAGTATATGTATAGTGTATGTATAGTATATGTATAGTGTATGTATAGTGTATGTATAGTGTATGTATAGTGTATGTATATGTATAGTATATGTATAGTGTATGTATAGTGTATGTATAGTATATGTATAGTGTATGTATATGTATAGTATATGTATAGTGTATGTATAGTATATGTATAGTGTATGTATAGTATATGTATAGTATATGTATATGTAGTGTATGTATAGTATATGTATGTATAGTATATGTATAGTGTATGTATATGTATAGTATATGTATAGTGTATGTATAGTATATGTATAGTGTATGTATAGTATATGTATAGTGTATGTATAGTGTATGTATAGTATATGTATAGTGTATGTATAGTGTATGTATAGTGTATGTATAGTGTATGTATAGTATATGTATAGTGTATGTATAGTATATGTATAGTGTATGTATAGTGTATGTATAGTGTATGTATAGTATATGTATAGTATATGTATAGTATATGTATAGTATATGTATAGTGTATGTATAGTGTATGTATAGTATATGTATAGTGTATGTATATGTATAGTATATGTATAGTGTATGTATAGTATATGTGTGTATAGTATATGTATAGTGTATGTATAGTGTATTTATATGTAGTGTATGTATAGTATGTATAGTATTGTATAATATGTATAGTATGTGTATAGTATATGTATATGTATAGTATATGTATAGTGTATGTATAGTATATGTATAGTGTATGTATAGTGTATGTATAGTATATGTATAGTATATGTATAGTGTATTTATAGTGTATTTATATGTATAGTATATGTATAGTGTATGTATAGTGTATGTATAGTATATGTATAGTGTATGTATAGTGTATAGTATATGTATAGTGTATGTATATGTATAGTATATGTATAGTATATGTATAGTGTATGTATAGTGTATAGTATATGTATAGTATATGTATATGTATAGTATATGTATAGTGTATGTATAGTATATGTATAGTATAGTGTATGTATAGTGTATGTATAGTGTATGTATAGTGTATGTATAGTATATGTATAGTATAGTGTATGTATAGTATATGTATAGTGTATGTATAGTATATGTATAGTATATGTATAGTGTATGTATATGTATAGTGTATGTATAGTATATGTATAGTATATGTATAGTGTATGTATGTATAGTATATGTATAGTATATGTATAGTATATGTATAGTATATGTATAGTGTATGTATAGTGTATGTATGTGTATGTATGTGTATAGTATGTGTATAGTGTATGTATAGTGTATGTATAGTGTATGTATGTGTATAGTATGTGTATAGTATGTGTATAGTGTGTGTATAGTATATGTATAGTATATGTATATGTATATGTATAGTGTATATAGTGTATGTGTGTATATGTATAGTGTATGTATATGTATAGTGTATAGTGTATGTATAGTGTATGTATAGTGTATGTATAGTATATGTATAGTGTATGTATAGTGTATGTATAGTGTATGTATATGTATAGTGTATGTATAGTGTATGTATAGTGTATGTATAGTGTATGTATAGTGTATGTATAGTGTATGTATAGTGTATGTATAGTATATGTATAGTGTATGTATAGTGTATGTATAGTATATGTATAGTATATGTATAGTGTATGTATAGTGTGTTGGCTGACACCAGTATAACCAGCCAATCATAGCTGGTTGGGGAGCCTGCCCCGCCTTTTCAATGGTAGGGGTTAAACACTGATTGGTTGACTCACCAGTAGAACCAGGGCTGGGCAGCCAATCATAGCGATGGCTGTGGAGAGTTTCCTCTTGTTGCCTCCGCTGTATGTTCCTGCACAGCGACCAGCGTACTCTGATAGACCCAGCTTCTGTATGCCCCAATCTGCCACCTAGTGGGGAGACAGGAGAGGTGCGGAATGTGTTACAAACGCAAAGGGGGAAATACATGAATGTTAACACAAATACATACACACACCTGCAGTACACACACCTGCAGTACACTACACTCATACACACACACCTGCATACACACACCTGCAGTACACTACACTCATACACACACACCTGCAGTACACTACACTCATACACACACACCTGCAGTACACTACACTCATACACACACACCTGCAGTACACTACACTCATACACACACACCTGCATACACACACCTGCATACACACAAATACATATACACACATGCAGTATGCACATATACACATACAGTACACTACACTCATTCACACAAAAACAGACAGACAGACAGACAGACAGACAGACAGACAGACAGACAGACAGACAGACAGACAGACAGACAGACCAGACAGATAGACGAGACAGACAGACCAGACAGACAGAAAGACAGACAGACGAGACAGACTTACAGACAGGTCAGACAGGTCAGACAGTATCTCCCATCTCTACTCACTCTGCTGATGTCTGACTCGGGGACCCCTCGGAGACGAGCGTAGAGGTAAAGATGTTCCCTGCCTGTTAGCAGGTCGTCTATAGCGTCAAACTGAGGGCAGTAGCCCATGTTCTGGTGCACGTCCAACATGTCCGACAGGACACTGAGTGACCACAGAGAATATGGATGAATACAACAACATTGAGTCTTTTTTTTTTATCTGAACGGTGGGTCCAACACACACTATTTTTTTCCTCACATCTTCCTGCGATGTGTTGTACCTGTATCCAGAGACAGTGGCCTCTCCAGAACTAACGTCTGTGTCCCCAGTCAACATCTTAAAGGTGGTCGTTTTCCCGGCTCCGTTCACTCCTAACAGACCGAAACACTGACAGCACAGAGACACGGTCAGACTAGGGAATCTGTTAAAGAAATGAGGTGGGGCAGAAGGTAGCTGAAAGGGACTATAAAAGGGGGAGGGGGGACGGACGGACAGACCTCTCCTGCAGGCACGCCCACACAGATCCTGTCCACCGCTTGTCTCGTCTTCCCAGAGTATGTCTGTAGAGAGGACAAAAATAACCAGAGTTCGTTTGGACACAGACTCACGGTATATAGGTAACAAATCAAATCAAATCAAACATATTTATAAAGCACTTTTTACATCAGCTGATATCTCAAAGTGCTGTACAGAAACCCAGCCTAAAACCCCCAAACAGCAAGCAATGCAGGTGTAGAAGCACAGTGGCTAGGAAAAACGCTAGTTAGCGGTGGTGCGCGCTAAATAGCGTTTTAATCTGGTGACATCACTCGCTCTGAGACCATGAAGTAGTGGTTCCCCCTTTGCTCTGAAAGGGTTGGCTTTTTGTGGAACGATGGGTAACGATGCTTCGTGGGTGACTGCTGTTGATGTGTGCAGTGGGTCCCTGGTTCGCGCCCGGGTATGGGCGAGGGGACGGTCTAAAGTTATACTGTTACACCTACAATCCGATATGTCCTCACAGTTTCCTCTCTTTGACCTAGTAGGTTAAACACCACCTTTGACACATCCGGTTGTGATACAACAGATATTTGTGAGGAGTCTGTATGCACAAGTATGTTAATGATGGAGGGGTCTACTATGTCGTATTCAGAGGGTCAAGATGATAGTTAACTTCTTTGGAACTGGGGGGGCAGTATTGAGTAGCTTGGATGAATAAGGTGCCCAGAGTAACATGGCCTGCTACTCAGGCCCAGTTGCTAATATATGCATATTATTGGTAGAATTGGATAGAAAACTCTCTGAAGTTTCTAAAACTGTTTGAATGATGTCTGTCAGTATAACAGAACTCATATGGCAGGCGAAAACCTGAGAAAAAATCCAACCAGGAAGTGGGAAATCTGAGGTTTGTAGTTTTTCAACTCATGCCCTACATAGTGTCTTTTGTCTATTGCACTTCCTAACGCTCCCACTAGATGTCAACAGTCTTTAGAACCTTGTTTGATGCTTCTACTGTGAAGTGGGGGCGAATGAGAGGGGATGGAGTCAGAGGTCTGGCAGAGAGGCATGAGCTGACCACGCGTGTTCACGTGATAGTTAGCTTGCGTTCCATTGCAATTCTACAGACAAAGGAATTCTCCGGTTGGAACATTATTGAAGATTTATGATAAAAACATCCTAAAGATTGATTTTATACTTCGATTGACATGTTTCTACGAACTGTAATAGAACTTTCGCATGGACTTGCCTGCGCGTCGTGAGTTTGGATTGTGTACTAAACGCACAAACAAAAAGGAGGTATTTGGACAGAAATGAGGGACTTTATCGAACAAACATTTATTGTGGAACTGGGATTCCTGGGAGTGCATTCTGATGAAGATCATCAAAGGTAAGTGAATATTTATAATGCTATTTCTGACTTATGTTGACTGCACAACATAGCGGATATCTGTTTGGCTGTTTTCTTGTCTGAGCGCTGTACTCAGATTATTGCATGGTATGCTTTTTCGGTAACACATTTTTGAAACCTGACACAGTGGTTGCATTAAGGAGAAGTTTATCTAAAGTTCCTTGTATAACACTTGTAGTTTCATCAACATTTATGATGAGTATTTCTGTAAATTGATGTGGCTCTCTGCAAAATCCCCGGATGTTTTGGAACTACTGAACATAACACGCCATAACACGCCAATGTAAACTTTATCGAACAAAACATACATGTATTGTGTAACATGAAGTCCTATGAGTGTCATCTGATGAAGATCATCGAAGGTTAGTGATTCATTTAATCTCTATTTCTGCTTTTTGTGATTCCTCTCTTTGGCTGGAAAAATTAGCTGTGTTTTTCTGTGACTAGGTGCTTACCTAACATAATCGTTTAGTGTGCTTTTGCCGTAAAGCCTTTTTTGAAATCAGACACTGTGGCTGGATTAACGAGACGTTTATCTTTAAAACGGTGTAAAATACTTGTATGCTTGAGGAATTTAAATTATGAGATTTCTGTTGTTTTGAATTGGGCGCCCTGGAATTTCACTGGCTGGTTGTCGAGGCGGGACGCTACCGTCCCGAATATCCCAGAGAGGTTTTAACCTTGCAGAGGTCTCTGATCTGGAGGATGTCACTCTTGTTCCCGCCGTTATAGATCCTCTCTCTCTCCGCCGCCACGTCCTCGTCCTCATCTTTAGGAGGGGGCCCTCGGAAGTCTGATAACCTGGAGGGGAGAATTGATTGATTGATTGATTGATTGATTCATTGATTGATTGATTGATTGATCAATACAACCCCTTTTCACACCGAATGTACATAGAGTTTGAGATAAGCGTGGTTCTAACTTGAATGACCCACTAAATTAGGTCCATTTTCAGTGTGAATGGGATTTTAGTTTCCCATTGTACAAAGACGGATAAAAACAAAAATATCCCTCCACAATGATATTGGAGCTAGTTCCTCACCAGTGGTCGAGGAAGAAGCGGTACTCTATGAGGATAGTGAAGAGGAAATAGACACATCCCTCTATAGCCATGAAGACCAGGTTCTTCCCTACAAAGTCCCATTTGAACGGATCCATGGCACGGTCCTCACCTGAAACACAACATGGGACAATGTACCAGGCCTTGATCCTCAGAAGAGTTGGCACAAACAGATCTGGTTACCAGGCTAGAGACGGGCCCGAATGAATAGGCTGGGTGTGGAAGTGTTGTAGGCTGGAGGAGGTTTAAAGAATAGATGAGTGTGGAAGTGTTGTAGGCTGGAGGAGGTTTAGAGAATAGATGAGTGTGGAAGTATTGTAGGCTGGAGGAGGTTTAGAGAATAGATGAGGTTTGTAGGCTGGGGAGGTTTAATAGATGAGTGTGGACGTGTTGTAGGCTGGAGGAGGTTTAGAGAATAGATGAGTGTGGATGTTGTAGGCTGGAGGAGGTTTAGGATGAGTGTGGAAGTGTTGTAGGCTGGAGGAGGTTTAGAGAATAGATGAGTGTGGAAGTGTTGTAGGCTGGAGGAGGTTTAGAGAATAGATGAGTGTGGAAGTATTGTAGGCTGGAGGATTTAGAGAATAGAGTGTGGAAGTGTTGTAGGCTGGAGGAGGTTTAGAGAATAGATGAGTGTGGAAGTGTTGTAGGCTGGAGGAGGTTTAGAGAATAGATGAGTGTGGAAGTGTTGGGCTGGAGGAGGTTTAGAGAATAGATGAGTGTGGAAGTGTTGTAGGCTGGAGGAGGTTTAGAGAATAGGCTGGAGGAGGTTTAGAGAATAGATGAGTGTAGGCTGGAGGAGGTTTAGAGAATAGATGAGTGTGGACGTGTTGTAGGCTGGAGGAGGTTTAGAGAATAGATGAGTGTGGAAGTGTTGTAGGCTGGAGGAGGTTTAGAGAATAGATGAGTGTGGACGTGTTGTAGGCTGGAGGAGGTTTAGAGAATAGATGAGTGTGGAAGTGTTGTAGGCTGGAGGAGGTTTAGAGAATAGATGAGTGTGGAAGTGTTGTAGGCTGGAGGAGGTTTAGAGAATAGATGAGTGTGGACGTGTTGTAGGCTGGAGGAGGTTTAGAGAATAGATGAGTGTGGACGTGTTGTAGGCTGGAGGAGGTTTAGAGAATAGATGAGTGTGGAAGTGTTGTAGGCTGGAGGAGGTTTAGAGAATAGATGAGTGTGGAAGTGTTGTAGGCTGGAGGAGGTTTAGAGAATAGATGAGTGTGGACGTGTTGTAGGCTGGAGGAGGTTTAGGGAATAGATGAGTGTGGAAGTGTTGTAGGCTGGGGGAGGTTTAAAGAATACATGAGTGTGGACGTGTTGTAGGCTGGAGGAGGTTTAGAGAATAGATGAGTGTGGACGTGTTGTAGGCTGGAGGAGGTTTAGAGAATAGATGAGTGTGGAAGTGTTGTAGGCTGGAGGAGGTTTAGAGAATAGATGAGTGTGGACGTGTTGTAGGCTGGAGGAGGTTTAGGGAATAGATGAGTGTGGAAGTGTTGTAGGCTGGGGGAGGTTTAAAGAATACATGAGTGTGGACGTGTTGTAGGCTGGAGGAGGTTTAGAGAATAGATGAGTGTGGAAGTGTTGTAGGCTGGAGGAGGTTTAGAGAATAGATGAGTGTGGAAGTGTTGTGAGCCATAGAGATCCAACACTAACTATGTTGTGCTCACCAAAGTGTGCATAGACATCAGTCACCGCCTGGTTCATAGCCATGTCAATCAGCCCCCGGCCCAGACAGAAGTGAGGGAAGACCAGGAGGCCTTTCTTCAGCCACTCATTGAACTCTAACAAGGCCTGGAGAGCACAACAACAATAGAATAAATAACAATACAAACGAAAACACAACAAACAACAACAATACCATAAACAACAACAACATCAACACAACAAATAACACAATCAACAACAACAACACCACAATAACTAACGACAACACAATAAATAACAACACAAACAACAGCAATACAATAAACAACAACATCAACACAACAAATAACACAATAAACAACAATGACAAAAAAATAAACAACAGCAACACAACAAACAACAACACAATAAACAACAACATCAACACAACAAATAACACAATAAACAACAATAACAAACAAAAACACAATAAACAACAACATCAACACAACAAATAACACAATAAACAACAATAACAAACAAAAACACAATAAACAACAACACAATAAACAACAACATCAACACAACAAATAACACAATAAACAACAATAACAAACAAAAACACAATAAACAACAATGCAATAAACAACAACAGCAACACAACAAAAAACAACATCAACACAACAAATAACACAATAAACAACAATAACAAACAAAAACACAATAAACAACAACATCAACACAACAAATAACACAATAAACAACAATAACAAACAAAAACACAATAAACAACAACACAATAAACAACAACATCAACACAACAAATAACACAATAAACAACAATAACAAACAAAAACACAATAAACAGCAACACAATAAACAACAACAACACAACAAACAAGAACAATATCAACACGACAAACAACAACACAATAAACAACAACAATACAGTAAACAACAACACAATAAACAACAACAATTAAACATGACTTGCTCCCTCTCTCTTTCTCTCTCATACACAATCTGCCTCTCCCTCTCTCTCTCCCCCATCCTCACCCGGTTGTTCTCAAACAGTTCCAATATGAAGGTGAGGGCGCTGCTGTTGATGCCGATGAACAGGTTGATGCAGGACAGAGAGACGTAGGCTGTACTGGGGATGTTAAAGATGTATGACATGGGGTACATCATGGGGGTTATTGACCACCTAGATAGATAGAGAGAGAGAGATTTAGGACATCAAAAGTGGGTTTGGGGCCTCCCGGGTGGTGCAGTGGTCTAAGGCACTGCATCGCAGTTCTAGCTGTGCCACCAGAGACTCTGGGTTTGAGCCCAGGCTCTGTCGCAACCGGCCGCGACCGGGAGGTCCATGGGGCGACGCACAATTGGCCTAGCGTCGTCCGGGTTATGGAGGGTTTGGCCGGTAGGGATATCCTTGTCTCAACGCGCACTAGCGACTCCTGTGGCGGGCCGGGCGCAGTGCACGCTGACCAGGTCGCTAGGTGTACGGTGTTTCCTCCGACACATTGGTGCGGCTGGCTTCCGGGTTGAATGCGCGCTGTGTTAAGAATCAGTGTGGCTTGGCTTGGTTGGGTTGTGTTTCGGAGGACTCATGGCTCTCGACCTTTGTCTCTCCCAAGCCCGTACGGGAGTTGTAGCGATGAGACAAGACAGTAACTACTAATAATTGGACACCACGAAATTGGGGAGAAAAAGGGTGTTAAAAAGGGGGTTTGAAGCAGAGTATCGGTCCCACAAAGTCTTCATAAGCAGCACGCAGAAGCTTCCCAAATCATATGTCTAGTACTCACCCATACAGCAAGAGCAGGAGAACGAGGGCTGGCAGGTTGGTGGGTGAGGTGTAACACTTCTTGTCGAAAGCTACAAAGATCCCCACCACCATGGCTGTACTGAGAGAGTAGTTCATCTGGAGAGACCGGAGATGGAAAACATTTCAATTGATGAAATCCGGGTGAAACAAGTCACTGACACGTCCAGGTCAATCAGATTCCAATTTAAATGGCCACCAGGGGTAGGGCGAAACTGTGATGGCTTTAAATGGCTTTAAAAATACTTATTCAGACTTGCCCCAGGGCCCAGCTGTATGTACAATTTGGTACTTCTATCACAAAAGGCACTATTCAATATATTCAATACAGTTGGCACTGTGTACACCTCTGTATCCGCGAGCCTACCAGACGGGCTAAATGCTTTGTATGCTCTCTTTGAGGCAAGCAACACTGAAGTATGCATGAGAGCACCAGCTGTTCCGGACAACTGTGTGATCACGCTCTCCGTAGCCGATGTGAGCAAGACCTTTAAACAGGTCAACATTCACAAGGCTGTGAATAACGGATTACCAGGACTTCTACTCAGAGCAGACATTTTCAACCTCTCCCTGACCGTGTCTGTAATACCTACATGTTTCAAGCAGACCACCATAGTCCCTGTGCCCAAGGATACTAAGGTAACCTGCTTAAATTAATACAGACCCGTAGCACTCACGTCCATAGCCATGAAGTGATTTAAAGGGTTGGTAATGGCTCACATCAACACCATTATCCCAGAAACCCTAGACCCACTCTAATTTGCATACCGCCCAAACAGATCCACAGATGATGCAATCTCTATTGCACTCCACACTGCCCTTTCCCACCTGGACAAAAGGAACACCTATGTGAGAATGCTGTTCATTGACTACAGCTCAGCGTTCAACATCATAGTGCCCTCAAAGCTCATCACCAAGCTAAGGATCCTGGGACTAAACATCTCTCTCTGCAACTTGATCCTGGACTTCCTGAAGGGTCGACCCCAGGTGGTAAGAGTAGGCAACAACACATCTGCCACGCTGATCCTCAACATGGGGGCCCCTCAGGGGTGCGTGTTTAGTCCCTTCCTGTACTCCCTGTTCACCCATGACTGCGTGGCCAAGCACGACTCCAACACCATCATTAAGTTGGGGCGGCAGGGTAACCTAGTGGTTAGAGCGTTGGACTAGTAACCGGAAGGTTGCAAGTTCAAACCCCCGAGCTGACAAGGTACAAATCTGTAGTTCATTCATTTCCGGCGCCGACAGAGATGGCCGCCTCGCTTCGCGTTCCCAGGAAACTATGCAGTTTTTTGGGGGCGGGGGCGTATGGGTCAAAACTTCCTAACATCCAGGACCTACAGTATATACTAGGCGGTGTCAGACTAAGGTTGAAAAGTCATATGACTTGGGTGACTGGAGTCTTTGACAATTTTTTCAACCTTAGTCTGACACCGCCTAGTATATACTGTAGGTCCTGGAAGTTTTGACCCAGTGATGTACTGGGTCGTACGCACTATCCTCTGTAGCGCCTTGCAGTCAGAGGGGGTAGGAGTTGCCATACCAGGCGGTGATGCAACCGGTCAGGATGCTCTCAATGGTGCAGCTGTATTACCTTTTCAGGATCTGGGGACCCATGCCAAATCTTTTCAAGTCTCCTGAGGGGGAATATATTTTGTCGTGCCCTCTTGGTGAGCTTGAACCATGTTAGTTTGTTGGTGATGTGGACATCAAGGAACTTGAAGCTCTCAACCTGCTCCACTACAGCCCCAGCGATGAGAATGCTTGGTCCTTCTTTTCCTGTAGTCCACAATCATCTCCTTTGTCTTGATCACATTGAGGGAGAGGTTGTTGCCCTGGCACCACACGGCCAGGTCTTTGACCTCCTCCCTAGGCTGTCTCGTTGTTGTCCAGGCCTACCACTATTGTTTCATCGGCAAACTTTATTTTTTTATTTTTTTTATTTTACCATTATTTAACTAGGCAAGTCAATTAAGAACTAATTCTTATTTTCAATGACGGCCTAGGAACAGTGGGTTAACTGCCTGTTCAGGGGCAGAACGACAGATTCGTACCTTGTCAGGTTGAAAAAATTGTCAAAGACTCCAGTCACCCAAGTCATAGACTGTTCTCTCTGCTAACACACGGCAAGCGTTCCTTAACAGCTTCTACCCCCAAGCCATGAGACTGCTGAACAATTAATCAAATGTCCACCCAAACTATTTACACTGACACCCCCCCACTGCTGCTACTCACTGTTTATTATCTATGCATAGTCACATCACCCCTACTTACATGTACAAATTACCTCGACTAACCTGTTTATTATCTATGCATAGTCACATCACCCCTACTTACATGTACAAATTACCTCGACTAACCTGCACATTGACTTGGTACCGGTACCCCTTGTATATAGCCTCCACATTGACTTGGTACCGGTACCCCTTGTATATAGCCTCCACATTGACTTGGTACCGGTACCCCTTGTATATAGCCTCCACATTGACTCTGTACCGGTACCCCCTGTATATAGCCTCCACATTGACTTGGTACCGGTACCCCCTGTATATAGCCTCCACATTGACTTGGTACCGGTACCTCTTGTATATAGCCTCCACATTGACTCTGTACCGGTACCCCCTGTATATAGCCTCCACATTGACTCTGTACCGGTACACCCTGTATATAGTCTCCACATTGACTCTGTACCGGTACCCCCTGTATATAGCCTCCACATTGACTCTGTACCGGTACCCCCTGTATATAGCCTCCACATTGACTCTGTACCGGTACCCCCTGTATATAGCCTCCACATTGACTCTGTACCGGTACCCCCTGTATATAGCCTCCACATTGACTCTGTACCCTCCACATTGACTCTGTACCGTACCCCTGTATATAGCCTCCACATTGACTCTGTACCGGTACCCCCTGTATATAGCCTCCACATTGACTCTGTACCGGTACCCCCTGTATATAGCCACCAGATTGACTCTGTACCGGTACTCCCTGTATATAGCCTCCACATTGACTCTGTACCGGTACCCCCTGTATATAGCCTCCACATTGACTCTGTACCGGTACCCCCTGTATATAGCCTCCACATTGACTCTGTACCGGTACCCCCTGTATATAGCCTCCACATTGACTCTGTACCGGTACCCCCTGTATATAGCCTCCACATTGACTCTGTATCGGTACCCCCTGTATATAGTCTCCACATTGACTCTGTACCGGTACCCCCTGTATATAGCCTCCACATTGACTCTGTACCGGTACACCCTGTATATAGCCTCCACATTGACTCTGTACCGGTACCCCCTGTATATAGCCTCCACATTGACTCTGTACCGGTACCCCCTGTATATAGTCTCCACATTGACTCTGTATCGGTACCCCCTGTATATAGTCTCCACATTGACTCTGTACCGGTACCCCCTGTATATAGCCTCCACATTGACTCTGTACCGGTACCCCCTGTATATAGCCTCCACATTGACTCTGTACCGGTACCCCTGTATATAGCCTCCACATTGACTCTGTACCGGTACCCCCTGTATATAGCCTCCACATTGACTCTGTACCGGTACCCCCTGTATATAGCCTCCACATTGACGCTGTACCGGTACCCCCTGTATATAGCCTCCACATTGACTCTGTACCGGTACCCCTGTATATAGCCTCCACATTGACTCTGTATCGGTACCCCTGTATATAGTCTCCACATTGACTCTGTATCGGTACCCCCTGTATATAGTCTCCACATTGACTCTGTACCGGTACCCCTGTATATAGCCTCCACATTGACTCTGTATCGGTACCCCCTGTATATAGTCTCCACATTGACTCTGTACCGGTACCCCCTGTATATAGCCTCCACATTGACTCTGTACCGGTACCCCCTTTATATAGCCTCCACATTGACTCTGTACCGGTACCCCTGTATATAGCCTCCACATTGACTCTGTACCGGTACCCCCTGTATATAGCCTCCACATTGACTCTGTATCGGTACCCTCTGTATATAGTCTCCACATTGACTCTGTATCGGTACCCCCTGTATATAGTCTTCACATTGACTCTGTACCGGTACCCCCTGTATATAGCCTCCACATTGACTCTGTATCGGTACCCCCTATATATAGTCTCCACATTGACTCTGTACCGGTACCCCCTGTATATAGCCTCCACATTGACTCTGTACCGGTAGACCCTGTATATAGCCTCCACATTGACTCTGTATCGGTACCCTCTGTATATAGTCTCCACATTGACTCTGTATCGGTACCCCCTGTATATAGTCTTCACATTGACTCTGTACCGGTACCCCCTGTATATAGCCTCCACATTGACTCTGTATCGGTACCCCCTATATATAGTCTCCACATTGACTCTGTACCGGTACCCCCTGTATATAGCCTCCACATTGACTCTGTACCGGTACACCCTGTATATAGCCTCCACATTGACTCTGTACCGGTACCCCCTGTATATAGCCTCCACATTGACTCTGTATCGGTACCCCCTGTATATAGCCTCCACATTGACTCTGTACCGGTACCCCCTGTATATAGCCTCCACATTGACTCTGTATCGGGACCCCCTGTATATAGCCTCCACATTGACTCTGTATCGGTACCCCCTGTATATAGTCTCCACATTGACTCTGTACCGGTACCCCCTGTATATAGCCTCCACATTGACTCTGTATCGGTACCCCCTGTATATAGCCTCAACATTGACTCTGTATCGGTACCCCCTGTAAATAGCCTCCACATTGACTCTGTATCGGGACCCCCTGTACCCCCTGTATATAGGACCCCTGACTCTAGGGCTTGTAAGTAAGCATTTCACAGTAAGATCTACACCTGATGTATTCGGCGCATGTGACAAATACAATTTTATTTGAATTCCAGGCGCTGGAAACAGGACAGAGACACTGACTAAAACCAACATAAGAGGCTAGTTCCTCTCCAGGTTTCTTCCTGTAACTGCTACTTCCTCTCCTGTGAGTTTAGTTCAAGTTACTGTGAAGCACTTTTGTCACAAATAACGATATAAGTAACAGTTTATTGACGTACCATATCCCAGAAGAAGTTGGCTAACCAGTAGACAAGGGGACTGACCCCGCTGACGAACTGGAGGTGTTTGGCCTTGGTCACTCTCTCCTGGATCAGGTAGAGGACAAACGAGGCTGGGATGAAGGACATGGCAAAGATCACACAGATAGCTGTCACGGCGTCTACTGATGTCTTCAACCTGGGAGAGGAGAGAGAGAGACAGACAGTTAAGATAACAGATAGCTGTCACGGCGTCTACTGATGTCTTCAACCTGGGAGAGGAGAGAGACAGACAGGTTAGGTAACAGAGAGATGGTCACCCTAGAGGACAGACAGGTTAGATAATAGAGAGATGGTCATCCTAGAGGACAGACAGGTTAGATAACAGAGAGATGGTCACCCTAGAGGACAGACAGGTTAGATAATAGAGAGATGGTCACCCTAGAGGACAGACAGGTTAGATAATAGAGAGATGGTCACCCTAGAGGACAGACAGGTTAGATAACAGAGAGATGGTCATCCTAGAGGACAGACAGGGACACAGACAGATAGTAGAAGGAAGATAACCTGGGAGATGAGATGACTGAGACATTTTCAACACAAAGCCCACAAGCTATAGGAGAAAGGGGATGCCTAGTTAGTTGTACAACTGAATGTATTCAACTGAAATGTGTCTTGTGCATTTAACCCAACCCCTCTGAATCAGAGAGGTGCGGGGGGGGTGCCTTAATCCACATCATTGGCGCCTGAGGAACAGTGGGGTTAACTGCCTTGCTCAGAGGCAGAACGACAGATTTGTACCTTGTCAGCTCGGGGATTTCGATCCAGCAACCTTTTGGTTACTGGCCCAACGTTCCTACCCACCAGGCTACCTGCCGCCCCTAGAAAGCTCTACCTGATGAATCAACTGGCAAAAACCTCTTCATGACCCCTCTTCATGACCTCTCTTCATGACCCCTCTTCATGACCCCTCTTCATGACCCCTCTTCATGACCCCTCTTCATGACCCCTCCTCATGACCCCTCCTCATGACCCCTCCTCATGACCCCTCCTCATGACCCCTCCTCATGACCCCTGAAATAATAAAGACCGTAGCATTGAATTGGCTCAGCACAAGCCTGTGATTAGTTCTTGTGTTGTTTTCAAAGAGGGAACCAGTGTGTGTACACTTACACAGTGACTTCAGACAGCTGTTCCTTGGTGAGGTTGAGGGGGTGGTTGATGGCTGTGATGCCGTACTGCATGGGGTCAACGTCCCGAGGCAGGTGGGCCCTCAGAATGGCGTTGTTGGCCACATTCATGAAGGCCACCATGGCGTGCCAGCCTTTGTTGTTGTACCAGACCTGGTTTGGGGAGCAGAGGTGTGTTCAATATACAACTCATTTTGTAAAGAAAAAAATTATTTCCTGGATGGGATTAGAGGTACATTCAATTTATGATGTTTTTTTTTTGTTATAATCTGAAATATGGAGTAATGTACACTACTGTTCAAAAGTTTGGGGTCATTTAGAAATGTCCTTGTTTTTGAAAGAAAAGCACATTTTTTTGTCCATGAAATTAACATCAAATCGATCAGAAATACAGTGTAGACATTGTTAATGTTATAAATGACTATTGTAGCTGGAAACGGTTGCTTTTTAATGCAATATCTACATAGGTGTACAGAGGCCCATTATCAGCAACCATCACTCCTGTGTTCCAAGGGCAGGTTGTGTTAGTTAATACAAGTTTGTCATTTTAAAAGTCTAATTGATCATTAGAAAACACTTCTGTAATTATGTTAGCACAGCTGAAAACTGTTGTCCTGAATAAAGAAGCAATAAACCTGGCCTTCTTTAGACTAGTTGAGTATCTGGAGCATCAACATTTGTGGGTTCGATTACAGGCTCAAAATGGACAGAAACAAAGAACTTTCTTCTGAAACTCCTCAGTCTTTTCTTGTTCTGAGAAATTAAGCCTATTCAATGCGAGAAATTGCAAAGAAAGTGAAGATCTCGTACAACGCTGTGTACTATTCCCTTCACAGAACAGCGCAAACTGGCTCTAACCAGAATAGAAAGAGGAATGGGAGGCCCCGGTGCACATCTGAGCAAGAGGACAAGTACATTAGAGTGTTAGAGTAGTTTGAGAAACAGACGCCTCACAAGTCCTCAACTGGCAGCTTCATTAAATAGCACATGCAAAACACTAACAATTCCTACACTGTATTTCTGATCAATTTGATGTTATTTTATTGGACAAAAAAAATAGCTTTTCTTTCAAAAAAAATTCCAAGTGATCCCAAACTTTTGAACGGTAGTGTACATACCAAAACAAATAGAAATAAAACATTTAAATAAAAATAATATAATGTTTTTCAATATAATGTCTCAGGTAACATGATAATATCATACCGTGATTCAGAGGTATATGACAGCCTGTAACTAACTTACTTTGACATTGTATTCACTTTCCATGTATCTGAGGAAAGGTCCGATCTCCTGCAGCGATTGTTTTGTGTAGGGACCCTGCCGGAATTATTAAAAACAATATTGTGTAACTGAGCCAACTGTAAATCACACTCACTTAATTCCTACCACTACTACTACACGCTCCAGCCCCTAGCCCAGGAGGCTGGTGAAAGGGAGGACAGCTCATAATAATGTCTGGAATGGATTGAATGGCATGGAAGATGTGTTTGATACAATTCATTTAATTCCATTCCAGACATTACTATGAGCCCGTTCTCCCAAATGAAGGTGCCACCAGCCTCCTGTGCTCCAGAGCCCTGACCCACTAGGCCAGGTATGTAGTGATCAATACCCCAGTGACGTTGAGCATCTTCATCAGTTGAGAGAGGGTATCCTGGATCTGTTTAGGGCTGACTTCCAGTATGGGCAGCTGACCTCCAACAGACAGGCCTCCATACCTGAGGATCAACGACACAGTCATACAGACAACCCTCCAACAGACAACCCTCCAACAGACAACACTCCAACAGACAGGCCTCCAACAGACAACCCTCCAACAGACAGGCCTCCAACAGACAGGCCTCCAAGAGACAACCCTCCAACAGACAACCCTCCAACAGACAACCCTCCAACAGACAGGCCTCCAACAGACAACCCTCCAACAGACAACCCTCCAACAGACAACCCTCCAACAGACAACCCTCCAACAGACAGGCCTCCAACAGACAACCCTCCAACAGACAACCCTCCAACAGACAACCCTCCAACAGACAACACTCCAACAGACAGGCCTCCAACAGACAACACTCCAACAGACAGGCCTCCAACAGACAGGCCTCCAAGAGACAGGCCTCCAACAGACAACCCTCCAACAGACAACCCTCCAACAGACAGGCCTCCAACAGACAGGCCTCCAACAGACAGGCCTCCAACAGACAACCCTCCAACAGACAACCCTCCAACAGACAACACTCCAACAGACAGGCCTCCAACAGACAACACTCCAACAGACAGGCCTCCAACAGACAGGCCTCCAAGAGACAGGCCTCCAACAGACAAGCCTCCAACAGACAACCCTCCAACAGACAACCCTCCAACAGACAGGCCTCCAACAGACAACCCTCCAACAGACAACCCTCCAACAGACAACCCTCCAACAGACAGGCCTCCAACAGACAGCCCTCCAACAGACAACCCTCCAACAGACAACCCTCCAACAGACAACCCTCCAACAGACAACACTCCAACAGACAGGCCTCCAACAGACAACCCTCCAACAGACAGGCCTCCAACAGACAGGCCTCCAACAGACAGGCCTCCAACAGACAACCCTCCAACAGACAACCCTCCAACAGACAGGCCTCCAACAGACAGGCCTCCAACAGACAGGCCTCCAACAGACAGGCCTCCAACAGCCTCCAACAGACAACCCTCCAACAGACAACCCTCCAACAGACAGACCCTCCAACAGACAACCCTCCAACAGACAGGCCCTCCAACAGACAGGCCCTCCAACAGACAGGCCCTCCAACAGACAGGCCTCCAACAGACAGGCCTCCAACAGACAACACTCCAACAGACAGGCCTCCAACATACAACCCCTCCAACAGACAGGCCTCCAACAGACAGGCCTCCAACAGACAGGCCTCCAACAGACAGGCCCTCCAACAGACAACCCTCCAACAGACAACCCTCCAACAGACAGGCCTCCAACAGACAGGCCTCCAACAGACAACCCTCCAACAGACAGGCCTCCAACAGACAGGCCTCCAACAGACAGGCCTCCAACAGACAACCCCTCCAACAGACAGGCCTCCAACAGACAGGCCTCCAACAGACAGGCCTCCAACAGACAGGCCTCCAACAGACAGGCCTTCAACAGACAGGCCTCCAACAGACAGGCCTCCAACAGACAACCCCTCCAACAGACAGGTCTCCAACAGACAGGCCTCCAACAGACAGGCCTCCAACAGACAACCCCTCCAACAGACAACCCCTCCAACAGACAGGCCTTCAACAGACAGGCCTCCAACAGACAGGCCTCCAACAGACAACCCCTCCAACAGACAGGCCTCCAACAGGCAGGCCTCCAACAGACAGGCCTCCAAACAAACATATTACACAAAATCCCCCGAGACAAGAATCATCATTTCTACTAGAGGGTGAAACAGTGTATGACAAATAAGCTAAACTTAAACTGATATTTAGTTTGCTATGAGGTATGTTTAGAAAACAAATAAAAGCATACCTTTGTTCATTCACCCAATATTTGCTCTTCAAACTGGAAATGGAAAACAAATAACACATTAACACATTAACATATAATCAGATGACTTCTGCTGTTTGACATGGATGACTGTGTCTCGACTGGCCTGCTCGGGTCAGGTTACCGTGGTAATAATCCTCAGAGAGATCTCTCACACCCAGCAGAGGGGAAGCGATGGAGAGGTATGGAGATGGGGGGGGGGTGGTTTATGACACCTCACGCCCATTGTAAATCTAAGGCAGCAGACAAAATCCTTTGTCCTCTCACTATGGAGAACCGGCCTCAGAACATTAACATACAATTAATGGACTTTAGGACAGGTTTCGTCAGCCACAATGGTGGTAATGAAGATAGATGGAATATGAAAAATGAATGTTGTTTTTGTTATGTTATTAAAAATTAAAGTTATGACGTTATAACGAAAACATTGTAACTTTAAGAGTTTCCCTAACATGTACTTGATGTTTGCATACTGTACGTTGTGTAGAAAATGTCCAGATCAAAGAGAATGTGTTTGTAAAGATGAAATGTGAAGTTAGTTGTTTAAATTGGATCTGAGTAAAATCCAGACCTCCTGCCTTCGTACCTAGTTATGCCCAGAGAACTGCCCTACAGGTGGAAACGCCCATTACTGACCCGAGGGTATAAAACATGTGAGTTAAAAATGTACATATTAGACTAAGTGACCCTGAGCTGCAGCCAAGGTCTGATTGGTCAGAAAACCCAAAACGCAACAAGAGTTTGAAGAAGACAAAAGGAACCTTTTAACAACCTATGCTACGGACGAGTAGCTGTATCTAAAGGGGGTGAATTCAAGCAGGACCACCCGGTCACCACTCTCCAAGGAATCGTTTGTCTACACTGTTTTCCTTCCCACGCTGGAACCATCCACACGGCTGAAACAGACCACTAAGAGAAAGGACACTGAAATCGTGAGGAGAAATAGACCACTAAGAGAAAGGACACTGACATCGTGAGGAGAAACAGACCACTAAGAGAAAGGACACTGACATCGTGAGAAGAAACAGACCACTAAGAGAAAGGACACGAACATCGTGAGGAGAAACAGACCACTAAGAGAAAGGACACTGACATCGTGAGGGGAAACAGACCACTAAGAGAAAGGACACTGACATCGTGAGAAGAAACAGACCACTAAGAGAAAGGACACTGACATCGTGAGGAGAAACAGACCACTAAGAGAAAGGACACTGACATCGTGAGGAGAAACAGACCACTAAGAGAAAGGACACTGACATCGTGAGGAGAAACAGACCACTAAGAGAAAGGACACTGACATCGTGAGAAGAAACAGACCACTAAGAGAAAGGACACTGACATCGTGAGGAGAAACAGACCACTAAGAGAAAGGACACTGACATCGTGAGGAGAACAGAGTTACACCCGGTAACCAAAGACGGACTGTCTTCAGAGAAGTGGGAATTCGTTCCACGCAGAGACACCCCTGTCGGAGACCTTCAACACGTAATTACACCATTATATTCTGACCCATAAGAGAGGCAGTTCGGTGCAAGTTTAGGGTTAAAATAAGCATAGCTGACAAATGCACCCAAGTGTGTTTTTCTCTCATGTATTCTCTCTTTGCATTGGTCCGCTAGGGACCTGTTGTCATCGTACTAAGTTCTAATCAATAGCCTAGACTGTGTGTTTGTGTATGTGTATCTTATATTAGCATTTTAGCTTGTTAGCAAATAAATAATCAACTATGGACATTATCGAACAAATCAAACATTTATGGTGGAACTGGGATTCCTGGGAGTGGATTCTGATGAAGATCATTAAAGGTAAGTGAATATTTATAATTCTATTTCTGACTAATGTTGACTACCCAATTTGGCGGATATCTTTTTGGCTGTCTGAACGCTGTACTCAGATTATTGCATGGTTTGCTTTTTCCGTAAAGTTTTTTGAAATCTGACACAGCGGTTGCATTAAGGAGAAGTATATCTCTAATTCCATGTGTAACACTTGAATTTTTATCAACATTTATGATGAGTATTTCTGTAACTTGATGTGGCTCTCTGCAAAATCAATGCATGTTTTAGAACAACTGAACGTAACGCGCCAATGTAAATGAGATTATTTTATATAAATATGCACTTTAGCAAACAAAACATACATGTATTGTGTAACATGAAGTCCCATGAGTGTCATCTGATGAAGATCAAAGGTTAGTGATTCGTTTTATCTCTATTTGTGCTTTTTGTGACTCCTCTCTTTGGCTGGAAAAATGGTTGGTTTTTCTGTGACTTGGTGGTGACCTAACAATCATTTGTGGTGCTTTCGCTGTAAAGCATTTTTTAAATCAAACACTGTGGCTGGATTAACGAGAATGTTATCTCTAAAATGGTGTAAGATACTTGTATGCTTGAGGAATTTTAATTATGAGATTTTTGTTGTTTTGAATTTGGCGCCCTGCACTTCCACTAGATGTTGGCGCCAGCGTCCCGCATATCTCAGAGAAGTTAATAATTCGATGAGCAGCAGTCATCACATCAATAATCAATACAGCGTCACAACAACTGTAACAGATTGACATATAATCAGTGGACTTCTGATGTTTGACATGGATGACTGTAACTCTACCACACCTGTCTGATACATATAATACACATCTATGATGATGATCACAGTTGGCAGTGTATTGGGCCCCTTACCTTTGTCTGATGAGGCTGGGGTAGGTTTTAACCAGGTAGTCTGTAATGTTTCTATCAGTCAGGTCCAGTAGTATATCTCCCGTAGCCTCTTTCCTCTGCAAATACATCACACACGACATATACCATCACATTGGATACATTAAAATGGTACTGGAGGACTGGCTAGAGGTACTGAAGGAGTGGTTAGGACTGGCTAGAGGTACTGGAGGAGTGGTTAGGACTGGCTAGAGGTACTGAAGGAGTGGTTAGGACTGGCTAGAGGTACTGGAGGACTGGTTAGGACTGGCTAGAGGTACTGGAGGACTGGTTAGGACTGGCTAGAGGTACTGAAGGAGTGGTTAGGACTGGCTAGAGGTACTGGAGGACTGGTTAGGACTGGCTAGAGGTACTGAAGGAGTGGTTAGGACTGGCTAGAGGTACTGGAGGAGTGGTTAGGACTGGCTAGAGGTACTGGAGGAGTGGTTAGGACTGGCTAGAGGTACTGGAGGAGTGGTTAGGACTGGCTAGAGGTACTGGAGGACTGGTTAGGACTGGCTAGAGGTACTGGAGGAGTGGTTAGGACTGGCTAGAGGTACTGAAGGAGTGGTTAGGACTGGCTAGAGGTACTGGAGGACTGGTTAGGACTGGCTAGAGGTACTGAAGGAGTGGTTAGGACTGGCTAGAGGTACTGGAGGACTGGTTAGGACTGGCTAGAGGTACTGAAGGAGTGGTTAGGACTGGCTAGAGGTACTGAAGAAGTGGTTAGGACTGGCTAGAGGTACTGGAGGAGTGGTTAGGACTGGCTAGAGGTACTGGAGGAGTGGTTAGGACTGGCTAGAGGTACTGGAGGACTGGTTAGGACTGGCTAGAGGTACTGGAGGAGTGGTTAGGACTGGCTAGAGGTACTGAAGGAGTGGTTAGGACTGGCTAGAGGTACTGGAGGACTGGTTAGGACTGGCTAGAGGTACTGAAGGAGTGGTTAGGACTGGCTAGAGGTACTGGAGGACTGGTTAGGACTGGCTAGAGGTACTGAAGGAGTGGTTAGGACTGGCTAGAGGTACTGAAGGAGTGGTTAGGACTGGCTAGAGGTACTGAAGGAGTGGTTAGGACTGGCTAGAGGTACTGAAGGAGTGGTTAGGACTGGCTAGAGGTACTGAAGGAGTGGTTAGGACTGGCTAGAGGTACTGGAGGAGTGGTTAGGACTGGCGAGGGGTACTGGAGGACTGGTTAGGACTGGCTAGAGGTACTGGAGGACTGGTGAGGACTGGCTAGAGGTACTGGAGGAGTGGTTAGGACTGGCTAGAGGTACTGAAGGAGTGGTTAGGACTGGCTAGAGGGACTGGAGGAGTGGTTAGGACTGGCTAGAGGTACTGGAGGACTGGTTAGGACTGGCTAGAGGTACTGGAGGAGTGGTTAGGACTGGCTAGAGGTACTGGAGGAGTGGTTAGGACTGGCTAGAGGTACTGGAGGAGTGGTTAGGACTGGCTAGAGGTACTGGAGGACTGGTTAGGACTGGCTAGAGGTACTGGAGGAGTGGTTAGGACTGGCTAGAGGTACTGGAGGAGTGGTTAGGACTGGCTAGAGGTACTGGAGGAGTGGTTAGGACTGGCTAGAGGTACTGGAGGACTGGTTAGGACTGGCTAGAGGTACTGGAGGAGTGGTTAGGACTGGCTAGAGGTACTGGATGAGTGGTTAGGACTGGCTAGGGGTACTGGAGGACTGGTTAGGACTGGCTAGAGGTACTGGAGGACTGGTTAGGACTGGCTAGGGGTACTGGAGGAGTGGTTAGGACTGGCGAGGGGTACTGAAGGAGTGGTTAGGACTGGCTAGAGGTACTGGAGGACTGGTTAGGACTGGCTAGGGGTACTGGAGGAGTGGTTAGGACTGGCTAGAGGGACTGGAGGAGTGGTTAGGACTGGCTAGAGGTACTGGAGGAGTGGTTAGGACTGGCTAGAGGTACTGGAGGAGTGGTTAGGACTGGCTAGAGGTACTGGAGGACTGGTTAGGACTGGCTAGGGGTACTGGAGGAGTGGTTAGGACTGGCTAGAGGTACTGGAGGAGTGGTTAGGACTGGCTAGAGGTACTGGAGGAGTGGTTAGGACTGGCTAGGGGTACTGGAGGAGTGGTTAGGACTGGCTAGAGGTACTGGAGGACTGGTTAGGACTGGCTAGAGGTACTGAAGGAGTGGTTAGGACTGGCTAGAGGTACTGGAGGACTGGTTAGGACTGGCTAGAGGTACTGAAGGAGTGGTTAGGACTGGCTAGAGGTACTGGAGGACTGGTTAGGACTGGCTAGAGGTACTGGAGGACTGGTTAGGACTGGCTAGAGGTACTGAAGGAGTGGTTAGGACTGGCTAGAGGTACTGGAGGACTGGTTAGGACTGGCTAGAGGTACTGAAGGAGTGGTTAGGACTGGCTAGAGGTACTGGAGGACTGGTTAGGACTGGCTATGGGTACTGGAGGAGTGGTTAGGACTGGCTAGAGGTACTGGAGGACTGGTGAGGACTGGCTAGGGGTACTGGAGGAGTGGTTAGGACTGGCTAGAGGTACTGGAGGACTGGTGAGGACTGGCTAGGGGTACGGGAGGAGTGGTTAGGACTGGCTAGAGGTACTGGAGGACTGGTAAGGACTGTCTAGGGGTACTGGAGGACTGGTTAGGACTGGCTAGGGGTACTGGAGGAGTGGTTAGGACTGGCTAGAGGTACTGGAGGACTGGTTAGGACTGGCTAGAGGTACTGGAGGACTGGTTAGGACTGCCTAGGGGTACTGGAGGAGTGGTTAAGACTGGCTAGAGGTACTGGAGGACTGGTTAGGACTGGCTAGGGGTATTGGAGGACTGGTTAGGACTGGCTAGAGGTACTGGAGGACTGGTTAGGACTGGCTAGAGGTACTGGAGGAGTGGTTAGGACTGGCTAGAGGTACTGGAGGACTGGTTAGGACTGGCTAGAGGTACTGGAGGACTGGTGAGGACTGGCTAGAGGTACTGGAGGAGTGGTTAGGACTGGCTAGAGGTACTGGAGGAGTGGTTAGGACTGGCTAGGGGTACTGGAGGAGTGGTTAGGACTGGCTAGAGGTACTGGAGGACTGGTTAGGACTGGCTAGAGGTACTGAAGGAGTGGTTAGGACTGGCTAGAGGTACTGGAGGACTGGTTAGTACTGGCTAGAGGTACTGAAGGAGTGGTTAGGACTGGCTAGAGGTACTGGAGGACTGGTTAGGACTGGCTATGGGTACTGGAGGAGTGGTTAGGACTGGCTAGAGGTACTGGAGGACTGGTGAGGACTGGCTAGGGGTACTGGAGGAGTGGTTAGGACTGGCTAGAGGTACTGGAGGACTGGTAAGGACTGTCTAGGGGTACTGGAGGACTGGTTAGGACTGGCTAGGGGTACTGGAGGAGTGGTTGGGACTGGCGAGGGGTACTGGAGGAGTGGTTAGGACTGGCTAGAGGTACTGGAGGACTGGTTAGGACTGGCTAGGGGTACTGGAGGTGTGGTTAAGACTGGCTAGAGGTACTGGAGGAGTGGTTAGGACTGGCTAGGGGTACTGGAGGACTGGTTAGGACTGGCTAGGGGTACTGGAGGACTGGTTAGGACTGGCTAGAGGTACTGGAGGACTGGTGAGGACTGGCTAGGGGTACTGAAGGAGTGGTTAGGACTGGCTAGAGGTACTGGAGGAGTGGTTAGGACTGGCTAGAGGTACTGGAGGAGTGGTTAGGACTGGCTAGAGGTACTGGAGGAGTGGTTAGGACTGGCTAGAGGTACTGAAGGAGTGGTTAGGACTGGCTATGGGTACTGGAGGAGTGGTTAGGACTGGCTAGAGGTACTGGAGGAGTGGTTAGGACTGGCTAGGGGTACTGGAGGACTGGTTAGGACTGGCTAGAGGTACTGGAGGAGTGGTTAGGACTGGCTAGAGGTACTGAATGAGTGGTTAGGACTGGCTAGGGGTACTGGAGGAGTGGTTAAGACTGGCTAGGGGTACTGGAGGAGTGGTTAGGACTGGCTAGAGGTACTGGAGGAGTGGTTAGGACTGGCTAGGGGTACTGGAGGAGTGGTTAGGACTGGCTAGGGGTACTGGAGGAGTGGTTAGGACTGGCTAGAGGTACTGGAGGAGTGGTTAGGACTGGCTAGAGGTACTGAAGGAGTGGTTAGGACTGGCTAGGGGTACTGAAGGAGTGGTTAGGACTGGCTAGAGGTACTGAAGGAGTGGTTAGGACTGGCTAGGGGTACTGAAGGAGTGGTTAGGACTGGCTAGAGGTACTGAAGGAGTGGTTAGGACTGGCTAGAGGTACTGGAGGAGTGGTTAGGACTGGCTAGAGGTACTGGAGGGAGTGGTACTGGAGGAGTGGTTAGGACTGGCTAGAGGTACTGGAGGAGTGGTTAGGACTGGCTAGAGGTACTGGAGGAGTGGTTAGGACTGGCTAGAGGTACTGGAGGACTGGTTAGGACTGGCTATGGGTACTGGAGGAGTGGTTAGGACTGGCTAGAGGTACTGGAGGAGTGGTTAGGACTGGCTAGAGGTACTGGAGGACTGGTTAGGACTGGCTAGAGGTACTGGAGGAGTGGTTAGGACTGGCTAGAGGTACTGGAGGACTGGTGAGGACTGGCTAGGGGTACTGGAGGAGTGGTTAGGACTGGCTAGAGGTACTGGAGGACTGGTGAGGACTGGCTAGGGGTACTGGAGGAGTGGTTAGGACTGGCTAGAGGTACTGGAGGACTGGTAAGGACTGTCTAGGGGTACTGGAGGACTGGTTAGGACTGGCTAGGGGTACTGGAGGAGTGGTTGGGACTGGCGAGGGGTACTGGAGGAGTGGTTAGGACTGGCTAGAGGTACTGGAGGACTGGTTAGGACTGGCTAGGGGTACTGGAGGAGTGGTTAGGACTGGCTAGGGGTACTGGAGGACTGGTTAGGACTGGCTAGGGGTACTGGAGGACTGGTTAGGACTGGCTAGAGGTACTGGAGGACTGGTGAGGACTGGCTAGGGGTACTGGAGGAGTGGTTAAGACTGGCTAGGGGTACTGGAGCAGTGGTTAGGACTGGCTAGAGGTACTGGAGGAGTGGTTAGGACTGGCTATGGGTACTGGAGGAGTGGTTAGGACTGGCTAGAGGTACTGGAGGAGTGGTTAGGACTGGCTAGAGGTACTGAATGAGTGGTTAGGACTGGCTAGGGGTACTGGAGGAGTGGTTAAGACTGGCTAGGGGTACTGGAGGAGTGGTTAGGACTGGCTAGAGGTACTGGAGGAGTGGTTAGGACTGGCTAGGGGTACTGGAGGAGTGGTTAGGACTGGCTAGGGGTACTGGAGGAGTGGTTAGGACTGGCTAGAGGTACTGGAGGAGTGGTTAGGACTGGCTAGAGGTACTGAAGGAGTGGTTAGGACTGGCTAGGGGTACTGGAGAACAGGTTACAGGAGGACAGGTTACTAAAGGACAGGTTACTGGAGGACAGGTTACTAAAGGACAGGTTACTGAGGACAGGTTACTGAGGACAAGTTACTGGAGGACAGGTTACAGGAGGACAGTTTCCTAAAGGACAGGTTTATGGAGGACAGGTTACTAAAGGACAAGTTACTGGAGGACAGGTTAATAAAGGACAGGTTACTAAAGGACAGGTTACTGAGGACAGGTTACTGAGGACAGGTTACTGGAGGACAGGTTACTGGAGGACAGGTTACTGGAGGACAGGTTAATGAGGACAGGTTACTGGAGGACGGGTTACTAAAGGACAGGTTACTGGATGACAGGTTACTGGAGGACAGGTTACTGGAGGATAGGCTGCTGGAGGACAGGTTACTAAAGGACAGGTTACTGAGGACAGATTACTGAGAACAGGTTACTGGAGGACAGGTTACTGGAGGAGAGGTTACTGGAGGAGAGGTTACTGGAGGACAGGTTACTGGAGGACAGGTTACTGGAGGAAAGGTTACTGGAGGACAGGTTACTGCTGTAACATATAAGAAACATCCAGTAGACACAGAGAACAGTCAGTATACTGACCTGCATAGGGGGCAGCCCCCCAGCTCCGATTGGACAGATGGGTAACATAGTCAGCTTCTTATTGGAGCTGCACTGGCAGGAAGGGGAGGGGTTTAGCTGGTGCCACTCAGGGCTCTGCAGGATGTTATTGGCTATTGAAGAAACCGCAGGTGTCTCCCAGGCCAATGTCTCGTTCTCACAGGGCAGGTTTCTGTATGGACAAAGCACACACACACACAATACATTATCAGAGAACTTGGTGATTTATAGTTAGTAGAGTAGTGGGAGATGTCAGAATATTAGTCAAAACACAGTCTTCAACCGAGAGCGGCTGGTACTCACTGTAGAGGGCTTCCTGCCATACAGCGAGTGCCAAGGCCAGGGGGGTTCAGCAACACCTTGGTGAAATGTCTCATCTGGAGGTTTTCCAGTCGCTCGTTACTGAGAAACAGAGGAAGAAAGAGAAGAAGAACAGGGTCATGACCTCCTGGTTAGATACCTAATATAATGTGATGAGAACAGGAAGACCAGGGTCATGACCTCCTGGTTAGATACCTAATATAATGTGATGAGAACAGGACGACCAGGGTCATGACCTGCTGGTTAGATACCTAATATAATGTGATGAGAACAGGAAGACCAGGGTCATGACCTCCTGGTTAGATACCTAATATAATGTGATGAGAACAGGACGACCAGGGTCATGACCTCCTGGTTAGATACCTAATATAATGTGATGAGAACAGGAAGACCAGGGTCATGACCTACTGGTTAGATACCTAATATAATGTGATGAGAACAGGAAGACCAGGGTCATGACCTCCTGGTTAGATACCTAATATAATGTGATGAGAACAGGAAGACCAGGGTCATGACCTCCTGGTTAGATACCTAATATAATGTGATGAGAACAGGAAGACCAGGGTCATGACCTACTGGTTAGATACCTAATATAATGTGATGAGAACAGGAAGACCAGGGTCATGACCTACTGGTTAGATACCTAATATAATGTGATGAGAACAGGAAGACCAGGGTCATGACCTCCTGGTTAGATACCTAATATAATGTGATGAGAACAGGAAGACCAGGGTCATGACCTGCTGGTTAGATACCTAATATAATGTGATGAGAACAGGAAGACCAGGGTCATGACCTGCTGGTTAGATACCTAATATAATGTGATGAGAACAGGAAGACCAGGGTCATGACCTACTGGTTAGATACCTAATATAATGTGATGAGAACAGGAAGACCAGGGTCATGACCTACTGGTTAGATACCTAATATAATGTGATGAGAACAGGAAGACCAGGGTCATGACCTACTGGTTAGATACCTAATATAATGTGATGAGAACAGGAAGACCAGGGTCATGACCTGCTGGTTAGATACCTAATATAATGTGATGAGAACAGGAAGACCAGGGTCATGACCTCCTGGTTAGATACCTAATATAATGTGATGAGAACAGGAAGACCAGGGTCATGACCTCCTGGTTAGATACCTAATATAATGTGATGAGAACAGGAAGACCAGGGTCATGACCTACTGGTTAGATACCTAATATAATGTGATGAGAACAGGAAGACCAGGGTCATGACCTGCTGGTTAGATACCTAATATAATGTGATGAGAACAGGAAGACCAGGGTCATGACCTGCTGGTTAAATACCTAATATAATGTGATGAGAACAGGAAGACCAGGGTCATGACCTACTGGTTAGATACCTAATATAATGTGATGAGAACAGGAAGACCAGGGTCATGACCTGCTGGTTAGATACCTAATATAATGTGATGAGAACAGGAAGACCAGGGTCATGACCTGCTGGTTAAATACCTAATATAATGTGATGAGAACAGGACGACCAGGGTCATGACCTACTGGTTAGATACCTAATATAATGTGATGAGAACAGGAAGACCAGGGTCATGACCTGCTGGTTAGATACCTAATATAATGTGATGAGAACAGGAAGACCAGGGTCATGACCTACTGGTTAGATACCTAATATAATGTGATGAGAACAGGAAGACCAGGGTCATGACCTCCTGGTTAGATACCTAATATAATGTGATGAGAACAGGAAGACCAGGGTCATGACCTGCTGGTTAGATACCTAATATAATGTGATGAGAACAGGAAGACCAGGGTCATGACCTACTGGTTAGATACCTAATATAATGTGATGAGAACAGGAAGACCAGGGTCATGACCTACTGGTTAGATACCTAATATAATGTGATGAGAACAGGAAGACCAGGGTCATGACCTACTGGTTAGATACCTAATATAATGTGATGAGAACAGGAAGACCAGGGTCATGACCTACTGGTTAGATACCTAATATAATGTGATGAGAACAGGAAGACCAGGGTCATGACCTCCTGGTTAGATACCTAATATAATGTGATGAGAACAGGAAGACCAGGGTCATGACCTGCTGGTTAGATACCTAATATAATGTGATGAGAACAGGAAGACCAGGGTCATGACCTACTGGTTAGATACCTAATATAATGTGATGAGAACAGGAAGACCAGGGTCATGACCTACTGGTTAGATACCTAATATAATGTGATGAGAACAGGAAGACCAGGGTCATGACCTGCTGGTTAGATACCTAATATAATGTGATGAGAAGACCAGGGTCATGACCTGCTGAGATACCTAATATAATGTGATGAGAACAGGAAGTCATGACCTGCTGGTTAGATACCTAATATAATGTGATGAGAACAGGAAGACCAGGGTCATGACCTGCTGGTTAGATACCTAATATAATGTGATGAGAACAGGAAGACCAGGGTCATGACCTGCTGGTTAGATACCTAATATAATGTGATGAGAACAGGAAGACCAGGGTCATGACCTACTGGTTAGATACCTAATATAATGTGATGAGAACAGGAAGACCAGGGTCATGACCTGCTGGTTAGATACCTAATATAATGTGATGAGAACAGGAAGACCAGGGTCATGACCTACTGGTTAGATACCTAATATAATGTGATGAGAACAGGAAGACCAGGGTCATGACCTACTGGTTAGATACCTAATATAATGTGATGAGAACAGGAAGACCAGGGTCATGACCTGCTGGTTAGATACCTAATATAATGTGATGAGAACAGGAAGACCAGGGTCATGACCTGCTGGTTAGATACCTAATATAATGTGATGAGAACAGGAATGTGATGAGAACAGGGTCATGACCTGCTGGTTAGATACCTAATATAATGTGATGAGAACAGGAAGACCAGGGTCATGACCTACTGGTTAGATACCTAATATAATGTGATGAGAACAGGAAGACCAGGGTCATGACCTACTGGTTAGATACCTAATATAATGTGATGAGAACAGGAAGACCAGGGTCATGACCTGCTGGTTAGATACCTAATATAATGTGATGAGAACAGGAAGACCAGGGTCATGACCTGCTGGTTAGATACCTAATATAATGTGATGAGAACAGGAAGACCAGGGTCATGACCTGCTGGTTAGATACCTAATATAATGTGATGAGAACAGGAAGACCAGGGTCATGACCTGCTGGTTAGATACCTAATATAATGTGATGAGAACAGGAAGACCAGGGTCATGACCTGCTGGTTAGATACCTAATATAATGTGATGAGAACAGGACGACCAGGGTCATGACCTGCTGGTTAGATACCTAATATAATGTGATGAGAACAGGACGACCAGGGTCATGACCTGCTGGTTAAAACGCCAGGGTACCTAATATAATGTGATGAGAACAGCAAGACCAGGGTCATGACCTGCTGGTTCGATACCTAATATAATGTGATGAGAACAGGAAGACCAGGGTCATGACCTACTGGTTAGATACCTAATATAATGTGATGAGAACAGGAAGACCAGTGTCATGACCTACTGGTTAGATACCTAATATAATGTGATGAGAACAGGACCACCAGGGTCATGACCTACTGGTTAGATACCTAATATAATGTGATGAGAACAGGAAGACCAGGGTCATGACCTGCTGGTTAGATACCTAATATAATGTGATGAGAACAGGAAGACCAGGGTCATGACCTACTGGTTAGATACCTAATATAATGTGATGAGAACAGGAAGACCAGGGTCATGACCTACTGGTTAGATACCTAATATAATGTGATGAGAACAGGACGACCAGGGTCATGACCTGCTGGTTAGATACCTAATATAATGTGATGAGAACAGGACGACCAGGGTCATGACCTACTGGTTAGATACCTAATATAATGTGATGAGAACAGGAAGACCAGGGTCATGACCTACTGGTTAGATACCTAATATAATGTGATGAGAACAGGAAGACCAGGGTCATGACCTGCTGGTTAGATACCTAATATAATGTGATGAGAACAGGACGACCAGGGTCATGACCTGCTGGTTAGATACCTAATATAATGTGATGAGAACAGGACGACCAGGGTCATGACCTGCTGGTTAGATACCTAATATAATGTGATGAGAACAGGACGACCAGGGTCATGACCTGCTGGTTAGATACCTAATATAATGTGATGAGAACAGGAAGACCAGGGTCATGACCTACTGGTTAGATGTAGTCCTTCTGTAGCTCAGTTGGTAGAGCATGGCGCTTGTAACGCCAGGGTAGTGGGTTCGATTCCCGGGACCACCCATACGTAGAATGTATGCACACATGACTGTAAGTCGCTTTGGATAAAAGCGTCTGCTAAATGGCATATATTATTATTATTATACCTAATATAATGTGATGAGAACAGGAAGACCAGGGTCATGACCTACTGGTTAGATACCTAATATAATGTGATGAGAACAGGACGACCAGGGTCATGACCTCCTAGTTAGATACCTAATATAATGTGATGAGAACAGGAAGACCAGGGTCATGACCTACTGGTTAGATACCTAATATAATGTGATGAGAACAGGAAGACCAGGGTCATGACCTGCTGGTTAGATACCTAATATAATGTGATGAGAACAGGACGACCAGGGTCATGACCTGCTGGTTAGATACCTAATATAATGTGATGAGAACAGGACGACCAGGGTCATGACCTCCTAGTTAGATACCTAATATAATGTGATGAGAGCAGGGTCATGACCTGCTGATTAGATACCTAATATAATGTGATGAGAACAGGACGACCAGGGTCATGACCTCCTAGTTAGATACCTAATATAATGTGATGAGAACAGGAAGACCAGGGTCATGACCTACTGGTTAGATACCTAATATAATGTGATGAGAACAGGAAGACCAGGGTCATGACCTGCTGGTTAGATACCTAATATAATGTGATGAGAACAGGAAGACCAGGGTCATGACCTGCTGGTTAGATACCTAATATAATGTGATGAGAACAGGAAGACCAGGGTCATGACCTACTGGTTAGATACCTAATATAATGTGATGAGAACAGGACGACCAGGGTCATGACCTGCTGGTTAGATACCTAATATAATGTGATGAGAACAGGACGACCAGGGTCATGACCTCCTGGTTAGATACCTAATATAATGTGATGAGAACAGGAAGACCAGGGTCATGACCTGCTGGTTAGATACCTAATATAATGTGATGAGAACAGGAAGACCAGGGTCATGACCTACTGGTTAGATGTACCTTCTATAATGTGATGAGAACAGGAAGACCAGGGTCATGACCTTGGTTACGAGAATGTATGCACCTGACTATAAGTGTGATGAGAACAGGACTACCAGGGTCATGACCTGCTGGTTAGGTACCTAATATAATGTGATGAGAACAGGAAGACCAGGGTCATGACCTGCTGGTTAGATACCTAATATAATGTGATGAGAACAGGAAGACCAGGGTCATGACCTGCTGGTTAGATACCTAATATAATGTGATGAGAACAGGACGACCAGGGTCATGACCTGCTGGTTAGATACCTAATATAATGTGATGAGAACAGCACGACCAGGGTCATGACCTACTGGTTAGATACCTAATATAATGTGATGAGAACAGCACGACCAGGGTCATGACCTGCTGGTTCGATACCTAATATAATGTGATGAGAACAGGAAGACCAGGGTCATGACCTACTGGTTAGATACCTAATATAATGTGATGAGAACAGGAAGACCAGGGTCATGACCTACTGGTTAGATACCTAATATAATGTGATGAGAACAGGACGACCAGGGTCATGACCTACTGGTTAGATACCTAATATAATGTGATGAGAACAGGACGACCAGGGTCATGACCTACTGGTTAGATACCTAATATAATGTGATGAGAACAGGAAGACCAGGGTCATGACCTACTGGTTAGATACCTAATATAATGTGATGAGAACAGGAAGACCAGGGTCATGACCTCCTGGTTAGATACCTAATATAATGTGATGAGAACAGGACGACCAGGGTCATGACCTGCTGGTTAAATACCTAATATAATGTGATGAGAACAGGACGACCAGGGTCATGACCTACTGGTTAGATACCTAATATAATGTGATGAGAACAGGAAGACCAGGGTCATGACCTACTGGTTAGATACCTAATATAATGTGATGAGAACAGGAAGACCAGGGTCATGACCTGCTGGTTAGATACCTAATATAATGTGATGAGAACAGGACGACCAGGGTCATGACCTGCTGGTTAGATACCTAATATAATGTGATGAGAACAGGACGACCAGGGTCATGACCTCCTGATTAGATACCTAATATAATGTGATGAGAACAGGACGACCAGGGTCATGACCTGCTGGTTAGATACCTAATATAATGTGATGAGAACAGGAAGACCAGGGTCATGACCTACTGGTTAGATGTAGTCCTTCTGTAGCTCAGTTGGTAGAGCATGGTGCTTGTAACGCCAGGGTAGTGGGTTCGATTCCCGGGACCACCCATACGTAGAATGTATGCACACATGACTGTAAGTCGCTTTGGATAAAAGCGTCTGCTAAATGGCATATATTATTATTATTATACCTAATATAATGTGATGAGAACAGGAAGACCAGGGTCATGACCTACTGGTTAGATACCTAATATAATGTGATGAGAACAGGCGCGAGCAGGGTCATGACCTGCTGATTAGATACCTAATATAATGTGATGAGAACAGGACTGACCAGGGTCATGACCTCCTAGTTAGATACCTAATATAATGTGATGAGAACAGGAAGACCAGGGTCATGACCTACTGGTTAGATACCTAATATAATGTGATGAGAACAGGAAGACCAGGGTCATGACCTGCTGGTTAGATACCTAATATAATGTGATGAGAACAGGACGACCAGGGTCATGACCTCCTAGTTAGATACCTAATATAATGTGATGAGAACAGGAAGACCAGGGTCATGACCTACTGGTTAGATACCTAATATAATGTGATGAGAACAGGACGACCAGGGTCATGACCTCCTAGTTAGATACCTAATATAATGTGATGAGAACAGGAAGACCAGGGTCATGACCTACTGGTTAGATACCTAATATAATGTGATGAGAACAGGAAGACCAGGGTCATGACCTGCTGGTTAGATACCTAATATAATGTGATGAGAACAGGAAGACCAGGGTCATGACCTACTGGTTAGATACCTAATATAATGTGATGAGAACAGGAAGACCAGGGTCATGACCTGCTGGTTAGATACCTAATATAATGTGATGAGAACAGGAAGACCAGGGTCATGACCTGCTGGTTAGATACCTAATATAATGTGATGAGAACAGGAAGACCAGGGTCATGACCTACTGGTTAGATGTAGTCCTTCTGTAGCTCAGTTGGTAGAGCATGGCGCTTGTAACGCCAGGGTAGTGGGTTCGATTCCCGGGACCACCCATACGTAGAATGTATGCACACATGACTGTAAGTCGCTTTGGATAAAAGCGTCTGCTAAATGGCATATATTATTATTATTATACCTAATATAATGTGATGAGAACAGGAAGACCAGGGTCATGACCTACTGGTTAGATACCTAATATAATGTGATGAGAACAGGACGACCAGGGTCATGACCTCCTAGTTAGATACCTAATATAATGTGATGAGAACAGGACGACCAGGGTCATGACCTCCTAGTTAGATACCTAATATAATGTGATGAGAACAGGAAGACCAGGGTCATGACCTACTGGTTAGATACCTAATATAATGTGATGAGAACAGGAAGACCAGGGTCATGACCTGCTGGTTAGATACCTAATATAATGTGATGAGAACAGGAAGACCAGGGTCATGACCTACTGGTTAGATACCTAATATAATGTGATGAGAACAGGACGACCAGGGTCATGACCTGCTGGTTAGATACCTAATATAATGTGATGAGAACAGGACGACCAGGGTCATGACCTGCTGGTTAGATACCTAATATAATGTGATGAGAACAGGAAGACCAGGGTCATGACCTGCTGGTTAGATACCTAATATAATGTGATGAGAACAGGAAGACCAGGGTCATGACCTGCTGGTTAGATACCTAATATAATGTGATGAGAACAGGAAGACCAGGGTCATGACCTACTGGTTAGATACCTAATATAATGTGATGAGAACAGGATGACCAGGGTCATGACCTGCTGGTTAGATACCTAATATAATGTGATGAGAACAGGAAGACCAGGGTCATGACCTCCTGGTTAGGTACCTAATATAATGTGATGAGAACAGGAAGACCAGGGTCATGACCTGCTGGTTAGATACCTAATATAATGTGATGCATCTGCAAGCACAAAACAATTCAGGTGGCTGGTCCAAGACCATGAGATCAGGACCAGCCAGGATCAGAGTATTCAGACATTGAGATTAAAAGCCTGTGTTGGGTTCTCTTGGTGAGTTGCCTGTATCATTCTCCGTACTGCGAAAGACTAACCTGAAGAAAGTTAGCTGCTTTCCATACATCCAGGGAGTGAGGATGAGGGGGGGGTACTCTCCGAACGGAGGCACGATCATGGTGAAGATCAGGGCTATCAGGACGAAGCTAGCAGGCAGGACGATCTGGGGGCATGAAACCATTCACACTGTTACTCAAAGGGATACCATCCCAGTTTTACTCTGACCCTATGTGACCTGACCTGGTATAATATTCTAACTCTGAATCCCAAACCATCCCCTAGCCCCTAGCCCCTGACCAGCAGGGCCAGGAAGTGCTTTATGAACAGAATACCTTCCCATCTATATTTTATCCATCCCTCCCACCACCCATCCCACCATCCCTCCATCTCTCCCTCCCTCCCACCACCCATCTCACTCATCCCACCCTCCCACCACCCATCTCACCCATCCCACCCTCCCACCCTCCCACCACCCATCCCGCCCTCCATCCATCTCTCCCTCCCTCCAACCACCCATCACACCCTTCCACCCTCCCACCATCCCTCCATCCCTCCACCCCAACATCCCTCCATCCCACCCACCACCCATCACACCCTCCCACCCTCCATCCCTCCCTCCATCCCACCCACTACCCATCACACCCTCCCACCCTCCATCCCTCCCTCCTTCCCTCCACCCCAACATCCCTCCCTCCATCCCACCCACCACCCATCACACCCTCCCATCTCACCATCCCTCCATCTCTCCCTCCATCCCACCCCCACCCCTCCACCCTCCCTCCCTCCATCCCACCCCCCCACCCTCCCACCCACCACCCATCCCACCCTCCTCCCCACCCCCCACCATCCCTCCCTCTATCTAGTTGTAGTCCAAAACCTGTGCGAGGAAGTCTTTGTATGATCTGGTAGCATGGTGAAACCTCTTGACCAGCAGGGCCAGAAACTGCTGCATGACCAGATTGGCTCCTTTGACCTGACTCGACCCTTTCCCAGCGCTGTCGTCGTCATGGTTACCCCCACCGTTGGCCTGCTTCAGACCGTTAGCCTCTGTGTAAAGTAGGAGAAGACAGTCATTAGGAAGTGGATATATTTGCCCGGCAGGTTCAAAGGTTAAGGTTTAGGCATAGGGTTCCTCAAACTGTGTTAGCTTGCTGAGCTAAAGCATTAGCTTATGATTTCAGGAAAGATAGTCTCGCTTGGTCTGACTTACATGCTTAGCCAAAGTGATACTTTGAGTCTTGTCTTGCCAGACTAAAGGCGCCAACCATTTAAATGTCTCTAGGCAAGCGCCTGGTGTGAAAACAGGCAGGCTAAGTGGCGGAATCTAACCTTCAGGTTCACCCTCCTCCACACCAACTTTACTGCAGCTTTTGGTTCTCTTCAGCAACATCCACTGTTCTATGGTAGGGTGGTCCACAGTTCACAAGACATCAAAAACACCTCACAACACAACACCATGACACTTCACAACAACAACACCGTCATCGTCGACAACAACAACACAACAGAAACTACTTAAAAGAGGAACATTCATAAGTTGGAAAAAGAAGGTAGGAAGTAAATTGGAGAGGAGTAGACTGTAGGGACAGAGGAGTAGACTGTAGGGACAGAGGAGTAGACTGTAGGGACAGAGGAGTAGACTGTAGGGACAGTGAGTGTGGTAACTTGGAGAGGAGTAGACTGTAGGGACAGTGAGTGTGGTAACTTGGAGAGGAGTAGACTGTAGGGACAGAGGAGTCTGGTAACAGAGGAGTAGACTGTAGGGACAGTGAGTCTGGTAAATTGGAGAGGAGTAGACTGTAGGGACAGTGAGTCTGGTAAATTGGAGAGGAGTAGACTGTAGGGACAGTGAGTCTGGTAAATTGGAGAGGAGTAGACTGTAGGGACAGTGAGTCTGGTAAATTGGAGAGGAGTAGACTGTAGGGACAGTGAGTCTGGTAAATTGGAGAGGAGTAGACTGTAGGGACAGTGAGTCTGGTAAATTGGAGAGGAGTAGACTGTAGGGACAGTGAGTGTGGTAAATTGGAGAGGAGTAGACTGTAGGGACAGTGAGTCTGGTAAATTGGAGAGGAGTAGACTGTAGGGACAGTGAGTCTGGTAAATTGGAGAGGAGTAGACTGTAGGGACAGAGTCTGAGTAACTTGGAGAGGAGTAGACTGTAGGGACAGTGAGTGTGGTAAATTGGAGAGGAGTAGACTGTAGGGACAGTGAGTCTGGTAAATTGGAGAGGAGTAGACTGTAGGGACAGTGAGTGTGGTAAATTGGAGAGGAGTAGACTGTAGGGACAGTGAGTCTGGTAAATTGGAGAGGAGTAGACTGTAGGGACAGTGAGTCTGGTAAATTGGAGAGGAGTAGACTGTAGGGACAGTGAGTGTGGTAAATTGGAGAGGAGTAGACTGTAGGGACAGTGAGTGTGGTAAATTGGAGAGGAGTAGACTGTAGGGACAGTGAGTCTGGTAAATTAGAGAGGAGTAGACTGTAGGGACAGTGAGTCTGGTACATTGGAGAGGAGTAGACTGTAGGGACAGTGAGTCTGGTACATTGGAGAGGAGTAGACTGTAGGGACAGTGCGTGTGGTATTTACCTGGAGTTTTGGCATTGGCTGCTGCCTCTTCCCCATCTGCTGTCACCTTCAGAAAGATCTGGAAGGAAGAAACATCAGCTATTCATTTGGACCCAACGTATGTGTTCAAATAGAATACAGGCCACCTACTCTTTTACCCCTGAACATGTGTGCCAAGTTTCACCATGATCCCGAGTAGGGCTGTGGCGGTCATGAAATGTCGTCGGCCGGTGATTGTCAAGCAAATAACGGTCGGTCTCACGGTAATTTACCGTTAATTAACATAAACACATTTACCATATCCTGGCTTCCACACACAGCCTACAAGCCACTGATGCAGACCTACAGATCTACATTTTAAAAAGTCTAATAAATCCATGTAATATATTCTACACCTTCACAATAAATCCATTATTTATTTTAGACAGGTCTAAAGAAACATGATATGAAGAAAATGTAGTCTATTTCAAAAGAACAGAATAGAATCCTCTGAGTCAATCCTTCTGTTAGGTCCTGATCTGGCTGTGCCATACGGCTGTGGGCTACACTAGTTCATTTAGCAGACAAGATTTCCTTCTAATTCCGTGGCATTATTTTATAGTATGAAGAATACAATTGAACAAAGCTGAATAAAATATAAAAAAATTCTCCAAACGATTTGAGGGAGTGCGGACACACGTGGCTATTCTGTGTTGAACATTAACAAAGAAATAGGTCCTCCGAGATGCTTAATATACAGTTATTAACCTCTTGAACCTCTGGGGGCAGTATTTCATTTTTGGATGAAAAACATTCCCGTTTTAAATAAGATATTTTGTCACGAAAAGATGCTCGACTATGCATATAATTGACAGCTTTGGAAAGAAAACACTCTGACGTTTCCAAAACTGCAAAGATATTGTCTGTGAGTGCCACAGAACTAATGCTACAGGCGAAACCAAGATGAAATTTCATACAGGAAGTGAGACAGATTTTTGAGGCGCTGTGTTCCAATGTCTCCTTATATGGCTGTGAATGCGCAAGGAATGAGCCTACACTTTCTGTCTTTTCCCCAAGGTGTTTGCAGCATTGTGACGTTTTTGTAGGCATATCATTGGAGAATGGACCATAAGAGACTACATTTACCAGGTGTCCGCTCGGTGTCCTCCGTCGAAACTATTGCGTAATCTCCAGGTGCGTGCATTGTTCCATTTTGAACAGAGGAGAAACCAAACTGCCACGACTGACTTATCATCGAATAGATATGTGAAAAACACCTTGAGGATTGATTCTAAACAACGTTTGCCATGTTTCTGTCAATATATTGGCGGCGACAGCGTAGCCTAGTGGTTAGAGTGTTGGACTAGTCACCGGAAGGTTGAGAGTTCAAACCCCCGAGCTGACAAGGTACAAATCTGTCGTTCTGCCCCTGAACAGGCAGTTAACCCACTGTTCCCAGGCCGTCATTGAAAATAAGAATTTGTTCTTAACTGACTTGCCTGGTTAAATAAAGGTAAAAAAAAATAAAATAAATTTGGAAAAAAGTTATTTTTTTTCTTAGCCAAAAGTGATGAACAAAACGGAGCGATATCTCCTACACAAATAATCTTTTTGGAAAAACTGAACATTTGCTATCTAACTGAGAGTCTCCTCATTGAAAACATCTGAAGTTCTTCAAAGGTAAATGATTTTATTTGAATGCTTTTCTTGTTTTTGTGAAAATGTTGCCTGCTGAATGCTATGCTTAATCCTATGCTAGCTATCAATACTCTTACACAAATGCTTGTGTAGCTATGGTTGAAAAGCATTTTTTGATCATCTGAGATGACAGTGTTGTTAACAAAAGGCTAAGCTTGTGAGCCAATATATTTATTTCATTTCATTTGCGATTTTCATGAATAGTTAACGTTGCGTTACGGTAATGAGCTTGAGGCTATAATTACGCTCCCGGATACGGGATTGCACGTCGCAACAGGTTAATGTAACTTGAGCGGTTAACAAATAAATAGGTCCTCCTATCTGCTTAATATACAGCTATTCATGTAAGTTGTTCTATAAACGTTGGGCTGTTTGTTTTGATGTTTAATACATTGTAAGGCTGCATGACGAGACTAATGATGACTTGAAAAAAAGTTGCGGTATCAGCTCTGCTTTGTTTTTTTGCGCAGGATGTACTGTCACTGTCCTCAAACTCCCTCATAGATGAGCCAAGGTGCAGTGTGCTTGTAATTCCACGTGCTTGTAAACCTTCACAGAACCTTCACAGAAACCGAACATGACGCAACCGTGGCGCACACAAACACTCACAGAAAATAAAGAATTACCCACCAACACAGGTGGGGAAAAAGGCTGCCAAAGTATGACTCCCAATCAGAGACAAAGATAGACAGCTGCCTCTGATTGGGAACCATACCCGGGCCCACAAAGAAACAGACAAACTAGAATGCCCACCCAAATCACACCCCGACCTAAACAAATAGAGAAATATAAAGGCTCTCTAAGGTCAGGGCGTGACATGTACACACTACATCATTCTCTCATTCACAATTTGATAAGCACTTGATAATGCCTCAGATTTCACTTCCGGCATCCCCTTTGTGTGGCCGTAATGCAAACAAAAAAATATCCATGCCTTTTTCAGCCTGGAGTGCCGAGTTGTGCCCTTCTTCCTGAGTACTAAGCAATCCGAAGCGGCTCTCACTCACATGGCTCTCCATAAAGTGATAGGGTCTTTCTGACAGGCTACAAATGAAGACAGACACATCGAGGACGCAACTGCGCACGTCCCAGCTCCCCTACCACCTTCCCCTCCTCCCCAGTCCCCCTACCCCCAGTCTCACCTCCCCCACCAGATTCCCCTCCTCCCCAGTCCCCCCATCCCCATTCTCACCTCCCCAGTCCTGTCTCCCCTACCCCCATTCTCACCTCCCCTACCACATTCCCCTCCTCCCCAGTCCTATCTCCCCTACCCCCATTCTCACCTCCCCTACCACATTCCCCTCCTCCCCAGTCCCCCTACCCCCAGTCTCACCTCCCCTACCACATTCCCCTCCTCCCCAGTCCCCCTACCCCCAGTCTCACCTCCCCTACCACATTCCCCTCCTCCCCAGTCCTATCTCCCCTACCCCCGTTCTCACCTCCCCTACCACATTCCCCTCCTCCCCAGTCCTATCTCCCCTACCCCCATTCTCACCTCCCCTACCACATTCCCCTCCTCCCCAGTCCTGTCTTCCCCTACCCCCAGTCTCACCTCCCCTATCACATTCCCCTCATCCCCAGTCCTACCTCCCCTATCACATTCCCCTCCTCCCCAGTCCTGTCTTCCCCTACCCCCAGTCTCACCTCCCCTATCACATTCCCCTCATCCCCAGTCTCACCTCCCCTATCACATTCCCCTCATCCCCAGTCTCACCTCCCCTATCACATTCCCCTCATCCCCAGTCTCACCTCCCCTATCACATTCCCCTCATCCCCAGTCTCACCTCCCTATCACATTCCCCTCATCCCCAGTCTCACCTCCCCTATCACATTCCCCTCATCCCCAGTCTCACCTCCCCTATCACATTCCCCTCATCCCCAGTCTCACCTCCCCTATCACATTCCCCTCATCCCCAGTCTCACCTCCCCTATCACATTCCCCTCATCCCCAGTCTCACCTCCCCTATCACATTCCCCTCATCCCCAGTCTCACCTCCCCTATCACATTCCCCTCATCCCCAGTCTCACCTCCCCTATCACATTCCCCTCATCCCCAGTCTCACCTCCCCTATCACATTCCCCTCATCCCCAGTCCTACCTCCCCTATCACATTCCCCTCCTCCCCAGTCCTGTCTTCCCCTACCCCCAGTCTCACCTCCCTATCACATTCCCCTCATCCCCAGTCTCACCTCCCCTATCACATTCCCCTCATCCCCAGTCTCACCTCCCCTATCACATTCCCCCTACCCCCAGTCTCATCTCCCCCACCAGATTCCCCTACTCCCCAGTCCTATCTCCCCTACCCCCATTCTCACCTCCTCCAGTGAGGTGTCAGAGATGCCGAAGCTGCTGAGGCCCATGTCTCCCAGTGTTTCCTCTAGTTCTCTGAAGAGAGAGGCGTAGGCCCGGTGCTTGAAACCCTTGTTGGGCAGAAGGAAGGTCAGCTCCTGGCCGATGGCCTCGATCAGCTTGGCTTCTGGGACGTGGTGATGGATCAGCGTGGTGATGTTGTCCACGTCACCTGGGAGAAGATAAAGGTTTTGTAGATAGATTGTTTGATTGACGTATTGATAATGTATTGATAATGTATTGATAATGTATTGATAATGAGGGAGGATGGACATGGAGTGAATATTACAGAACCAGTGGTTGATTAGAGTATCTAGACACACACACACGATCACACACACTTCCCCACCATCCAGAGCTCTCTCCAGCTGCTGGGACTGGCCCTGGGATTCCTCTTTCACCTTGGTGCAGGTGGAACAGGTACAGGAACACTCTGAGGCACAGTCACACTCATTCTGATAGACAGAGAGAGAGAGAAGCACAGAGAAAGAGGGAGAGAGAAGAAACAACAACACTTTAAAATTGGACCCGTTTCAAGAAAGGTGTATGTTGCACGTCCATATTTCACATGAGAGGTTTTGTTTATAACATTTTTTAAATATTTTTGGGGGGCAGAAATTACATTCTGGAACATCTGAACTATCATGTGCCCTAATAACAAAAACTTGTATGTCGTCTGTAAATACGAATGAAATGGTTAAATAATATAACGAGCCTAGTTGGTTTAGCCACGAAAAAATACAGGAACCTTCCCGTAAGCTATGATTGTCTGAGATAATGAGTGGGCTGGGCATGCCGAGAGATGAGTTCGGATTGGTCTGCCATGTAGCATGCTTCTGTCTATCACACGAGCTGCTAAGTATGTGTGGATAATCCTGTCGATCGCTGCATTTTTTGAAAGATATGAAGACCTGAAAAAGTTTAGCTATTGCTCTCGTCATTGCTGCCCTGAAGTGGTCCCGTGAGGCTCAGTTGGTAGAGCATGGTGCTTGCAACGGCTGGGTTGTGGGTTCGATTCCCACGGGGAACAGTACGAGAATGTATGCACTCACTACTGTAAGTCGCTCTGGACAAGAGCGTCTGCTAAATGGCCAAAATATATATATATATTTAATAGTGCTATTGGGAAAAAATTGCGATGGAGGATGATCGTGCCATGCTGACTCTGAAAATGAATCAGACGATGAGGAAATCCCTGATTTTGGTAAGAACATTTTAATTGAACCAGACTTCGTAGAGTCTTCAGATGACAAGAAACGAAGAAACGGTGTCTTTTGTCACGGAAGAAGTTGACCGAGTTTTGAAATCAGTGGAATGCCCGGTCAAAGCAGATCATTTCCAAATGTGGAGAAAGTAGAAAGACTGTTGGATAAAACACCTGTCTCCGGATTACATCTTCAAACGAAGGGCAACCATGGCATCCGTGACAGAGGAAGAAACATTCATCCATGTGTACAGGTAAGAGTCTCGCTCCATTTTCAGGTATTATATGTTTCTAATTTTGTCAGAAAGTCGTTTTCATTTCAAGTTAAATCCTACTTTTAGCTAGCTATCTAACGTTAGCTGGCTGGCTCGCGAGCTAATGTTACATGTACGATCTGTGTATAGCTAATGTTAGCTGGCTGGCTCACTAATTAACGTTACGTGTACGATCTGTGTATAGCTAACATTAGCTGACTGGCTCGCTAGCTAACGTTACGTGTACGATCTGTGTATAGCTAATGTTAGCTGGCTGGCTCGCGAGCTAATGTTACATGTACGATCTGTGTATAGCTAATGTTAGCTGGCTGGCTCACTAATTAACGTTACGTGAATATTCTGTGTAGGAGCTCGAGAAAGGTATACCTGAACATTCAAGGGCCATTTTCTCAAAAGTGGGGTTACAAGTTTATCAACTTTCAAAGTAGAATTACTTTCCATTTTTTCCTCAACTGTAGTGTGTGATTTACCATTTTCAAGCTTTGAGTCTCTACCTTTATCCAATGTAAAAAATAAAAATAAAATGTTGTTACAAAGGACTGAATCCAGGTGGTGGTCACAAATACATTTGCACATAGAGATTTTCAGATCCACAGTCACGCTCATTCCGCCAGAGAGAAGGACAACATAATTGTAACACTCAACCAGGTCCTTTACACAGAGACTCTCTACCAGGTCCTTTACACAGAGACACTCAACCGGGTCCTTTACACAGAGACACTCTACCAGGTCCTTTACACAGAGCTACTCTACCAGGTCCTTTACACAGAGCTACTCTACCAGGCCCTTTACACAGAGACACTCTACCAGGTCCTTTACACAAAGACACTCAACCAGGTCCTTTACACAGAGACACTCTACCAGGTCCTTTACACAGAGACACTCAACCAGGTCCTTTACACAGAGACACTCTACCAGGTCCTTTACACAGAGACACTCAACCGGGTCCTTTACACAGAGACACTCTACCAGGTCCTTTACACAGAGACACTCAACCAGGTCCTTTACACAGAGCTACTCTACCAGGTCCTTTACACAGAGCTACTCTACCAGGCCCTTTACACAGAGACACTCTACCAGGTCCTTTACACAGAGACTCTCAACCAGGTCCTTTACACAGAGACTCTCAACCAGGTCCTTTACACAGAGACACTCTACCAGGTCCTTTACACAGAGCTACTCTACCAGATCCTTTACACAGAGACACTCTACCAGGTCCTTTACACAGAGCTACTCTACCAGGCCCTTTACACAGAGACTCTCTACCAGGTCCTTTACACAGAGACACTCTACCAGGTCCTTTACACAGAGACTCTCTACCAGGTCCTTTACACAGAGACTCTCTACCAGGTCCTTTACACAGAGACTCTCTACCAGGTCCTTTACACAGAGACACTCTACCAGGTCCTTTACACAGAGACACTCTACCAGGTCCTTTACACAGAGACTCTCTACCAGGTCCTTTACACAGAGACACTCTACCAGGTCCTTTACACTCTTTAACACAGAGACACTCAGAGGCACATAGTTATTCTGAGAGAGGAGAATGACAACATAAGCATTGTCCACCTTAGCCAATTATCTGGCCCTTTTAATACTATTCTAGTGTATCACCATCTCTTGAATACTATTCTAGTGTATCTCCTGTTGAATACTACTCTAGTGTATCACCATCTCTTGAATACTACTCTAGTGTATCTCCTGTAGAATACTACTGTAGTGTATCACCATCTCTTGAATACTATTCTAGTGTATCTCCTCCTGTTGAATACTATTCTAGTGTATCACCATCTCTTGAATAATACTCTAGTGTATCTCCTGTTGAATACTACTCTAGTGTATCACCATCTCTTGAATACTACTCTAGTGTATCTCCTGTAGAATACTACTCTAGTGTATCACCATCTCTTGAATACTCCTCTAGTGTATATCCTGTTGAATACTACTCTAGTGTATCACCATCTCTTGAATACTACTCTAGTGTATCACCATCTCTTGAATACTATTCTAGTGTATCTCCTGTAGAATACTACTCTAGTGTATCACCATCTCTTGAATACTCCTCTAGTGTATCTCCTGTAGAATACTACTCTAGTGTATCACCATCTCTTGAATACTACTCTAGTGTATCACCATCTCTTGAATACTACTCTAGTGTATCTCCTGTAGAATACTACTGTAGTGTATCACCATCTCTTGAATACTATTCTAGTGTATCTCCTGTTGAATACTACTCTAGTGTATCTCCTGTAGAATACTACTCTAGTGTATCTCCTGTAGAATACTACTCTAGTGTATCTCCTGTAGAATACTACTCTCGTGTATCTCCTGTAGAATACTACTCTAGTGTATCTCCTGTTGAATACTACTCTAGTGTATCTCCTGTTGAATACTACTCTAGTGTATCTCCTGTTGAATACTACTCTAGTGTATCTCCTGTAGAATACTACTCTAGTGTATCTCCTGTAGAATACTACTCTCGTGTATCTCCTGTAGAATACTACTCTAGTGTATCTCCTGTTGAATACTACTCTAGTGTATCTCCTGTAGAATACTACTCTAGTGTATCACCATCTCTTGAATACTACTCTAGTGCATCTCCTGTTGAATACTACTCTAGTGTATCTCCTGTAGAATACTACTCTAGTGTATCTCCTGTAGAATACTACTCTCTCCTGTAGAATACTACTCTCGTGTATCTCCTGTTGAATACTACTCTAGTGTATCTCCTGTTGAATACTACTCTAGTGTATCTCCTGTTGAATACTACTCTAGTGTATCTCCTGTTGAATACTACTCTAGTGTATCTCCTGTAGAATACTACTCTAGTGTATCTCCTGTAGAATACTACTCTCGTGTATCTCCTGTAGAATACTACTCTAGTGTATCTCCTGTAGAATACTACTCTAGTGTATCTCCTGTAGAATACTACTCTCGTGTATCTCCTGTAGAATACTACTCTAGTGTATCTCCTCCTGTAGAATACTATTCTAGTGTGTCTCCCGTTGAATACTACTCTAGTGTATCTCCTCCTGTTGAATACTATTCTAGTGTATCTCCTGTTGAATACTACTCTAGTGTATCTCCTGTTGAATACTATTCTAGTGTATCTCCTGTTGAATACTATTCTAGTGTATCTCCTGTTGAATACTATTCTAGTGTATCTCCTGTTGAATACTATTCTAGTGTTTCTCCTGTTGAATACTATTCTAGTGTATCTCCTGTTGAATACTACTCTAGTGTATCTCCTGTAGAATACTACTCTAGTGTATCTCCTGTTGAATACTATTCTAGTGTATCTCCTCCTGTAGAATACTACTCTAGTGTATCTCCTGTGTGAATACTACTCTAGTGTATCTCTCCTGTAGAATACTACTCTAGTGTATCTCCTGTTGAATACTACTCTAGTGTATCTCCTGTAGAATACTACTCTAGTGTATCTCCTCCTGTAGAATACTATTCTAGTGTATCTCCTGTTGAATACTATTCTAGTGTATCTCCTGTAGAATACTATTCTAGTGTATCTCTCCTGTAGAATACTATTCTAGTGTATCTCCTGTTGAATACTATTCTAGTGTATCTCCTGTAGAATACTACTCTAGTGTCTCCTGTAGAATACTACTCTAGTGTATCTCCTCCTGTGTATCTCCTGTTGAATACTATTCTAGTGTATCTCCTGTTGAATACTACTCTAGTGTATCTCCTGTTGAATACTACTGAATGTATCTCCTGTATTCTAGTGTATCTCCTGTAGAATACTATTCTAGTGTATCTCCTGTTGAATACTACTCTAGTGTATCTCCTGTAGAATACTACTCTAGTGTATCTCCTGTAGAATACTACTCTAGTGTATCTCCTGTAGAATACTACTCTAGTGTATCTCCTGTTGAATACTACTCTAGTGTATCTCCTGTTGAATACTATTCTAGTGTATCTCCTGTAGAATACTACTCTAGTGTATCTCCTGTTGAATACTATTCTAGTGTTTCTCCTGTAGAATACTACTCTAGTGTATCTCCTGTTGAATACTACTCTAGTGTATCTCCTGTTGAATACTACTCTAGTGTATCTCCTGTTGAATACTATTCTAGTGTATCTCCTGTAGAATACTATTCTAGTGTATCTCCTGTTGAATACTATTCTAGTGTATCTCCTCCTGTTGAATACTACTCTAGTGTATCTCCTGTAGAATACTACTCTAGTGTATCTCCTGTTGAATACTATTCTAGTGTATCTCCTCCTGTAGAATACTACTCTAGTGTATCTCCTCCTGTAGAATACTACTCTAGTGTATCTCCTCCTGTAGAATACTACTCTAGTGTATCTCCTGTTGAATACTATTCTAGTGTATCTCCTCCTGTAGAATACTACTCTAGTGTATCTCCTCCTGTAGAATACTATTCTAGTGTATCTCCTCCTGTTGAATACTATTCTAGTGTATCTCCTGTAGAATACTATTCTAGTGTATCTCCTGTAGAATACTATTCTAGTGTATCTCCTGTTGAATACTATTCTAGTGTATCTCCTGTAGAATACTACTCTAGTGTGTCTCCTGTAGAATACTACTCTCGTGTATCTCCTGTTGAATACTACTCTAGTGTATCTCCTGTTGAATACTACTCTAGTGTATCTCCTGTTGAATACTACTCTAGTGTATCTCCTGTTGAATACTACTCTAGTGTATCTCCTGTAGAATACTACTCTAGTGTATCTCCTGTAGAATACTACTCTAGTGTATCTCCTGTAGAATACTACTCTAGTGTATCTCCTGTAGAATACTACTCTAGTGTATCTCCTGTAGAATACTACTCTAGTGTATCTCCTGTAGAATACTACTCTAGTGTATCTCCTGTTGAATACTACTCTAGTGTATCTCCTGTTGAATACTATTCTAGTGTATCTCCTGTAGAATACTACTCTAGTGTATCTCCTGTTGAATACTATTCTAGTGTATCTCCTCCTGTAGAATACTACTCTAGTGTATCTCCTGTTGAATACTACTCTAGTGTATCTCCTGTTGAATACTACTCTAGTGTATCTCCTGTTGAATACTATTCTAGTATCTCCTGTAGAATACTATTCTAGTGTATCTCCTGTTGAATACTATTCTAGTGTATCTCCTCCTGTAGAATACTACTCTAGTGTATCTCCTGTTGAATACTACTCTAGTGTATCTCCTGTTGAATACTATTCTAGTGTATCTCCTCCTGTAGAATACTACTCTAGTGTATCTCCTGTTGAATACTACTCTAGTGTATCTCCTCCTGTAGAATACTATTCTAGTGTATCTCCTGTTGAATACTACTCTAGTGTATCTCCTGTTGAATACTATTCTAGTGTATCTCCTGTTGAATACTACTCTAGTGTATCTCCTGTAGAATACTATTCTAGTGTATCTCCTGTAGAATACTACTCTAGTGTATCTCCTGTTGAATACTACTCTAGTGTATCTCCTCCTGTAGAATACTATTCTAGTGTATCTCCTGTTGAATACTACTCTAGTGTATCTCCTGTTGAATACTATTCTAGTGTATCTCCTGTTGAATACTACTCTAGTGTATCTCCTGTAGAATACTATTCTAGTGTATCTCCTCCTGTAGAATACTACTCTAGTGTATCTCCTGTTGAATACTATTCTAGTGTATCTCCTCCTGTAGAATACTACTCTAGTGTATCTCCTGTTGAATACTACTCTAGTGTATCTCCTGTTGAATACTATTCTAGTGTATCTCCTCCTGTTGAATACTACTCTAGTGTATCTCCTGTTGAATACTATTCTAGTGTATCTCCTCCTGTAGAATACTACTCTAGTGTATCTCCTGTTGAATATTATTCTAGTGTTTCTCCTGTTGAATACTATTCTAGTATATCTCCTGTTGAATACTACTCTAGTGTATCTCCTGTTGAATACTATTCTAGTGTATCTCCTCCTGTAGAATACTACTCTAGTGTATCTCCTGTTGAATACTATTCTAGTGTATCACCTCTTTTTTCCTCACGTCCTTCATGCGTCGGACCAGGGTGAGGTAGAATCCCACCCCGAAGCAGTTCTTGAGGAAGAGGGGGGAGCCACAGCAATGGAGCTGGCCCTTAGAGATGATGGCCACACGGTCACTCAACAGGTCAGCCTCGTCCATGTGGTGAGTGGACAGGATCACTGTACGGCCTGGGGTTAGAGGTCAGAGGTCAGGACTAGGAGCTAGGTCACTCAACAGGTCAGCCTCGTCCATGTGGTGAGTGGACAGGATCACTGTACGGCCTGGGGTTAGAGGTCAGAGGTCAGGACTAGGAGCTAGGTCACTCAACAGGTTAGCCTCGTCCATGTGGTGAGTGGACAGGATCACTGTACGGCCTGGGGTTAGAGGTTAGAGTTCAGAGGTCAGGACTAGGAGCTAGGTCACTCAACAGGTCAGCCTCGTCCATGTGGTGAGTGGACAGGGACACTTGCACGCCCTGGGAGACAGGGGTCAACGGTTAGAGAGAGTTGATTGTAGTGCTTGGATAGGGAAGCAAGCTGCAGACAAGGAGGAGCAGGGATGGGAAACACCAGTCCTTGAAGGCCTGAGTACCTGCCTGTTTCTCTCTTCAGCCTGGCACAGAATTACTCCTAGAGAAGTGCTGAAACACGGTTTCCCAGGTCTAAACCAGGTGTAGCGGCGAGGGGTCGTACCTGTGCGATATTTGAGTAGCAGGTCCCAGATGGACCGTCTGGAGTAAGGGTCGACCCCCGACGTGGGCTCATCCAGGATCACAATCTTTGACCCCCCAACAAATGCCATGGCAACAGACAGCTTCCTCTGCATACCCCCTGCACAGATTGAGAACGGACGTTATTTCAGGTGAAACACAATAAACTTGCAGGGTAAAACACTACAACATCTGAAACGTTGCTAGGGCCTCTGGGTAATTCATTTGCAGCAGCAAAGGTTCGACAAAGAAAAAAGTGGTCCTTCTGTGGCTCAGTTGGTAGAGCATGGCACTTGTAACGCCAGGGTAGTGGGTTCGATTCCACGGACCACCCATACGTAGAATGTATGCACACATGACTGTAAGTCGCTTTGGATAAAAGCATCAGCTAAATGGCATATATTATATTATATTAAAAAAGGAAGACCTCGAAACAGTATCTGCTCACAAGTGTGTTTCATGCCTGAGGTCTCCATGATAACCTGGCTGACCCCCCCTGAGAGGTCCTGTGACTCGTTATCTCCCCCCTGAGAGGTCCTGTGACTCGTTCTCCCCCCTGAGAGGCCCTGTGCCTCATTGTCTTCCCCCTGAAAGGTTCATTGTCTTTCTTATGAGGCAAGCCCACACACCCAGCCTGACCCACCTGAGAGGTTCTGTGCCTCCTCGTCTCTCTTATGAGGCAGGCCCAGGTCCTCCAGCATGACATTGACCGCCTGTTGAGCCTCAGCCTGAGAGGTGCCCTTCAGCATGGAGTAGAACAGGATGTGTTCCTCCACCGTCAGACTGGACAGAGAGGAGGGAGAGAGGTTGTCAGTCACTACAGCAGACACGTGAACACATGTCTGAACTGTTAACTGTAGGAAACAAACGTTCATCAATCTGCTATGTCATCAATCTGCTATGTCATCAATCTGCTATGTCATCAATCTGTTATGTCATCAATCTGTTATGTCATCAATCTGTTATGTCATCAATCTGCTATGTCATCAATCTGTTATGTCATCAATCTGCTATGTCATCAATCTGCTATGTCATCAATCTGCTATGTCATCAATCTGTTATGTCATCAATCTGCTATGTCATCAATCTGTTATGTCATCAATCTGTTATGTCATCAATCTGTTATGTCATCAATCTGTTATGTCATCAATCTGTTATGTCATCAATCTGTTATGTCATCAATCTGCTATGTCATCAATCTGTTATGTCATCAATCTGTTATGTCATCAATCTGTTATGTCATCAATCTGCTATGTCATCAATCTGTTATGTCATCAATCTGCTATGTCATCAATCTGTTATGTCATCAACATGCCAGTCCTATGACTGAACTGACTACTCAGATGCTAGAAAAGTGCCAGTGGGTATATGGAGGACTCTGTTTGGAGAGGACATTGTACTGAAACACAGCCGAGCAGGAGGAGGAAGAGTAGGAGGAGGAGGAGGAGGAAGAGTAGGAGGAGGAGGAGGAGGAGGAGGAGGAGGAGGGGAGGACTCTGTTTGGAGAGGACATTGTACTGAAACACAGCCGAGCAGGAGGAGGAAGAGTAGGAGGAGGAGGAGGAGGGGAGGACTCTGTTTGGAGAGGACATTGTACTGAAACACAGCCGAGCAGGAGGAGGAAGAGTAGGAGGAGGAGGAGGAGGAGGAGGAGGAGGAGGACTCTGTTTGGAGAGGACATTGTACTGAAACACAGCCGAGCAGGAGGAGGAGGAAGAGGAGGAGGAAAAGGAGGAGGAGGAGGAGGAGGAGGAGGGAGGAGGAGGACTCACTGTTTGAAGAGGACATTGTACTGAAACACAGCCGAGCAGGAGGAGGAGGAAGAGGAGGAGGAAAAGGAGGAGGAGGAGGAAAGAGGATGACTCACTGTTTGAAGAGGACATTGTACTGAAACACAGCCAAGCAGGAGGAGGAGGAAGAGGAGGAGGAAAAGGAGGAGGAGGAGGAAGGGGGAAAAAGGAGGAGGAGGAGGGAAGAGGAGGACTCTGTTTGGAGAGGACATTGTACTGAAACACAGCCGAGGAGGAGGAGGAGGAAGGAGGAGGAGGAGGAGGAGGAGGAGGAGTCTGTTTGGAGAGGACATTGTACTGAAACACAGCCGAGCAGGGAGGAGGAGGAAGAGGAGGGAGGAGGGAAGAGGAGGACTCTGTTTGGAGAGGACATTGTACTGAAACACAGCCAAGGAGGAGGAGGAGGAGGAGGAGGAGGAAGAGGAGGACTCACTGTTTGAAGAGGACATTGTACTGAAACACAGCCAAGCAGGAGGAGGAAGAGGAGGAGGAAAAGGAGGAGGAGGAGGGAGGAGGAGGGAGGAGGAGGAGGAGGAGGAGGAGGAGGAAAGAGGAGGACTCACTGTTTGAAGAGGACATTGTACTGAAACACAGCCAAGCAGGAGGAGGAAGAGGAGGAGGAAAAGGAGGAGGAGGAGGAGGAGGAGGAGGAAAGGAGGGAGGAGGAGGAGGAGGAGGAGGAGGGAAGAGGAGGACTCACTGTTTGAAGAGGACATTGTACTGAAACACAGCCGAGCAGGAGGAGGAGGAAGAGGAGGAGGAAAAGGAGGAGGAGGAGGACTCACTGTTTGAAGAGGACATTGTACTGAAACACAGCCGAGCAGGAGGAGGAAGAGGCGGAGGAAAAGGAGGAGGAGGAGGGAAGAGGAGGAGGGGAGGACTCTGTTTGGAGAGGACATTGTACTGAAACACAGCCGAGCAGGAGGAGGAGAGGAAGAGGAGGAAGAGGAGGAAAAAACACAGAGCAGGAGGAGAGGAGGAGGAGGGAAGAGGAGGAGGGGAGGACTCTGTTTGAAGAGGACATTGTACTGAAACACAGCCGAGCAGGAGGAGGAGGAAGAGGAGGAGGAAAAGGAGGAGGAGGAGGGAAGAGGAGGAGGGAGGACTCTGTTTGGAGAGGACATTGTACTGAAACACAGCCGAGCAGGAGGAGGAGGAGGAGGAGGAGGAGGAGGAGGAGGAGGAGGGAGGAGGAGGAGGAGGAGGAGGAGGAGGAGGAGGAGGGAAGAGGAGGACTCACTGTTTAAAGAGGACATTGTACTGAAACACAGCCGAGCAGGAGGAGGAGGAAGAGGAGGGGAAAAGGAGGAGGAGGAGGAGGAGGAGGAGGAGGAGGAGGAGGGAAGAGGGAGGACTCACTGTTTGAAGAGGACATTGTACTGAAACACAGCCGAGCAGGAGGAGGAAGAGGGAGGAGAGGAGGAGGAGGAGGAGGAGGAGGAGTTTGAGGAGGACATTGTACTGTTTGAAGAGGACATTGTACTGAAACAAGCCGAGCAGGAGGAGGAGGAGGAGGAGGAGGAAAAGGAGGAGGAAGAGGAGGAGGAGGAGTTTGAGAGGAGGGAAGAGGAGGAGGAGGAGGAGGGAAGAGGAGGAGGGGAGGACTCTGTTTGGAGAGGACATTGTACTGAAACACAGCCGAGCAGGAGGAGGAGGAGGAGGAGGAAAAGGAGGAGGGAAGAGGAGGAGGAGGAGGAGGGAAGAGGAGGAGGAGGAGGAGGACTCTGTTTGAAGAGGACATTGTACTGAAACACAGCCGAGCAGGAGGAGGAGGAAGAGGAGGAGGAAAAGGAGGAGGAAGGGAAGAGGAGGAGGAGGAGGAGGAGGAGGAGGAGGAGGGAAGAGGAGGACTCACTGTTTGAAGAGGACATTGTACTGAAACACAGCCGAGCAGGAGGAGGAGGAAGGAAGGAGGAGGAGGAGGAGGAGGAGGAGGAGGGAAGAGGAGGAGGGGAGGACTCTGTTTGGAGAGGACATTGTACTGAAACACAGCCGAGCAGGAGGAGAGGGAGGAGGAAAAGAGGAGGAGGAAGAGGAGGAGGAGGAGGAGGAGGAGGGGAGGAGGAGGAGGAGGAGGAGGGAAGAGGAGGACTCACTGTTTGAAGAGGACATTGTACTGAAACCCAGCCGAGCAGGAGGAGGAGGAAGAGGAGGAGGAAAAGGAGGAGGAGGAGGAGGAGGAGGAGGAGGGGAGGACTCTGTTTGGAGAGGACATTGTACTGAAACACAGCCGAGCAGGAGGAGGAGGAAGAGGAGGAGGAGGAGGGAGGACTCTGTTTGGAGAGGACATTGTACTGAAACACAGCCGAGCAGGAGGAGGAGGAAGAGGAGGAGGAAAAGGAGGAGGAGGAGGAGGAGGGGAGGACTTTGTTTGGAGAGGACATTGTACTGAAACACAGCCAAGGAGGAGGAGGAGGAGGAGGAAAAGGAGGAGGAGGAGGAGGAGGGAAGAGGGAGGACTCACTGTTTGAAGAGGACATTGTACTGAAACACAGCCGGAGCAGGAGGAGGAGGAGGAGGAGGAGGAGGAGGAGGAGGAGGGAAGAGGAGGACTCACTGTTTGAAGAGGACATTGTACTGAAACACAGCCGAGCAGGAGGTGGAGGAAGAGGAGGAGGAAAAGGAGGAGGAGGAGGAGGAGGAGGAGGAGGAGGGAAGAGGAGGAGGGGAGGACTCTGTTTGGAGAGGACATTGTACTGAAACACAGCCGAGCAGGAGGAGGAGGAAGAGGAGGAGGAAAAGGAGGAGGAGGAGGAGGAGGGAAGAGGAGGTCTCACTGTTTGAAGAGGACATTGTACTGAAACACAGCCGAGCAGGAGGAGGAGGAGGAGGAGGAGGAGGAGGAGGAGGAGGACTCACTGTTTGAAGAGGACATTGTACTGAAACACAGCCGGAGGAGGAGGAGGAGGAGGGACTCACTGTTTGGAGAGGACATTGTACTGAAACACAGCCGAGCAGGAGGAGGAGGAGGAGGAAGAGGAGGAGGGAGGGGGAAGAGGAGAACTCACTGTTTGAAGAGGATATTGTACTGGGACACATAGCCGAGGAGGAGGAGGAGGAGGAGGAGGAGAGAGGAGGAGGACTCACTGTTTGAAGAGGATATTGTACTGGGACACATGGCCGGAGGAGGAGGAGGAGGAGGAGGAGGAGAGGGAGGAGGACTCACTGTTTGAGGAGGATATTGTACTGGGACACAGCCGAGCAGGAGGAGGAGGAGGAGGGAGAGGAGGAGGGACTCACTGTTTGAAGAGGATATTGTACTGGGACTTATAGCCATGGAGGTGAGAGGGGAGGAAGAGGAGGAGGACTCACTGTTTGAAGAGGATATTGTACTGGGGACACATGCCCATGGAGGTGAGAGGGGAGGAAGAGGAGGAGGAAGAGGAGGAGGACTCACTGTTTGAAGAGGATATTGTACTGGGGACACATGCCCATGGAGGTGAGAGGGGGAGGAAGAGGAGGAGGAAGAGGAGGAGGACTCACTGTTTGAAGAGGATATTGTACTGGGGACACATGCCCATGGAGGTGAGAGGGGAGGAAGAGGAGGAGGAAGAGGAGGAGGACTCACTGTTTGAAGAGGATATTGTACTAGGGACACATGCCCATGGAGGTGAGAAGGGGAGGAAGAGGAGGAGGAAGAGGAGGAGGACTCACTGTTTGAAGAGGATATTGTACTGGGGACACATGCCCATGGAGGTGAGAGGGGAGGAAGAGGAGGAGGAAGAGGAGGAGGACTCACTGTTTGAAGAGGATATTGTACTGGGGACACATGCCCATGGAGGTGAGAGGGGGAGGAGGAGGAGGAGGGAGAGGAGGAGGACTCACTGTTTGAGGAGGATATTGTACTGGGACTTATAGCCATGGAGGTGAGAGGGGGAGGAAGAGGAGGAGGAAGAGGAGGAGGACTCACTGTTTGAAGAGGATATTGTACTGGGGACACATGCCCATGGAGGTGAGAGGGGGAGGAAGAGGAGGAGGAAGAGGAGGAGGACTCACTGTTTGAAGAGGATATTGTACTGGGGACACATGCCCATGGAGGTGAGAGGGGGAGGAAGAGGAGGAGGAAGAGGAGGAGGACTCACTGTTTGAAGAGGATATTGTACTGGGGACACATGCCCATGGAGGTGAGAGGGGGAGGAAGAGGAGGAGGAAGAGGAGGAGGACTCACTGTTTGAAGAGGATATTGTACTGGGGACACATGCCCATGGAGGTGAGAGGGGGAGGAAGAGGAGGAGGAAGAGGAGGAGGACTCACTGTTTGAAGAGGATATTGTACTGGGGGCACATGCCCATGGAGGTGCGGATACTGTCCATGTCAGTCCTGATGTCTCTCCCGTTGATAAAGGCTGTCCCAGATGTAGGAGGGAACAGACCAGTCAGGATAGACCTGGAGAGAGACACACACACACGCACACGCACACACACACACACACACACACACACACATGCGATTAAGAGGAGCATGATGTCAAGTCATCTCGGCACCCAGAACCAAATCGGACACAATGACCAGCCACTCTGTCACTATCACTATCAACCTTCTTTATTCCTCACAGACATGTTCTCTGGATAACTCGATCGCTAATAGCTGTATTCCAACATTTAGGATCATTCAATATTGTATAGGTGATATTCTAGACCACAAAATTAGGACAATAAAGTTAGTGCTCTGTAGACTAGGTAGAGGTTTTTTGGGGGGTAGCCTGGACTTCCTGTGGACTACGGCACAAAACAGATCTGGGGAGACCAGGCTAGGTACAATACATACATAGTGGTGGTTTTCCCGGCTCCGTTGTGTCCTAGGAACGATGTGATCTGGCCCTCGTAGAAGGCGATGCTGAGGTGATCCACGGCTGGACGGGATCCCCCAGGAAACACCTTGACCAAGTCCTGAATCTCTACCCCCACGGTCAGCCCTGCTGGCTCCGGCTCAAAGAACAACTGACCTGTAGTAAAAAGGGAGGAAGACACCCCAAAAGGGAGGAAGACACCTAAAATGGAGGAAGACACCCAAAATGGAGGAAGACACCCAAAATGGACGAAGACACCCAAAATGGAGGAAGACACCCAAAATGGAGGAAGACGCCCAAAATGGAGGAAGACACCCCAAAATGGAGGAAGACACCCAAAAGGGGAGGAAGACACCCAAAATGGAGGACGACACCCAAAAAGGAGGAAGACACCCAAAATGGTGGAAGACACCCAAAATGGAGGAAGACACCCAAAATGGAGGAAGACACCCAAAATGGAGGAAGACACCCAAAATGGAGGAAGACACCCAAAATGGAGGAAGACACCCAAAATGGAGGAAGACACCCAAAATGGAGGAAGACACCCAAAATGGAGGAAGACACCCAAAAGGGAGGAAGACACCCAAAATGGAGGAAGACACCCAAAATGGAGGAAGACACCCAAAATGGAGGAAGACACCCAAAATGGAGGAAGACACCCAAAATGGAGGAAGACACCCAAAATGGAGGAAGACACCCAAAATGGAGGAAGACACCCAAAATGGAGGAAGACACCCAAAAAGGAGGAAGACACCCAAAAAGGGAGGAAGACACCCAAAATGGAGGAAGACACCCAAAATGGAGGAAGACACCCAAAATGGAGGAAGACACCCAAAATGGAGGAAGACACCCAAAATGGAGGAAGACACCCAAAATGGAGGAAGACACCCAAAAATGGAGGAAGACACCCAAAATGGAGGAAGACACCCAAAATGGAGGAAGACACCCAAAATGGAGGAAGACACCCAAAATGGAGGAAGACACCCAAAATGGAGGAAGACACCCAAAATGGAGGAAGACACCCAAAATGGAGGAAGACACCCAAAATGGAGGAAGACACCCAAAATGGAGACACCCAAATGGAGGAAGACACCCAAAATGGAGGAAGACACCCAAAATGGAGGAAGACACCCAAAATGGAGGAAGACACCCAAAATGGAGGAAGACACCCAAAATGGAGGAAGACACCCAAAATGGAGGAAGACACCCAAAATGGAGGAAGACACCCAAAATGGAGGAAGACACCCAAAATGGAGGAAGACACCAAAATGGAGGAAGACACCCAAAATGGAGGAAGACACCCAAAATGGAGGAAGACACCCAAAATGGAGGAAGACACCCAAAATGGAGGAAGACACCCAAAATGGAGGAAGACACCCAAAATGGAGGAAGACACCCAAAATGGACACCCAAAATGGAAAGACACCCAAAATGGAGGAAGACACCCAAAATGGAGGAAGACACCCAAAATGGAGGAAGACACCCAAAATGGAGGAAGACACCCAAAATGGAGGAAGACACCCAAAATGGAGACACCCAAAGACACCCAAAATGGAGGAAGACACCCAAAATGGAGGAAGACACCCAAAATGGAGGAAGACACCCAAAATGGAGGAAGACACCCAAAATGGAGGAAGACACCCAAAATGGAGGAAGACACCCAAAATGGAGGAAGACACCCAAAATGGAGGAAGACACCCAAAAAAATGGAGGAAGACACCCAAAATGGAGGAAGACACCCAAAATGGAGGAAGACACCCAAAATGGAAGACACCCAAAATGGAGGAAGACACCCAAAATGGAAGACACCCAAAATGGAGGAAGACACCCAAAATGGAGGAAGACACCCAAAATGGAGGAAGACACCCAAAATGGAAGGAAGACACCCAAAATGGAGGAAGACACCCAAAATGGAGGAAGACACCCAAAATGGAGGAAGACACCCAAAAAGGAAGGAAGACACCCAAAATGGAGGAAGACACCCAAAATGGAGGAAGACACCCAAAAAGGGAGGAAGACACCCAAAATGGAGGAAGACACCCAAAATGGAGGAAGACACCCAAAATGGAGGAAGACACCCAAAATGGAAGGAAGACACCCAACATTTACAATGGTTTAGATCTGGCTCATATCTACAAGGCTACCACTTATCAGTTGGCCCATTGACTAATTGTAATTAGGGGGTCAGGTCTGGTTGCTATAGCTAAACCAGACCTGTGCATGTAAAGGCCAGGCGTACTGGTTATGGCTACATACCCCAAGCCAGAGATAAGTAAAGTGGCATGGAGGATGATAAATGATTTTCTAACATACATGGGATTGACTGGTCAGACAATCACCTGAGGCCTCTCTTGCCAATCACCCAGTAGCTACGTGAGGCCTCTCTAGCCAATCACAGAGTAGCTATGTGAGTCCTGTCTAGCCAGTTACATCATAGCTTCCTGAGCCCTGTCTAGCCAATCACATCGTAGCTACCTGAGCCCTATCTAGCCAATCACAGAGTAGCAACGTGAGGCATCTCTAGCCAATCACAGAGTAGCTATCTGAGTCCTGTCTAGCCAATCAGGGTACATGAGTCCTGTCTAGCCAATCAGGGTACATGAGTCCTGTCTAGCCAATCAGGGTACATGAGTCCTGTCTAGCCAATCACAGCACATGAGTCCTGTCTAGCCAATCACAGCACATGAGTCCTGTCTAGCCAATCCCACAGCCCCTACCTGTCAGGTCCTCTTCCTGCTCCTCCTTGTTCTGTTCTTCTTCCTGTCGTTTCAGCAGCTCCTCCCTCTCTCTCTCCATCCTCTCTCTCTTGTCCTGGTGTTTGCAGGGTTTCTTTACCCCCACGCCATTACACCTCCTAGGCGAACACATACTGTCTACGTCCTTGTCCACGTCGGGCTTCTCTGGATCTGCAGAGAGAGACAGATACACAGTCACTCTACAACGTTTCACTACTGTGAGAGAAACTCATGGGACAGAAGACCCATTACAAAGGTAGGCCATATCACTCCTTCAATCAAAGTTCAACCAGTATGTTCATATGTATGCCTGTATATACTGTCTATATATAATCCTATTGTTCATATACTGTTTATATATGATTATAATATTCATATAGTGTCTATATATGATTAGAATATTCATATACTGTCTATATATGATTCTATAGTTCATATACTGTCTATATATGATTCTATAGTTCATATACTGTCTACATATGATTCTATAGTTCATATACTGTCTATATATGATTATAATATTCATATACTGTCTATATATGATTATAATATGCATATACTGTATTCATATACTGTCTATATATGATTATATTGTTCACTTTTTATATATGATTATAATATTCATATATAGTCTATATATGATTATAATATTCATATATAGTCTATATATGATTATAATATTCATATATAGTCTATATATGATTATAATATTAATATATTCATATATGCCAGTAGCATACCACCCTGCATCCCACTGCTGGCTTGCTTCTGAAGCTAAGCAGGGTTGGTCCCTGGATGGGAGACCAGATGCTGCTGGAAGTGGTGTTGGAGGGCCAGTAGGAGGCACTCTTTCCTCTGGTCTAAAAAAAATATCCCAATGCCCCAGGGCAGTGATTGGGGACACTGCCCTGTGCAGGGTGCCGTCTTTCAGATGGGACGTTAAACGGGTGTCCTGACTCTCTGAGGTCATTAAAGATCACATGGCACTTATCGTAAGAGTAGGGGTGTTAACCCCGCTGTCCTGACTCTCTGAGGTCATTAAAGATCACATGGCACTTATCGTAAGAGTAGGGGTGTTAACCCCGTGTCCTGGCTAAATTCCCAATCTGGCCCTCAAACCATCACGGTCACCTAATAATCCCCAGTTTTGGCTCATTCACTCTCTGAGGTCATTAAAGAACATCACATGGCACTTATCTGTCAATATATGATTATAATATTCATATACTGTAGATAATATAGAGACCAGACTAAAGACACTTACAGAGACCAGACTAAAGACACTGTCCCAGACTCTCTGAGGTCATTAAAGATCAAAGACATGGCACTTATAGTGGACGTAAAGACACTTATAGTGGACAGAGACCAGACTAAAGACACTTAAGTGGACAGAGACCCTAAAGACCTTATAGAGACAGATACCAGACTAAAGACACTTATAGAGACAGATACCAGACTAATCACTCAAGACACTTATAGTCAGAGACCAGACTAAAGACACTTATAGTGGACAGAGACCAGACAAAGACCCCTCCTGGACAGAGACCAGACTAAAGACACTTATAGTGGACAGAGACCTGACTGACACTAAATGAGAACGTGTTCTCAGAGACCTGACTAAAGACACTTATAGTCAGAGACCAGACTAAAGACCTGGTAAAATAGTGGACAGAGACCAGATAAATTAAAAAGAACATTCATATACTGACTAAAGACAATATATGATTATAATATTCCAGACTAAAGACACTTATAGTGGACAGAGACCAGAGACACTTATAGTGGACAGAGACCAGACTAAAAGACACTTATAGTGGACAGAGACCAGACTAAAGACACTTATAGTGGACAGAGACCAGACTAAAGACACTTATAGTGGACAGAGACCAGACTAAAGACACTTATAGTGGACAGAGACCAGACTAAAGACACTTATAGTGGACAGAGACCAGACTAAAGACACTTATAGTGGACAGAGACCAGACTAAAGACACTTATAGTGGACAGAGACCAGACTAAAGACACTTATAGTGGACAGAGACCAGACTAAAGACACTTATAGTGGACAGAGACCAGACTAAAGACACTTATAGTGGACAGAGACCAGACTAAAGACACTTATTGAGACAGAGACCAGACTAAAGACACTTATAGTGGACAGAGACCTGACTAAAAACACTTATAGTGGACAGAGACCAGACTAAAGACACTTATTGAGACAGAGACCAGACTAAAGACACTTATAGTGGACAGAGACCAGACTAAAAACACTTATAGTGGACAGAGACCAGACTAAAGACACTTATAGAGACAGAGACCAGACTAAAGACACTTATAGAGACAGAGACCAGACTAAATACACTTATAGAGACAGAGACCAGACTAAAGACACTTATAGAGACAGAGACCAGACTAAAGACACTTATAGTGGACAGAGACCAGACTAAAGACACTTATAGAGACAGAGACCAGACTAAAGACACTTATAGTGGACAGAGACCAGACTAAAGACACTTATAGAGACAGAGACCAGACTAAAGACACTTATAGAGACAGAGACCAGACTAAAGACACTTATAGAGACAGAGACCAGACTAAAGACACTTATAGAAACACAGACCAGACTAAATACACTTATAGAGACAGAGACCAGACTAAAGACACTTATAGAGACAGAGACCAGACTAAAGACACTAACCTGAGTCTGGAATGTTGGAGAGGGTGGGTTCAGACCTTTGCCAATAGGAGGGCTGGAATGGGAAGTAGAATGGTCGTCCAATCCCATACTGACCTGGAGAGAGGAGGGAGGGGTTTATTATACAGTACTGTATCCATTTTAGTAAACAGCGACAGCGTGATACCGCTTCCAGGTGTCATGGAGTCCGAGTCTCCTTTGGCTAACACTAACCACTGCACCAATAAGGGTTAACTACGGCTCCAATAAGGGTTAACTACGGCTCCAAAAAGGGTTAACCACTACACCAATAAGGGTTAACCACGGCACCAATAAGGGTTAACTACGGCTCCAAAAAGGGTTAACCACGGCACCAATAAGGGTTAACCACGGAACCAATAAGGGTTAACTACGGCTCCAAAAAGGGTTAACCACTACACCAATAAGGGTTAACCACGGCACCAATAAGGGTTAACTACGGCTCCAATAAGGGTTAACTACGGCTCCATAAGGGTTAACCACTACACCAATAAGGGTTAACCACGGCACCAATAAGGGTTAACTACGGCTCCAATAAGGGTTAACTACGGCTTCAATAAGGGTTAACTACTGCCCCAATAAGGGTTAACTACGGCTCCAATAAGGGTTAACCACTGCACCAATAAGGGTTAACTACGGCTTCGATAAAGGTTAACTACGGCTCCAATAAGGGTTAACTACGGCTCCAATAAGGGTTAACTACGGCTCCAATAAGGGTTAACTACGGCTCCAATAAGGGTTAACTACGGCTCCAATAAGGGTTAACTACGGCTCCAATAAGGGTTAACTACGGCTCCAATAAGGGTTAACTACGGCTCCAATAAGGGTTAACTACGGCTCCAATAAGGGTTAACTACGGCTCCAATAAGGGTTAACTACGGCTCCAATAGGGGTTAACTACGGCTCCAATAAGGGTTAACTACGGCTCCAATAAGGGTTAACTACGGCTCAGATACGGGTTAACTCCGGCTCCAATAAGGTTTAACTACGGCTCAGATACGGGTTAGCCACTGCTTTCCAATTTAGGTGCTTTATCAGTGATCAAATCTGCTATTTTAAACCCATATACGGGTACAAGTGAAAAGGGCTACCCATTTTATGGCTTACTCTACAAACACACAGAAACACACAACCCCCAAAACACAACCCTGCACTCCCTCTAACCTGGGAAGACGTTGTCAAGGTACCATGCCAGGAAGCCATAGAGCACGGCGTCAAACATCATCATGCCTATGGAGGTGAAGAAGGAGTAGGCATCGCCCTCTAGTGGACTGGTGCCGATGTTGTCCCACTGCAGACCCAGGCCCTGCTCCTCATAACGAGACAGGTACTCCGTCCCAAAACCAAACGCTACTGGGGACAGCAGACTCTGAGGGAAAACACACAGGTACAGGCAGAAAATCACTCTATTGATCTATGTGTGAGGGTTGAGGGGATGTTATGTTATATACCAGACTGAGGGGATGTTATATTATATACCAGACTGAGGGGATGTTATATTATATACCAGACTGAGGGGATGTTATATTATATACCAGACTGAGGGGATGTTATATTATATACCAGACTGAGGGGATGTTATATTATATACCAGACTGAGGGGATGTTATATTATATACCAGACTGAGGGGATGTTATATTATATACCAGACTGAGGGTTGAGGGGATGTTATATTATATACCAGACTGAGGGGATGTTATATTATATACCAGACTGAGGGGATGTTATATTATATACCAGCCTGAGGGGATGTTATATTATATACCAGGCTGAGGGCTGAGGGGATGTTATATTATATACCAGACTGAGGGGATGTTATATTATATACCAGGCTGAGGGCTGAGGGATGTTATATTATATACCAGACTGAGGGCTGAGGGGATGTTATATTATATACCAGACTGAGGGGATGTTATATTATATACCAGACTGAGGGGATGTTATATTATATACCAGACTGAGGGGATGTTATATTATATACCAGACTGAGGGGATGTTATATTATATACCAGACTGAGGGGATGTTATATTATATACCAGACTGAGGGGATGTTATATTATATACCAGACTGAGGGGATGTTATATTATATACCAGACTGAGGGGATGTTATATTATATACCAGACTGAGGGGATGTTATATTATATACCAGACTGAGGGGATGTTATATTATATACCATACTGAGGGGATGTTATATTATATACCAGACTGAGGGGATGTTATATTATATACCATACTGAGGGGATGTTATATTATATACCAGACTGAGGGGATGTTATATTATATACCAGACTGAGGGGATGTTATATTATATACCAGACTGAGGGTTGAGGGGATGTTATGTTATGTTATATACCAAACTGAGGATTGGTATAGGGTTAGTGTTGGTCAAAGTACCGCTGTGATCTTGGCGTTCTTGGTGATGCGGTCCTGCCAGGCCACACAGAGGATGTGGGGCAGGTAGAGGGTGAAGTAGATGATACCACTGCACGCTGCAGCCAGGTTGGCCTTGTTGAAGAACACACTGAGAAGGAAACACTGCATGATGGTGGCCATGGTGAACGTCAGGAGGAACAGGAACACAACCAACGGGTTGGAGTAGTTCAACACCTTACCAGCCTGATGGAGAAATGGGGGGGTAACACAGTTAATACAATGTCAGTCCTTTCTTTATGCACTTCTAAAGACAGTCCACTTGATGGCGATACTGTATACCAAATCGAACTGCCAAACACCCTCTGGTTGAGAAGGACAACCCTCTCCATACACCCTCTGGTAGAGAAGGACAACACTCCATACACCCTCTGGTAGAGCAGGACAACACTCCATACACCCTCTGGTAGAGAAGGACAACACTCCATACACCCTCTGGTAGAGCAGGACAACACTCCATACACCCTCTGGTAGAGAAGGACAACCCTCTCCATACACCCTCTGGTAGAGAAGGACAACCCTCCATACACCCTCTGGTAGAGAAGGACAACCCTCTCCATACACCCTCTGGTAGAGAAGGACAACCCTCTCCATACACCCTCTGGTAGAGAAGGACAACCCTCCATACACCCTCTGGTAGAGAAGGACAACCCTCCATACACCCTCTGGTAGAGAAGGACAACCCTCCATACACCCTCTGGTAGAGCAGGGCAACACTCTCCATACACCCTCTGGTAGAGAAGGACAACCCTCTCCATACACCCTCTGGTAGAGAAGGACAACCCTCCATACACCCTCTGGTAGAGAAGGACAACCCTCCATACACCCTCTGGTAGAGAAGGACAACACTCTCCATACACCCTCTGGTAGAGAAGGACAACCCTCTCCATACACCCTCTGGTAGAGAAGGACAACCCTCCATACACCCTCTGGTAGAGAAGGACAACCCTCCATACACCCTCTGGTAGAGAAGGACAACCCTCTCCATACACCCTCTGGTAGAGAAGGACAACCCTCTCCATACACCCTCTGGTAGAGCAGGGCAACACTCTCCATACACCCTCTGGTAGAGAAGGACAACCCTCTCCATACACCCTCTGGTAGAGAAGGACAACACTCTCCCTTTCTGTTGTTTCCTTCCCCTCTTCCGTCTCGCCATAATAATGGCCGCCATCATCATAACCTGTCTATGAACCAAGTATACCTCCCTCTCTCTCCCTACCCTCATCCCCCTCTCCAATCCTCCTCCCCATGATGAAGCTGTCTATAAACCAGGTGTACCATCCCTCCTCTCCTCCCCTCCTCCCTCCATCCTCACCATAATAATCAGTGTGAGCAGGGCTGTGCTGGCGGTCATCATGATGAAGCTGTCTATAAACCAGGTGTACCAGATCACTCCGTTGGTCACTCCCATGGCCTGCAAGAACACAACAGAACAAAATAGAACACAGCAGAACAAAATAGAACACAGCAGAACAAAATAGAACACAACACAACAAAATAGAATACAACAGAACAAAATAGAACACAACAGAACAAAATAGAACACAACAGAACAAAATAGAATACAACAGAACAAAATAGAACACAACAGAACAAAATAGAACACAACAGAACAAAATAGAACACAACACAACAAAATAGAACACAACAGAACAAAATAGAACACAACACAACAAAATAGAACACAACACAACAAAATAGAACACAACACAACAAAATAGAACACAACACAATAGAACAGAACCAAATAAAATAGAGAACATTCATTGTCCATTAAAACATTTAATAAAATTGACTTTTGTCTTCAGTTCTCGTTTAAAACAATGAACATTGTCTTATTTTTATTTTTTTACCTTGAGTGTCTCTTTGAGGCGTAGCTCCTTCTCCAGAACGATGCTCTTCACCGTCATAGACACAGAGTAGATCCACGCTAGCACCATGAAGATAGGGAAGCACCGGTTCAGAGTCAACATGAAGCTAGAAGAGGAGAGAAGAGAGTAGGAGGAGAGGGAGAGAGAGAGAGAGAGAGACAGAGACAGAGAGAGAGAGAGAGAGAGAGAGAGAGAGAGAGAGAGAGGGGGAGAGAGAGAGAGAGAGAGGGAGAGAGAGAGAGAGAGAGAGAGAGAGAGAGAGAGAGAGACAGGGAGACACAGAGAGAGGGAGAGAGGGAGACACAGAGAGAGAGAGAGAGAGAGAGAGAGAGAGAGAGAGAGAGAGAGAGAGAGAGAGAGAGAGAGAGACAGAGACAGGGAGACAGAGAGAGAGAGACAGGGAGACACAGAGAGAGGAGGGAGGGGAGACAGAGAGAGAGAGAGAGAGAGAGAGAGAGAGAGAGAGAGAGAGAGAGAGAGAGAGAGAGAGAGAGAGAGAGAGAGAGACAGAGAGAGAGAGAGACAGGGAGACAGAGAGAGAGAGAGAGAAAATACCATCATGATTGTTATAAATATTAAAATCAGTGTTTTCTAGTTACAGTCAATCCTGGAGTACCAATGTGACTGCCCATGTTAGCTCTAACCCAGCACTAACTTACCTCCCAGAGGGCAAAGCTGGTTGAAATAACGTAATTACAACCTGCTTTCAACCAGATGATCAGCCAGCTTTACCTGTTGGGCTGATTGAACTAATCAACTCATCAGACAGTCCGTCAAACTGATCTGATTGGCCGTGAGACAGATTGGTGAGGTGACGGACATGTGTGTGGGCCACTCACAGGTCGTCTACATAGCAGGGGTATGGCATCTGTTGTACGTAGACTCCCAGGGGCCAGTCGTGTCCCGTCTGTATCTTCAGTATGCCATGCTCTACCATGTCCTGTAGATAGGCAAAGCCACCCCAGACATACCTCAGATCCTCCATAGGGTCTGCTCTGGGACCAGGGTCCCAATACCTAGGGAGGGAGGGAGGGAGGGAGGGGGGGGGAGAGAGGGAGGGAGGGACACAGAGAGAGAGAGAGAGAGAGGAGACAGAGAGACACAGAGAGAGAGAGAGAGAGAGAGAGAGAGAGAGAGAGAGAGACAGAGAGAGAGACAGAGAGACACAGAGAGAGAGACACAGAGAGGGAGAGACACAGAGAGGGAGAAAGAGAGACACAGAGAGAGAGAAAAAGAGACACAGAGAGGGAGAAAGAGAGACACAGAGAGAGAGAAAAAGAGACACAGAGAGGGAGAAAGAGAGACACAGAGAGGGAGAAAGAGAGACACAGAGAGGGAGAAAGAGAGACACAGAGAGAGAGACAAAGAGATAGAGGCTCTGGAGGATTAATCATTTGGTACAAATCCGGACTACAAAATCTAATTGTTCCCCTCAAAATTGGTAAATATCACATTTGGTTAAAACTGAGAAAAAGAACTTGTACTGACAGAAAAAGAAGAAACAAAGAGATCTTCTGTTGAATCTGACAATTAATCTTAGTGGTTGTACAGTCGTCTCAAATAAAACTGTGAAGGACCTTGGCGTTACTCTGGACCCTGATCTCTCTTTTGAAGAACATATCAAGACCATTTCGAGGACAACTTTTTCCATCTACGTAATATTGCAAAAATCAGAAACTTTCTGTCCAAAAATGATGCAGAAAAATTAATCCATGCTTTTGTCACTTCTAGGTTAGACTACTGCAATGCTCTACTTTCCGGCTACCGGATAAAGCACTAAATAAACTTCAGTTAGTGCTAAATACGGCTGCTAGAATCCTGACTAGAACCAAAAAATTTGATCATATTACTCCAGTGCTAGCCTCTCTACACTGGCTTCCTGTCAAAGCAAGGGCTGATTTTAAGGTTTTACTGCTAACCTACAAAGCATTACATGGGCTTGCTCCTACCTATCTCTCTGATTTGGTCCTGCCGTACATACCTACACGTACGCTACGGTCACAAGACGCAGGCCTCTAATTGTCCCTAGAATTTCTAAGCAAACAGCTGGAGGCAGGGCTTTCTCCTATAGAGCTCCATTTTTATGGAACGGTCTGCCTACCCATGTCAGAGAAGCAAACTCGGTCTCAACCTTTAAGTCTTTACTGAAGACTCATCTATTCAGTGGGTCATATGATTGAGTGTAGTCTGGCCCAGGAGTGGGAGGGTGAACGGAAAGGCTCTGGAGCAACGAACCGCCCTTGCTGTCTCTGCCTGGCCGGTTCCCCTCTTTCCACTGGGATTCTCTGCCTCTAACCCTATTACAGGGGCTGAGTCACTGGCTTACTGGGGCTCTCTCATGCCGTCCCTGCAGGGGGTGCGTCACCTGAGTGGGTTGATTCACTGTTGTGGTCATCCTGTCTGGGTTGGTGCCCCCCACCCACTTGGGCTGTGCCGTGGCGGAGACCTTTGTGGGCTATACTCAGCCTTGTCTCAGGATGGTAAGTTGGTGGTTGAAGATATCCCTCTAGTGGTGTGGGGGCTGTGCTTTGGCAAAGTGGGTGGGGTTATATCCTTCCTGTTTGGCCCTGTCCGGGGTGTCCTCGGATGGGGCCACAGTGTCTCCTGACCCCTCCTGTCTCAGCCTCCAGTATTTATGCTGCAGTAGTTTATGTGTCGGGGGGCTAGGGTCTGTCTGTTATATCTGGAGTACTTCTCCTGTCCTATTCGGTGTCCTGTGTGAATCTAAGTATGCTCTCTCTAATTCTCTCCTTCTTTCTTTCTTTCTCTCTCGGACCTGGCCCTAGGACCATGCCCCAGGACTACCTGACATGATGACTCCTTGCTGTCCCCGGTCCACCTGGCCATGCTGCTGCTCCAGTTTCAACTGACCTGAGCCTGGACCATGCCCCAGGACTACCTGACATGATGACTGCTTGCTGTCCCCAGTCCACCTGGCCATGCTGCTGCTCCAGTTTCAACTGACCTGAGCCCTAGGACCATGCCCCAGGACTACCTGACATGATGACTCCTTGCTGTCCCCAGTCCACCTGGCCATGCTGCTGCTCCAGTTTCAACTGTTCTGCCTTACTATTATTCAACCATGCTGGTCATTTATGAACATTTGAACATCTTGGCCATGTTCTGTTATAATCTCCACCCAGCACAGCCAGAAGAGGATGGGCCACCCCACATATGCTCTCTCTAATTCTCTCTTTCTTTCTCTCTCTCGGAGGACCTGAGCCCTAGGACCGTGCCCCAGGACTACCTGACATGATGACTCCTTGCTGTCCCCGGTCCACTTGACTGTGCTGCTGCTCCAGTTTCAACTGTTCTGCCTTGTTATTATTCGACCATGCTGGTCATTTATGAACATTTGAACATCTTGGCCATGTTCTGTTATAATCTCCACCCGGCACAGCCAGAAGAGGACTGGCCACCCCACATAGCCTGGTTCCTCTCTAGGTTTCTTCCTAGGTTTTGGCCTTTCTAGGGAGTTTTTCCTAGCCACCATGCTTCTACACCTGCATTGCTTGCTGTTTGGGGTTTTAGGCTGGGTTTCTGTACAGCACTTTGAGATATCAGCTGATGTACGAAGGGCTATATAAATACATTTGGATTTGATTTGATTTGATGTATTACAGGCCATACTGTCTCTAACTGTCTTCATCTCCCCATAGAAACAACAGGGACAGATGTATTACAGGCCATACTGTCTCTAACTGTCTTCATCTCCCCCATAGAAACAACAGGGACAGATGTATTACAGGCCATACTGTCTCTAACTGTCTTCATCTCCCCATAGAAACAACAGGGACAGATGTATTACAGGCCATACTGTCTCTAACTGTCTTCATCTCCCCCATAGAAACAACAGGGACAGATGTATTACAGGCCATACTGTCTCTAACTGTCTTCATCTCCCCCATAGAAACAACAGGGACAGCTTTATTACAGGCCATACTGTCTCTAACTGTCTTCATCTCCACCATAGAAACAACAGGGACAGATGTATTACAGGCCATACTGTCTCTAACTGTCTTCATCTCCCCATAGAAACAACAGTGACAGACCACATGAGGGGACAGCTCAGGCCATACTGTCTCTAACTGTCTTCATCTCCACCATAGAAACAACAGGGACAGATGTATTACAGGCCATACTGTCTCCAACTGTCTTCATCTCCACCATAGAAACAACAGGGACAGATGTATTACAGGCCATACTGTCTCTAACTGTCTTCATCTCCACCATAGAAACAACAGTGACAGACCACATGCAGCTTTATTACAGGCCATACTGTCTCTAACTGTCTTCATCTCCACCATAGAAACAACAGGGACAGACAGGCCATACTGTCTCCAACTGTCTTCATCTCCACCATAGAAACAACAGGGACAGATGTATTACAGGCCATACTGTCTCCAACTGTCTTCATCTCCACCATAGAAACAACAGGGACAGATGTATTACAGGCCATACTGTCTCTAACTGTCTTCATCTCCCCATAGAAACAACAGTGACAGACCACATGAGGGGACAGCTTTATTACAGGCCATACTGTCTCTAACTGTCTTCATCTCCCCATAGAAACAACAGGGACAGATGTATTACAGGCCATAGTGTCTCTAACTGTCTTCATCTCCCCCATAGAAACAACAGGGACAGATTTATTACAGGCCATACTGTCTCTAACTGTCTTCATCTCCCCCATAGAAACAACAGGGACAGATGTATTACAGGCCATACTGTCTCTAACTGTCTTCATCTCCCCCATAGAAACAACAGGGACAGATGTATTACAGGCCATACTGTCTCTAACTGTCTTCATCTCCCCCATAGAAACAACAGGGACAGATGTATTACAGGCCATACTGTCTCTAACTGTCTTCATCTCCCCCATAGAAACAACAGGACAGATGTATTACAGGCCATAGTGTCTCTAACTGTCTTCATCTCCCCCATAGAAACAACAGTGACAGATGTATTACAGGCCATAGTGTCTCTAACTGTCTTCATCTCCCCCATAGAAACAACAGTGACAGATGTATTACAGGCCATACTGTCTCTAACTGTCTTCATCTCCCCCATAGAAACAACAGGACAGCTGTATTACAGGCCATACTGTCTCTAACTGTCTTCATCTCCACCATAGAAACAACAGTGACAGATGTATTACAGGCCATACTGTCTCTAACTGTCTTCATCTCCACCATAGAAACAACAGGGACAGATGTATTACAGGCCATACTGTCTCTAACTGTCTTCATCTCCACCATAGAAACAACAGGGACAGCTGTATTACAGGCCATACTGTCTCTAACTGTCTTCATCTCCCCATAGAAACAACAGTGACAGCTGTATTACAGGCCATACTGTCTCTAACTGTCTTCATCTCCACCATAGAAACAACAGTGACAGCTGTATTACAGGCCATACTGTCTCTAACTGTCTTCATCTCCACCATAGAAACAACAGTGACAGCTGTATTACAGGCCATACTGTCTCTAACTGTCTTCATCTCCACCATAGAAACAACAGTGACAGCTGTATTACAGGCCATACTGTCTCTAACTGTCTTCATCTCCACCATAGAAACAACAGGGACAGATGTATTACAGGCCATACTGTCTCCAACTGTCTTCATCTCCACCATAGAAACAACAGGGACAGCTGTATTACAGGCCATACTGTCTCTAACTGTCTTCATCTCCACCATAGAAACAACAGTGACAGCTGTATTACAGGCCATACTGTCTCTAACTGTCTTCATCTCCACCATAGAAACAACAGTGACAGATGTATTACAGGCCATAGTGTCTCTAACTGTCTTCATCTCCCCCATAGAAACAACAGTGACAGATGTATTACAGGCCATAGTGTCTCTAACTGTCTTCATCTCCCCCATAGAAACAACAGTGACAGATTTATTACAGGCCATACTGTCTCTAACTGTCTTCATCTCCCCATAGAAACAACAGTGACAGATGTATTACAGGCCATACTGTCTCTAACTGTCTTCATCTCCACCATAGAAACAACAGGGACAGATGTATTACAGGCCATACTGTCTCTAACTGTCTTCATCTCCCCATAGAAACAACAGGGACAGATGTATTACAGACCATAGTGTCTCTAACTGTCTTCATCTCCCCCATAGAAACAACAGGGACAGATGTATTACAGGCCATACTGTCTCTAACTGTCTTCATCTCCCCATAGAAACAACAGGGACAGATGTATTACAGGCCATACTGTCTCTAACTGTCTTCATCTCCACCATAGAAACAACAGGGACAGATGTATTACAGGCCATACTGTCTCCAACTGTCTTCATCTCCACCATAGAAACAACAGTGACAGATGTATTACAGGCCATACTGTCTCCAACTGTCTTCATCTCCACCATAGAAACAACAGGGACAGATGTATTACAGGCCATACTGTCTCTAACTGTCTTCATCTCCACCATAGAAACAACAGGGACAGATGTATTACAGGCCATAGTGTCTCTAACTGTCTTCATCTCCACCATAGAAACAACAGGGACAGCTGTATTACAGGCCATAGTGTCTCTAACTGTCTTCATCTCCACCATAGAAACAACAGGGACAGATGTATTACAGGCCATACTGTCTCTAACTGTCTTCATCTCCACCATTGAAACAAAAGCACCGTCAACAACAACGGAAGGGATCTGTTGCTCTGCATAAGAGCGTCTGCTAAATGACTTAAATGTAAATGTAAATGTTGTAGAAGCCCGGGTCTGTACTTTGTCAATGGTAGGTTACGGGGGACTCTTTGGGGAGATTCACCTACTGCTCACCTCTTGGCCACAGTACAGTAGACTATATGATCACAGACATTGACCCTTTCTCTCTCAGCTCCTTCACTGTCAAGCCACTAACACCTCTGTCTGATCACAGGCAAATGACGTTGTTCCTCAAAAGAACAGACATGGAAACAACCAGACATTCACAGCCCAGTGAGTACTGTACAACATCAGACATTCACAGCCCAGTCAGCTGTACAACATCAGACATTCACAGCCCTGTGAGCTGTACAACATCAGACATTCATACAGATGGGCCCAAAACACCACAGAAGAAAAGCAGAAAACAACCTGGAACCAAGATATCCAGACACTCTCAGATAACTTTCTGGAGACCACATTCACTCACAGTGAAGAAGGCATCAATCTGGCAGAACAAAACATCAACTATATAATTCAGACAAACGGCAAAAGAAGCACAATTGAAATTGATAAAAAAATTAACGTAAAAAAGATCACAGATGACAACTGGTTTGATGCAGATTGTAAAATTATAAAGGAATAAACTTAGAACACTATCCAACCAAAAGCACAGAGACCCAAATAAATGGTGAACTACGCCTTCATTACTGTGAGACTTTAAAACTCTATAAAACGTAACACTCAGAACCAAAAAGCACAGAGACCCAAATAAATGGTGAACTACACCTTCATTACTGTGAGACTTTAAAACTCTATAAAACGTAACACTCAGAACCAAACAGCACAGAGACCCAAATAATGGTGAACTACACCTTCATTACTGTGAGACTTTAAAACTCTATAAAATGTAACACTCAGAACCATAAAGCACAGAGACCCAAATAATGGTGAACTACACCTTCATTACTGTGAGACTTTAAAACTCTATAAAACGTAACACTCAGAACCAAACAGCACAGAGACCCAAATAATGGTGAACTACGCCTTCATTACTGTGAGACTTTAAAACTCTATAAAATGTAACACTCAGAACCAAAAAGCACAGAGACCCAAATAAATGGTGAACTACACCTTCATTACTGTGAGACTTTAAAACTCTATAAAACGTAACACTCAGAACCAAACATCACATTACAACAGGAAGCAGCTGACACTAATTGAGGAGTCCATAAACACACACAACTTCTAAACGAAAATCTAAACAAGAGGAATTAGTGATACAAAATGGTGACATATGGACAACCCATTTTAAAACGCTCTACAGCACTGTTCAAATTTACACAAACGCAGAACAACGCCAAATTCATGAGCAGTTGAATGGATTAGAAAAAGCTATAAAGGACAATCAACATCCACTGGACTCCCCCGTTACTGACCAGGAGCTCAATAAGAAACTAAACTATTACTGACCAGGAGCTCTATAAGAAACTAAACTATTACTGACCAGGAGCTCTATAAGAAACTAAACTATTACTGACCAGGAGCTCTATAAGAAACTAAACTATTACTGACCAGGAGCTCTATAGGAAACTAAACTATTACTGACCAGGAGCTCTATAAGAAACTAAACTATTACTGACCAGGAGCTCTATAGGAAACTAAACTATTACTGACCAGGAGCTCTATAGGAAACTAAACTATTACTGACCAGGAGCTCTATAGGAAACTAAACTATTACTGACCAGGAGCTCTATAGGAAACTAAACTATTACTGACCAGGAGCTCTATAGGAAACTAAACTATTACTGACCAGGAGCTCTATAGGAAACTAAACTATTACTGACCAGGAGCTCTATAAGAAACTAAACTATTACTGACCAGGAGCTCTATAGGAAACTAAACTATTACTGACCAGGAGCTCTATAGGAAACTAAACTATTACTGACCAGGAGCTCTATAAGAAACTAAACTATTACTGACCAGGAGCTCTATAGGAAACTAAACTATTACTGACCAGGAGCTCTATAAGAAACTAAACTATTACTGACCAGGAGCTCTATAGGAAACTAAACTATTACTGACCAGGAGCTCTATAGGAAACTAAACTATTACTGACCAGGAGCTCTATAAGAAACTAAACTATTACTGACCAGGAGCTCTATAAGAAACTAAACTATTACTGACCAGGAGCTCTATAAGAAACTAAACTATTACTGACCAGGAGCTCTATAAGAAACTAAACTATTACTGACCAGGAGCTCTATAAGAAACTAAACTATTACTGACCAGGAGCTCTATAAGAAACTAAACTATTACTGACCAGGAGCTCTATAGGAAACTAAACTATTACTGACCAGGAGCTCTATAGGAAACTAAACTATTACTGACCAGGAGCTCTATAAGAAACTAAACTATTACTGACCAGGAGCTCTATAGGAAACTAAACTATTACTGACCAGGAGCTCTATAAGAAACTAAACTATTACTGACCAGGAGCTCTATAAGAAACTAAACTATTACTGACCAGGAGCTCTATATGAAACTAAACTATTACTGACCAGGAGCTCTATAAGAAACTAAACTATTACTGACCAGGAGCTCTATAAGAAACTAAACTATTACTGACCAGGAGCTCTATAAGAAACTAAACTATTACTGACCAGGAGCTCTATAAGAAACTAAACTATTACTGACCAGGAGCTCTATAAGAAACTAAACTATTACTGACCAGGAGCTCTATAAGAAACTAAACTATTACTGACCAGGAGCTCTATAAGAAACTAAACTATTACTGACCAGGAGCTCTATAAGAAACTAAACTATTACTGACCAGGAGCTCTATAGGAAACTAAACTATTACTGACCAGGAGCTCTATAAGAAACTAAACTATTACTGACCAGGAGCTCTATAAGAAACTAAACTATTACTGACCAGGAGCTCTATAAGAAACTAAACTATTACTGACCAGGAGCTCTATAAGAAACTAAACTATTACTGACCAGGAGCTCTATAAGAAACTAAACTATTACTGACCAGGAGCTCTATAAGAAACTAAACTATTACTGACCAGGAGCTCTATAGGAAACTAAACTATTACTGACCAGGAGCTCTATAGGAAACTAAACTATTACTGACCAGGAGCTCTATAAGAAACTAAACTATTACTGACCAGGAGCTCTATAGGAAACTAAACTATTACTGACCAGGAGCTCTATAAGAAACTAAACTATTACTGACCAGGAGCTCTATAAGAAACTAAACTATTACTGACCAGGAGCTCTATATGAAACTAAACTATTACTGACCAGGAGCTCTATAAGAAACTAAACTATTACTGACCAGGAGCTCTATAAGAAACTAAACTATTACTGACCAGGAGCTCTATAAGAAACTAAACTATTACTGACCAGGAGCTCTATAAGAAACTAAACTATTACTGACCAGGAGCTCTATAAGCAACTAAACTATTACTGACCAGGAGCTCTATAAGAAACTAAACTATTACTGACCAGGAGCTCTATAAGAAACTAAACTATTACTGACCAGGAGCTCTATAAGAAACTAAACTATTACTGACCAGGAGCTCTATAAGAAACTAAACTATTACTGACCAGGAGCTCTATAGGAAACTAAACTATTACTGACCAGGAGCTCTATAAGAAACTAAACTATTACTGACCAGGAGCTCTATAGGAAACTAAACTATTACTGACCAGGAGCTCTATAAGAAACTAAACTATTACTGACCAGGAGCTCTATAAGAAACTAAACTATTACTGACCAGGAGCTCTATAGGAAACTAAACTATTACTGACCAGGAGCTCTATAAGAAACTAAACTATTACTGACCAGGAGCTCTATAAGAAACTAAACTATTACTGACCAGGAGCTCTATAAGAAACTAAACTATTACTGACCAGGAGCTCTATAAGAAACTAAACTATTACTGACCAGGAGCTCTATAGGAAACTAAACTATTACTGACCAGGAGCTCTATAGGAAACTAAACTATTACTGACCAGGAGCTCTATAGGAAACTAAACTATTACTGACCAGGAGCTCTATAAGAAACTAAACTATTACTGACCAGGAGCTCTATAGGAAACTAAACTATTACTGACCAGGAGCTCTATAGGAAACTAAACTATTACTGACCAGGAGCTCTATAGGAAACTAAACTATTACTGACCAGGAGCTCTATAGGAAACTAAACTATTACTGACCAGGAGCTCTATAGGAAACTAAACTATTACTGACCAGGAGCTCTATAGGAAACTAAACTATTACTGACCAGGAGCTCTATAAGAAACTAAACTATTACTGACCAGGAGCTCTATAGGAAACTAAACTATTACTGACCAGGAGCTCTATAGGAAACTAAACTATTACTGACCAGGAGCTCTATAGGAAACTAAACTATTACTGACCAGGAGCTCTATAGGAAACTAAACTATTACTGACCAGGAGCTCTATAAGAAACTAAACTATTACTGACTAGGAGCTCTATAGGAAACTAAACTATTACTGACCAGGAGCTCTATAGGAAACTAAACTATTACTGACCAGGAGCTCTATAGGAAACTAAACTATTACTGACCAGGAGCTCTATAGGAAACTAAACTATTACTGACCAGGAGCTCTATAAGAAACTAAACTATTACTGACCAGGAGCTCTATAGGAAACTAAACTATTACTGACCAGGAGCTCTATAGGAAACTAAACTATTACTGACCAGGAGCTCTATAGGAAACTAAACTATTACTGACCAGGAGCTCTTTAAGAAACTTCAGGCTCTCAAATTTAAAAAGGCATGCAGACCTGATGGCATCCTAAATTAGATGCTCAAACTCACTTGTGCAAAATTTAAATTGGCTATATAAAAACGGTTTAATTTGATCCTGAGTGTAAGTTATTTCCCTGACATCTGGAATCAAGGACTCATAACCCCAATCTTTAAGAACGGAGACAAATTTGACCCTAACAATTACAGAGGCATTTGTGTGAACAGTAACCTGGGGAAGGTTGTCTACATTATTATAAATGTAAGAGTTATACACTTCCTTAATAAGCACAATGTCAAATTGGATATATACCAAACATCGCACAACTGATCATATTTACACCCTACACACCCTGATAGATAAACATATCCACCAAAATAAATGCTTGCTTTATCGACTTCCAAAAGCATTTGATTCTATTTGGCATACAGGACTGTTCTACAAAGTTATTGAAAGTGGTGTAGGGGTAAAACATAGGACATAGTTAAATCAACATATACTGGCAATATGTGCAGCATTAAAATTGGCAAGAAATTTGCATCAACGAATTGGCCACTATTCTAGAAAAATCCTCAGCCCCTGGTGTTAGTCTCCACAATTCAGAGGTTAAATGCCTACTCTTCTCAGATGACCTATGCCTGCTGTCACCCACAGCACATGGCCTACAGCAGAGCCTGGACCTGCTAGAGCAGTACTGCCAGACCTGGGCCCTGGCAGTAAACCCCCACAGCACATGGCCTACAGCAGAGCCTGGACCTGCTAGAGCAGTACTGCCAGACCTGGGCCCTGGCAGTAAACCCCAAAAATAATAAAATAATGATTTTCCAGCAAAGATCCAGATCTCAGGGAATTTGACCAAAGTTCTTAATTGGTACAAAATATATAGAGTACTGCACACACAACAATTACTTAGGTTTAACAATAAGCTCAACTGGACACCTTAATGAGGCAGTGAATGAGCTGAGAGAGAAAGCATGCCGGGCATTCTACGCCATTAAAAAGCTCATTCGAATTGAAACACAGAGAGAGACACAGAGAGAGAGAGAGAGAGAGAGAGAGAGAGAGAGAGAGAGAGAGAGAGAGAGAGAGAGAGAGAGAGAGAGAGAGAGAGAGAGAGAGAGAGAGAGACAGAGAGAGAGACAGAGACAGGGAGAGAGAGAGAGAGAGAGAGAGAGAGAGAGAGAGAGAGAGAGAGAGAGAGAGAGAGAGAGAGAGAGATGATATATGGAATGGAAGCTCTACCTACCTGTCTACACACAGATTCACTCCTCATTACTTAACCGTCACAGTTTATTTACGCCTGCGGGGCATTTCCAGTCAAGACATAAATCTCGGTCAATCCTCCTGCTAGCTACTCAATCTGATTATTCAATTGTAGAGGATTATCTACCAGTCTGCCTGCCTGCCTATCTGCCTGAATACCTATCTGCCTGAATATCTATCTATCTGCCTGCCTGCCTGCCTGCCTGCCTGCCTGCCTGTCTGCCTGCCTGCCTGTCTGCCTGCCTGTCTGTCTGCCTATCTATCTATCTATCTATCTATCTATCTATCTGTAGCTCAGTTGGTAGAGCATGGCGCTTGTAACGCCAGGGTAGTGGGTTCGATCCCGGGACCACCCATACGTAGAATGTATGCACACATGAGACTGTAAGTCGCTTTGGATAAAAGCGTCTGCTAAATGGCATATATTATTATTATTATTATATCTATCTATCTATCTATCTATCTATCTATCTATCGTACATTGTTCTGGAATTGGTTTAAACTGTATAGTATTCTGGAATTGGTTTAAACTTTACAGTATTCTGGAATTGGTTTAAACTGTACAGTATTCTGTAATTGGTTTAAACTATATAGTATTCTGGAATTGGTTTAAACTTTACAGTATTCTGGAATTGGTTTAAACTGTATAGTATTCTGGAATTGGTTTAAACTGTACAGTATTCTGGAATTGGTTTAAACTGTATAGTATTCTGGAATTGGTTTAAACTGTATAGTATTCTGGAATTGGTTTAAACTTTACAGTATTCTGGAATTGGTTTAAACTGTACAGTATTCTGGAATTGGTTTAATAAACTGTACAGTATTCTGGAATTGGTTTAAACTGTACAGTATTCTGGAATTGGTTTAATAAACTGTACAGTATTCTGGAATTGGTTTAAACTGTACAGTATTCTGGAATTGGTTTAAACTGTACAGTATTCTGGAATTGGTTTAAACTTTACAGTATTCTGGAATTGGTTTAAACTTTACAGTATTCTGGAATTGGTTTAAACTTTACAGTATTCTGGAATTGGTTTAAACTGTATAGTATTCTGGAATTGGTTTAAACTTTACAGTATTCTGGAATTGGTTTAAACTGTACAGTATTCTGTAATTGGTTTAAACTGTACAGTATTCTGGAATTGGTTTAAACTGTATAGTATTCTGGAATTGGTTTAAACTGTATAGTATTCTGGAATTGGTTTAAACTTTACAGTATTCTGGAATTGGTTTAAACTGTACAGTATTCTGGAATTGGTTTAATAAACTGTACAGTATTCTGGAATTGGTTTAAACTGTACAGTATTCTGGAATTGGTTTAATAAACTGTACAGTATTCTGGAATTGGTTTAAACTGTACAGTATTCTGGAATTGGTTTAATAAACTGTACAGTATTCTGGAATTGGTTTAAACTGTACAGTATTCTGGAATTGGTTTAATAAACTGTACAGTATTCTGGAATTGGTTTAAACTGTACAGTATTCTGGAATTGGTTTAATAAACTG
>NC_068443.1:3243515-3298515 GCF_023373465.1 Oncorhynchus keta | reverse complement strand
ATACTATGAAGTCCTGTCCTTCTCAGATCTCCAGTATGCATAGTAAATGTCTCCAAGCAGCTCAGTAGAATAAGACTTAACATCTGTTTTCTGTCAACTGCTATAAATATAAATACAGAACAAATGTTATATGAATGAGCTCTGTTCTCTTTTGTCCTTCAGTTGGACGTTGGAACTGTCATGACGTTGGCCTCGTTGGGTACAGCAAGCCCCACCCCCCTCTCCCTGCCTCCCCCTTTCCTCCTTCAACTAGGTTGCTGTGGTCAGAGAGACGTGGTAAACTCCTGAGGATCTCCTCATTGGACACACAGTACAGAGAGAGTAGATTTTCATGGAGAACGAAGGACATCCGTCCACCTCACAGAACTTAAGGTACGAACAAATTTCATGTTCCGGAGAAAGTATACAAGATCGGTGAAGAATCCAGCTACGAACTGGTCCGTTCTGTCCCCCTGTCACAACTTGGGGAAGCTCATGGGAGGCGGTGTGGCCACATTACCATAACGCTGTTTATATAATAGCCTCAGATATGAGGGCTACATCTAATTGTTGTATAAGATGAATGAGTGAGTCGATTTTGGACTGTTTAATGAAGAAAAATATAATTCCCTTTTGACTTGAACTAAATCAGAGGACAGCCCCTGAGCCCAGTTAGGGTCATGCCTCCTGGGACAGCCCTTTTTCGGCCCTTCCGAATAAAACCACACACTCGGGTTTTCGATCAGCAGACCGAGCTTACCTCAATTACGAGATGGCTAAAAGGTTGTAGACCATTGCTGAATCTTTTAACCATACCATGTGGTTAAACTCTTAGACTATCGATACTGACAGAATAAGAACAAGTCTTTGATATTAATTACTAGTCTGCAGCTAGGAATTCGGTATCATTGAACGCGAAGAACGACAAAACATCCATTCTATAACGAAACAAATGAATGTCACTCTGAACTCTCCACTATAACCACGACAGAGAGAGAGAGAGGGAGAGAGATGGACAATTCTACAAAATAAATAAACTTTTCACCAGCGATTAAGACGACACACTGAGCGTTTTTGCAATGAGTGAGCGTTCATGTGTAAAGGATTAGCATTTCAATTGTTATAATGATCACTCTGTTGTGCCTTCTTAGTCGACCCCCACTTCCCCTCTTGTCTAACAAGCCACCATGCTGGTTTATCATTTCTGGTAACCACATTTACCTTGTTTGTTTGTTTATGCGTTTCTGTGAATTACTTAGTTAGTAATAAATAAATTATTTAAGACAATTGATGTATAGATGACTCATAGTGAAGACTGGGTTCGTGCAGATAACCAACAATTTACGATGTCTGGAATGAGACTAATGTGAGGTAAAGTAAATAATTAATTAATTCGAAGACTAATTGATCAGATAAAATATCTGAAAAGTTATTTTAGGAAATGATAACTTTGTAATCTGAATATTTTTCCTTGGTGCCCCGACCTCCTAGTAATTACGGTTACATGATTAATCAATCTAATCGCGTAATAACTAATTACAGAGAATCTTTGATAAAAACTATCAGTCTTCAGTTAATGATAGTAAAGACATGACAGAACCCCCTGTAACAAACACAATTGAGCCTTGGAACCCCCTGTAACAAACACAATTGAGTATTGGAACCCCCTGTAACAAACACAATTGAGCCTTGGAACCCCCTGTAACAAACACAATTGAGTATTGGAACCCCCTGTAACAAACACAATTGAGCCTTGGAACCCCCTGTAACAAACACAATTGAGTATTGGAACCCCCTGTAACAAACACAATTGAGCCTTGGAACCCCCTGTAACAAACACAATTGAGTATTGGAACCCCCTGTAACAAACACAATTCCTCAACAGGGTGTTTGCGTGTTTGTGCACATATGTTCGGGTTAACAAGAGTCACAGAGGAGGAGAGGAGGGTGTGTGTTGTCTTACACTCTTTAGTATCAGTCTGATGGCTGGGGAGTCTGGAGCGTAGAGGATCTTCCCCATGAAGAGAGGCTTGACTGAACTCCAGACGATCTTAGTGACCGGGTTAGACTCCAGAGTCTGCATCAGGTCGTTACAGAACGGAGCTGAGAGAAGAAGGGGGGGGACATGTCTAGTTAGCCTGTGACAAGGGAAGCAATGGAATAGTTCCTAAAGTGTAAACTCTGAGCACATCTCAAATATTTTCAAGTATTTGACCCGGATCTGAGCCCTAGTCACGACTCTACTTACTGGTTGTCATGTCGTAGACATAGTCGTGGTTCTTGGATCCATTCACCCCCAGGAACACCTTGTAGTTGTTGTCTTCGTACCAGTTGAAGGAGAGGACCCTGGATCCCTCTCCGTCTGGGTACCCACAGAACAGGGCAGACACAATGCTCATCAGCTGGCTAAAGGAGCTGGGACCACCAGCCCGGAACAACGGATAGACAATCTTCAGAAGGTCCTTGGTGCTGTTTCTCTCAAAGAGCTGGAGGTAGAGAGAAAGAGGGAGGAAAACAGAAGAGAGGAAGAGAGGAAGAAAAAGGTTAGACGGGTAGACCACCTTCAGAAGGTCCTTCCTTGGTGCTGTTCCTCTCAAAGAGCTGGAGGTTAGACAGGTAGACCACCTTCAGAAGGTCCTTGGTGCTGTTCCTCTCAAAGAGCTGGAGGTTAGACAGGTAGACCACCTTCAGAAGGTACTTGGTGCTGTTCCTCTCAAAGAGCTGGAGGTTAGACAGGTAGACCACCTTCAGAAGGTAGTTGGTGCTGTTCCTCTCAAAGAGCTGGAGGTTAGACAGGTAGACCACCTTCAGAAGGTACTTGGTGCTGTTCCTCTCAAAGAGCTGGAGGTTAGACAGGTAGACCACCTTCAGAAGGTACTTGGTGCTGTTCCTCTCAAAGAGCTGGAGGTTAGACAGGTAGACCACCTTCAGAAGGTACTTGGTGCTGTTCCTCTCAAAGAGCTGGAGGTTAGACAGGTAGACCACCTTCAGAAGGTACTTGGTGCTGTTCCTCTCAAAGAGCTGGAGGTTAGACAGGTAGACCACCTTCAGAAGGTACTTGGTGCTGTTCCTCTCAAAGAGCTGGAGGTTAGACAGGTAGACCACCTTCAGAAGGTCCTTGGTGCTGTTCCTCTCAAAGAGCTGGAGGTTAGACAGGTAGACCACCTTCAGAAGGTACTTGGTGCTGTTCCTCTCAAAGAGCTGGAGGTTAGACAGGTAGACCACCTTCAGAATGTACTTGGTGCTGTTCCTCTCAAAGAGCTGGAGGTTAGACAGGTAGACCACCTTCAGAAGGTACTTGGTGCTGTTCCTCTCAAAGAGCTGGAGGTTAGACAGGTAGACCACCTTCAGAAGGTACTTATATATATGAATTCCATTTCGTTCATGTTTTTTCTGTGAGCTCAGTTTTTATAGAGAAAGATCAATCCCAAACTGTGCGAAGTAGTAGGGAGTTGTAGTTTCCAACAGGCCAATATTCTACATAGTTTAGCGCATAAAAAGGTAATTAACTACAATGACCATAATCCATTGCTCGCCTACTTGTCAGGTCTGTGTGGGGCAGACATGGAGAGACAGAGAAGAGACAGAAGACGTGCGATGGAGAGGGATATAGAGATGTTGCTTCACAAGGTATCTCTACTTAAAAATACATGATCTAAGTGATGGATAGTTGGTATTCAGCAGTCATAAAAGCCTTATTTACTTTGAAGGGCGTTGGGTGGGCCATTTCTCTTACTATTGATAACGAGGACAGGTGTTGGGTGGGCCATTTCTCTTATTATTGATAACGCGGATAGGTGTTGGGTGGGCCATTTCTCTTGCTATTGATAACGAGGACAGGTGTTGGGTGGGCCATTTCTCTTACTATTGAAAACGAAGATAGGTGTTGGGTGGGCCATTTCTCTTACTATTGATAACAAGGATAGGTGTTGGGTGGGCCATTTCATGTGCGTTAGCCCAAAAGTCTCTCTCCTCGTCTCAAAAAACGCATGAAGTTGCATTATGACGAAAAGGCTGTTGGCCGTTCATTTGCACCAGGGGATCAAGTTTTAGTTTTGTTGCCAATCCCTGGCTCATCTCTGTCAGCACGTTTTTCTGGACCATATCTGGTGGAAAAGAAACTCAATGACACCAATTATGTGATAAAGACACCAGATCGAAGGCGTTCTTCCCGTGTGTGTCATGTTAACATGCTGAAAACATATTATGTGCGTGATTCTCCCGACAGCTCCTCAAGTAAGCCGGTCCAGCCCGCCGTCTCCAGTGTGGCTGCGGTGGTGCTGAAGCCTGGCTGGGACCTAGATGAGGATAAAGAGGACGGGTTGGAGTTACGCCATACGTTACAGCAAGGTGAACGCCTATGTAATTCAGAGATGCTGAAGAAGTTACCCTCTCAAATGGAACATTTGGGTAATGATCAAACTAAGGATCTTATCCTATTGATAAACAGTTTTCTCAGTGTGTTTCAGGACATTCCAAGTCGCACATCCATCTTGGAACATGACGTGGATGTGGGGAACGCTGTTCCTATACGTCAGCATCCGTACCGGGTTAATGCTAAGAAAAGGGAAGTAATGAAAAGTGAGGTAGCTTATTTATTACAGAATGACATGGCAAAACCCAGTAACAGCTCCTGGAGCTCCCCATGTATTCTTGTTCCTAAGCCTGACGGTACGTCCCGCTTATGTACGGACTATCGTCGCGTAAATGCAGTTACAAAGTCTGATTATTTTCCTCTACCTCGCTTAGATGACTGTATTGATAGAATTGGCTCTGCTGCTTACGTTAGTAAGTTAGATTTGTTAAAAGGTTATTGGCAGGTGCCTCTGACCTCTCGAGCTTCTGACATATCGGCTTTTGTTACGCCAGATAACTTTGTACAATACACTGTGATGCCCTTTGGCATGTGTAATGCACCTGCTACTTTTCAGCGGCTAGTTAACATTGTGTTTGAAGATGTGCCAAATTGTACTGCTTACCTTGACGATGTGGTGATTCATTCGTCTACTTGGTCTGATCATCTCTCCACTTTGAAAAGGGTGTTTCAGCGGTTGGAGAATGCTTCTTTAACCCTCAATTTGTCCAAGTGTGAGTTTGGGAAGGCTACAGTGACTTACTTAGGGAAACAAGTGGGACGAGGTCAAGTGCGCCCAGTAACTGGCAAAGTGGAAGCAATTGTTGCTTTTCCTGCTCCCACTACTCGCCGCCAGTTGCGCAGATTGCTGGGGATGGTAGGGTACTATCGTACATTCTGTAAGAATTTCTCAACGGTAGAAGCTCCCCTTTCATCTCTGCTTAGTCCCAAGGTACCATTCAAGTGGTCCAAGGACTGTAACTATGCTTTTGAGTCCGCTAAAGCGCTACTTTGTAGTGCCCCAGTGCTTGCCGCCCCCAACTTTGACAAACCTTTTAAGTTGGAGGTAGATGCTAGTATAGTGGGGGTGGGTGCGGTTCTCTTACAGGAAGATGAAGACGGAGTGGATCGGCCCGTCAGTTTCTTCTCCCGTAAGTTCAACTCGTGTCAGTCAAGGTACTCTACAATCGAACAAGAGACGCTGGCTTTATTGCTTGCCTTACAGTTCTTTGAGGTATATGTGGGCTCCAGTGCCTTGCCTGTAATGGTCTTCACGGACCATAATCCATTGGTGTTCTTGAAACAAATGTGCAACCAGAACCGCCGCCTTATGCGGTGGGCTATAATGTACAAGGATATAATGTACAGATCGCTTATGTGAAGGGCTCGGCGAATGTGGTTGCTGACGCTCCATCAAGGGTTTACTAACTGGGGATGCGTTGGCTTTTGTTATTGCAAAACTAGGTTTGCAATTTTTGTGGTGGGCGTATTACGTTCCCCAGTTTATGTGTTGTAGTTTGTATGTTTGCATGTGTTTATTTCAGGAAATGGCTTCCTGAAATCCCTCAAGCAGCTGATTGGTCGACTCCATGGCTAATTGGAGAGCTGACCCCGCCCCCTCGTCAAGACACAGCTGTCTCCAATTACCCATTCCTTCAGAAGCTATATAAAAGCCAGTGTTCTGTTCAGGAGGAGGAGATTTGCTGGGAGGTCATTGAAGAGATTTTGCTGGGATTCATTGCTGAGAGTTGGTATGTTTTGTGAGTTTGTTGCTCAGATAGAGCTTATTTGATGTCCTTTGTTTCTTAGTTTGTTTGTGAAATTGTTTAAAATGTTGTTTCATTTGTTCCCAGGGGGGAAGGGGAAGGCACCTAGGGAGTGCTTAGGCAAGAGGCCCGCGGGCATACATATACCCGTAGCATATTCACTGTCTAGGCACACTAGGTAAGACCTGGGCGGACCACCCACTGTATTTTGGTTAGGGCACCAGGTGGTGCTAAATTAGGTAAGTAGTGGGTAGGCAGGTAAGATAGGAGAGGGGGGGGGCTTTGAGATTTACTTTCTTTGCTTTGGTTCCGTCCAGCCCCTTTTCCCCATATTACCGTGTAAAGGAATAAAGTCCTTGTAAACGGTACCACATTCTGCCTGTTGTCATTCTTACTCGCACCTACAGTCCATACCTTTTTCACTTCACGGAGAGTTTAGTTGTAGCAGGGTGTTGCGTTCCCTCTTCATAGAGGTGTGCGTAACAGAAACTAACAGCTTCCTGTATCTGGGAGAAACTAACAGCTTCCTGTATCTGGGAGAAACTAACAGCTTCCTCATCATAGCTCCCAGTTACTGGGAGGAACGAACAGCTTCCTGTATCTGGGAGGAACGAACAGCTTCCTGTATCTGGGAGCAACTCATAGAGGGAACTGAGTGATGAATTCTGCAAATGTTAAGAGGGAGGGACAGAGAAGGAGGAGAAGATAAATGGAGAGCGAGAGGATAACAGAAAGACATATGATAGATGACTCACCACTTGGACCTTCTCTGATACAGCGTTTAGAACACGCCCCCAGTATCGTAGGTCTGGTCCGTCCGTGTGGTTGTCCAACACCCGGGGCAGCTGGGAAAAGATAGTTTGGACAGGTAATAGTCACATCTCAGGGACTACAGATGAAAACTAGCCGGCTGGCACATTTACATAAATATTGATGAGATGTGCATTGTCCCTGTAAAATACATGAAAAATAACGTTTGCATACTTTGAGATGTTATAAAAACCATTTTGAATAAAGTTTGATTTGTTTTTTAAAATTAGGTTAAAATGTTTGAAATCATGCAAAGATAACTAACTAGGCCTGAATCAACGTGCTATACTCTCATACTCTTTCACCTTTACGACTTTAAAGGAAAAGCCCCTTAACACTGGCTCTCCAAGGCCACTGACATGCCACAGAGAGTCACTACGGAAACAGAGAACGCCAACACAAACATCTTACATGCTTCCTATGACATTCCTTACACTTCCATTTCAATGGAGGGAGGGAAGAGAGAGCAAGGGAAAAGGCAAGATAATAGGAGAGGAGAGGTAGTAGTGATCTATTAGTAGGAGGGAGGGAGGGGGAGAGAGAGGGAGGGAGGAACAAACTAGTAAAATAGAGGAAGAGGTGAAGCGAGAGGGTTTACTCTGTCCATGTTAAAACACAATCCTTATTACTAAGCAAGTGAGGAGTTTTTGTATTGGGGTGAAATGAGTGTCGATATTTAGTCAAGATAAACATGAACTGACTACGTTGTTACGTGTGTACTAATATACACTACCAGTCCAAAGTTTCTGAACACCTTCATTTTTACTATTTTCTACATTGTAGAATAATAGTGAAGACATAAACTATGAAATAACACATATGGAATCATGTAGTAACCAACAAAGTGTCAAACAAATCAACATTTATTTTATAATTTAGACTCTTCAAAGTAGCCACCCTTTGCTTTGCTGGGTGAACAAGTATGATTTTAGGAATATTGCTAGATGTAATAGAATAGCACCACTTGTATGTGTCTGAGTCCAGTATGAGGGAATTAGAGGTAGTTTCACAATAACTAGCGTTAGCGCAATGCCTGTACCTCTACAGGAACAGTTAGCATGCTGTTCCTTTTCATCCGACTCTGGGGATGTAGATAAATTGCTTCATTGACAAAATCTCAAACTATCTCTTTAATATTGAGGAAATTACAATCATTGATGCTGATTACAGGTTATTGTTTTTCTGTGAAGAAAATTCTTAGGCTGACCGTGTAGGTAAGGCCACTTTAGGGATGGAAAACCAGTCTCAGTGTGAACTTCAACAACCACAACCAGAAAGAAAACATATTGCAGAACGAACAATAAAATAAAAGTATATCTTCTAATGTCTCTCCTCTCCCTATAGGTGACACACGGCCCTGTCTCTCCTCTCCCTATAGGCGACACACGGCCCTGTCTCTCCTCTCCCTATAGGCGACACACGGCCCTGTCTCTCCTCTCCCTATAGGTGACACACGGCCCTGTCTCTCCTCTCCCTATAGGTGACACACTGCCCTGTCTCTCCTCTCCCTATAGGTGACACACGGCCCTGTCTTTCCTCTCCCTATAGGTGACGCACGGCCCTGTCTCTCCTCTCCCTATAGGCGACACACGGCCCTGTCTCTCCTCTCCCTATAGGTGACACACGGCCCTGTCTCTCCTCTCCCTATAGGTGACACACTGCCCTGTCTCTCCTCTCCCTATAGGTGACGCACGGCCCTGTCTCTCCTCTCCCTATAGGTGACGCACGGCCCTGTCTCTCCTCTCCCTATAGGTGACGCACGGCCCTGTCTCTCCTCTCCCTATAGGTGACGCACGGCCCTGTCTCTCCTCTCCCTATAGGTGACACACGGCCCTGTCTCTCCTCTCCCTATAGGTGACACACGGCCCTGTCTCTCCTCTCCCTATAGGCGACACACGGCCCTGTCTCTCCTCTCCCTATAGGCGACACACGGCCCTGTCTCTCCTCTCCCTATAGGCGACACACGGCCCTGTCTCTCCTCTCCCTATAGGTGACACACGGCCCTGTCTCTCCTCTCCCTATAGGTGACACACTGCCCTGTCTCTCCTCTCCCTATAGGTGACACACTGCCCTGTCTCTCCTCTCCCTATAGGTGACACACTGCCCTGTCTCTCCTCTCCCTATAGGCGACACACTGCCCTGTCTCTCCTCTCCCTATAGGCGACACACGGCCCTGTCTCTCCTCTCCCTATAGGTGACACATGGCCCTGTCTCTAGGTGTATGGCCCAGTCACCTCTTGTGTGACTGGGCCATAGTGTGTTTCTCTGAGTGAGCTGAGGGAGGGGGCATTGCCTAACTCATTAACTAATCCTATTAGGGAAATAGGCCAAGAGGCTATCGCTCTATCGCCATGCCAACCTGAGCCAGTCACCTGCCTTCTGGAGACTATACCCTGGACTGAACTCTGACAGAGAGAGAGGAGACTCTACCCTGAACTGAACTCTGCCAGAGAGAGAGAGGAGACTCTACCCTGAACTGAACTCTGACAGAGAGAGAGAGGAGACTCTACCCTGAACTGAACTCTGACAGAGAGAGAGAGAGAGAGAGAGAGGAGACTCTACCCTGAAATGAACTCTGACAGAGAGAGAGAGGAGACTCTACCCTGGACTGAAATCTGACACAGAGAGAGAGGAGACTCTAACCTGAACTGAACTCTGACAGAGAGAGAGAGGAGACTCTACCCTGGACTGATCCCTGACAGAGAGAGGAGACTATACCCTGGACTGATCCCTGACAGAGAGAGGAGACTATACCCTGGACTGAACCCTGACAGAGAGAGGAGACTATACCCTGGACTGAACCCTGACAGAGAGAGGAGACTATACCCTGGACTGATCCCTGACAGAGAGAGGAGACTATACCCTGGACTGAACCCTGACAGAGAGAGGAGACTATACCCTGGACTGAACCTTGACAGAGAGAGGAGACTATACCCTGGACTGAACCCTGACAGAGAGAGGAGACTATACCCTGGACTGAACCCTGACAGAGAGAGGAGACTATACCCTGGACTGATACCCTGGACTGATCCCTGACAGAGAGAGGAGACTATACCCTGGACTGATCCCTGACAGAGAGAGGAGACTATACCCTGGACTGATCCCTGACAGAGAGAGGAGACTATACCCTGGACTGATCCCTGACAGAGAATGGAGACTATACCCTGGACTGAACCCTGTCAGAGAGAGGAGACTCTACCCTGGACTGAACCCTGACAGAGAGAGGAGACTATACCCTGGACTGATCCCTGACAGAGAGAGGAGACTATACCCTGGACTGAACCCTGACAGAGAAAGGAGACTATACCCTGGACTGAACCCTGACAGAGAGAGGAGACTATACCCTGGACTGATCCCTGACAGAGGGGGGGTAGAAGGGGTATAAAAGAGAGGGAGGACAGTAAGAGAAGTATGAGGTAAGGAGGAGGAGGACAAGAGGTAAGGAGGAGGAGGAGAAAGAGGAGAAAGAGGAGAAAGAGGAGGAGGAGAAAGAGGAGGAGGAGGAGGAGGAGAAAGAGGAGGAGGAGGTGGAGGAGGGGGAGGAGGAGGAGGAGGAGAAAGAGAAAGAGGAGAACGAGGAGGAGGAGGAGGAGAAAGAGGAGGAGGAGGAGGAGGAGGAGAAAGAGGAGAACGAGGAGGAGGAGGGGGAGTAGGAGCAAGAGGAGGATGAGGAACAGGAGGAGGAAGAGGAGGAAGAAGAGGAGGAGGAGGAGAAAGAGGAGAAGGAGGAGGAGAAAGAGGAGGAGGAGGAGAACGAGGAGGAGGAGAAAGAGGAAAAGGAGGAGGAGAAACAGGAGGAGAAACAGGAGAAGAAGGAGGTGAAAGAGGTCGGGGAGGTGAAGGAGGAGGAGGAGGAGGAGGAAGAGGAGGAGGAGGAGGAAGGATTGGAGGAAGTAAAGAGAAACAGGTAAAGTGATAGGATACCAAAACAAAAACATTTGGTAAGTAGGTCTGTATCAGCATGGTGCTACTAGTAGGTCTGTATCAGCATGGTGCTACTAGTAGGTCTATATCAGCATGGTGCTACTAGTAGGTCTGTATCAGCATGGTGCTACTAGTAGGTCTGTATCAGCATGGTGCTACTAGTAGGTCTGTATCAGCATGGTGCTACTAGTAGGTCTGTATCAGCATGGTGCTACTAGTAGGTCTATATCAGCATGGTGCTACTAGTAGGTCTGTATCAGCATGGTGCTACTAGTAGGTCTGTATCAGCATGGTGCTACTAGTAGGTCTATATCAGCATGGTGCTACTAGTCGGTCTATATCAGCATGGTGCTACTAGTAGGTCTGTATCAGCATGGTGCTACTAGTAGGTCTATATCAGCATGGTGCTACTAGTAGGTCTATATCAGCATGGTGCTACTAGTAGGTCTGTATCAGCATGGTGCTACTAGTAGGTCTATATCAGCATGGTGCTACTAGTAGGTCTGTATCAGCATGGTGCTACTAGTAGGTCTATATCAGCATGGTGCTACTAGTAGGTCTATATCAGCATGGTGCTACTAGTAGGTCTGTATCAGCATGGTGCTACTAGTAGGTCTATATCAGCATGGTGCTACTAGTAGGTCTATATCAGCATGGTGCTACTAGTAGGTCTGTATCAGCATGGTGCTACTAGTAGGTCTATATCAGCATGGTGCTACTAGTAGGTCTATATCAGCATGGTGCTACTAGTAGGTCTGTATCAGCATGGTGCTACTAGTAGGTCTATATCAGCATGGTGCTACTAGTAGGTCTGTATCAGCATGGTGCTACTAGTAGGTCTGTATCAGCATGGTGCTACTAGTAGGTCTGTATCAGCATGGTGCTACTAGTAGGTCTATATCAGCATGGTGCTACTAGTAGGTCTGTATCAGCATGGTGCTACTAGTAGGTCTATATCAGCATGGTGCTACTAGTAGGTCTATATCAGCATGGTGCTACTAGTAGGTCTGTATCAGCATGGTGCTACTAGTAGGTCTATATCAGCATGGTGCTACTAGTAGGTCTGTATCAGCATGGTGCTACTAGTAGGTCTGTATCAGCATGGTGCTACTAGTAGGTCTGTATCAGCATGGTGCTACTAGTAGGTCTATATCAGCATGGTGCTACTAGTAGGTCTGTATCAGCATGGTGCTACTAGTAGGTCTGTATCAGCATGGTGCTACTAGTAGGTCTGTATCAGCATGGTGCTACTAGTAGGTCTGTATCAGCATGGTGCTACTAGTAGGTCTGTATCAGCATGGTGCTACTAGTAGGTCTGTATCAGCATGGTGCTACTAGTAGGTCTGTATCAGCATGGTGCTACTAGTAGGTCTGTATCAGCATGGTGCTACTAGTAGGTCTGTATCAGCATGGTGCTACTAGTAGGTCTGTATCAGCATGGTGCTACTAGTAGGTCTGTATCAGCATGGTGCTACTAGTAGGTCTGTATCAGCATGGTGCTACTAGTAGGTCTATATCAGCATGGTGCTACTAGTAGGTCTGTATCAGCATGGTGCTACTAGTAGGTCTGTATCAGCATGGTGCTACTAGTAGGTCTATATCAGCATGGTGCTACTAGTAGGTCTGTATCAGCATGGTGCTACTAGTAGGTCTGTATCAGCATGGTGCTACTAGTAGGTCTGCATGGTGCTACTAGTAGGTCTAGCATGGTGCTACTAGTAGGTCTGTATCAGCATGGTCATGGTGCTACTAGTAGGTCTGTATCAGCATGGTGCTACTAGTAGGTCTGTATCAGCATGGTGCTACTAGTAGGTCTGTATCAGCATGGTCATGGTGCTACTAGTAGGTCTGTATCAGCATGGTCATGGTGCTACTAGTAGGTCTGTATCAGCATGGTGCTACTAGTAGGTCTATATCAGCATGGTGCTACTAGTAGGTCTGTATCAGCATGGTGCTACTAGTAGGTCTGTATCAGCATGGTGCTACTAGTAGGTCTGTATCAGCATGGTGCTACTAGTAGGTCTATATCAGCATGGTGCTACTAGTAGGTCTGTATCAGCATGGTGCTACTAGTAGGTCTGTATCAGCATGGTGCTACTAGTAGGTCTATATCAGCATGGTGCTACTAGTAGGTCTGTATCAGCATGGTGCTACTAGTAGGTCTGTATCAGCATGGTGCTACTAGTAGGTCTGTATCAGCATGGTGCTACTAGTAGGTCTGTATCAGCATGGTGCTACTAGTAGGTCTGTATCAGCATGGTGCTACTAGTAGGTCTGTATCAGCATGGTGCTACTAGTAGGTCTGTATCAGCATGGTGCTACTAGTAGGTCTGTATCAGCATGGTGCTACTAGTAGGTCTGTATCAGCATGGTGCTACTAGTAGGTCTGTATCAGCATGGTGCTACTAGTAGGTCTGTATCAGCATGGTGCTACTAGTAGGTCTGTATCAGCATGGTGCTACTAGTAGGTCTGTATCAGCATGGTGCTACTAGTAGGTCTGTATCAGCATGGTGCTACTAGTAGGTCTGTATCAGCATGGTGCTACTAGTAGGTCTGTATCAGCATGGTGCTACTAGTAGGTCTATATCAGCATGGTGCTACTAGTAGGTCTGTATCAGCATGGTGCTACTAGTAGGTCTGTATCAGCATGGTGCTACTAGTAGGTCTGTATCAGCATGGTGCTACTAGTAGGTCTGTATCAGCATGGTGCTACTAGTAGGTCTGTATCAGCATGGTGCTACTAGTAGGTCTGTATCAGCATGGTGCTACTAGTAGGTCTGTATCAGCATGGTGCTACTAGTAGGTCTGTATCAGCATGGTGCTACTAGTAGGTCTGTATCAGCATGGTGCTACTAGTAGGTCTGTATCAGCATGGTGCTACTAGTAGGTCTGTATCAGCATGGTGCTACTAGTAGGTCTGTATCAGCATGGTGCTACTAGTAGGTCTGTATCAGCATGGTGCTACTAGTAGGTCTGTATCAGCATGGTGCTACTAGTAGGTCTGTATCAGCATGGTGCTACTAGTAGGTCTGTATCAGCATGGTGCTACTAGTAGGTCTGTATCAGCATGGTGCTACTAGTAGGTCTGTATCAGCATGGTGCTACTAGTAGGTCTGTATCAGCATGGTGCTACTAGTAGGTCTGTATCAGCATGGTGCTACTAGTAGGTCTGTATCAGCATGGTGCTACTAGTAGGTCTGTATCAGCATGGTGCTACTAGTAGGTCTGTATCAGCATGGTGCTACTAGTAGGTCTGTATCAGCATGGTGCTACTAGTATGGTCTGTATCAGCATGGTGCTACTAGTAGGTCTGTATCAGCATGGTGCTACTAGTAGGTCTGTATCAGCATGGTGCTACTAGTAGGTCTGTATCAGCATGGTGCTACTAGTAGGTCTGTATCAGCATGGTGCTACTAGTAGGTCTGTATCAGCATGGTGCTACTAGTAGGTCTGTATCAGCATGGTGCTACTAGTAGGTCTGTATCAGCATGGTGCTACTAGTAGGTCTGTATCAGCATGGTGCTACTAGTAGGTCTATATCAGCATGGTGCTACTAGTAGGTCTGTATCAGCATGGTGCTACTAGTAGGTCTGTATCAGCATGGTGCTACTAGTAGGTCTGTATCAGCATGGGTGCTACTAGTAGGTCTGTATCAGCATGGTGCTAGGTCTGTATCAGCATGGTCTGTAGTAGGTCTGTATCAGCATGGTGCTACTAGTGGTGCTACTAGGTCTGTATCAGCATGGTGCTACTAGTAGGTCTGTATCAGCATGGTGCTACTAGTAGGTCTGTATCAGCATGGTGCTACTAGTAGGTCTATATCAGCATGGTGCTACTAGTAGGTCTATATCAGCATGGTGCTACTAGTAGGTCTATATCAGCCTGGTGCTACTAGTAGGTCTATATCAGCATGGTGCTACTAGTAGGTCTGTATCAGCATGGTCTGTATCAGCATGGTCATGGTGCTACTAGAGGTAGAGAATGCCAGGTCTATATCAGAGAGATGAGAGAGACTAGTAGGTCTGTATCAGAGATGAGAGAGAGAGATGGTGCTACTAGAGGTAGAGAGATGAGAGGAGACTAGAGAGAGAGAGAGAGAGAGAGAGAGAGAGAGAGAGAGAGAGAGAGAGAGAGAGAGAGAGAGAGAGAGAGAGAGAGAGAGAGAGAGAGAGAGAGAGAGAGAGAGAGAGAAAAACAGATTGATACACACAGATAGAGCCTAGGAAAGACATCCATCATGCCGTACCAGTCTGAAGATCTTGAAGAAGTCAACATTAGCATAGAGCATGTCCTCTATCTTCTGCAGGCGCTGCTGTGTCAGGGCACACATGGCGTTACGTACTCCGTACATGCCTCTCCGGCTGGGGAAGATTATAAACCTCTCCAGAAGAGCCTGGCTGCAGGCGATGTCCTTCAAGTGGAGGTCTGGAACACCGTGGGCAAACTGCATAGGGGGGAGAGGGGGAGAGAGACACAGAGAGAGAGAGAGAGAGAGACACAGAGAGAGAGAGAGACAGAGAGAGAGACAGAGAGAGAGAGAGACACAGAGAGACATAGAGACAGAGAGAGAGACAGAGAGACAGAGAGAGAGACAGAGAGACACAGAGACAGACAGAGACAGACAGACAGACAGACAGACAGACAGACAGACAGACAGACAGACAGACAGACAGACAGACAGACAGACAGACAGACAGACAGACAGACAGACAGACAGACAGACAGACAGACAGAGAGAGAAGACCATGGTCAGATTACATTTTATTTGGTATTTCATTTTATTGTCCCAGTATGGATGAGATAAATTACCATCAACAAACGTTGCAGACAGAAATGTGTACCCCCCAAAAAAGCATCAGAAAAGTTGTTTCTAATACAACCTCCCCATGTTTCCTTCTAGCCAGTCCACGGGACTGCAACAACAACCTCCCCATGTTTCCTTCTAGCCAGTCCACGGGACTGAAACAGCAACATCCCCATGTTTCCTTCTAGCCAGTCCACGGGACTGAAACAGCAACATCCCCATGTTTCCTTCTAGCCAGTCCACGGGACTGAAACAACAACCTCCCCATGTTTCCTTCTAGCCAGTCCACGGGACTGAAACAACAACCTCCCCATGTTTCCTTCTAGCCAGTCCACGGGACTGAAACAACAACCTCCCCATGTTTCCTTCTAGCCAGTCCACGGGACTGAAACAACAACATCCCCATGTTTCCTTCTAGCCAGTCCACGGGACTGAAACAACAACATCCCCATGTTTCCTTCTAGCCAGTCCACGGGACTGAAACAACAACCTCCCCATGTTTCCTTCTAGCCAGTCCACGGGACTGAAACAACAACCTCCCCATGTTTCCTTCTAGCCAGTCCACGGGACTGAAACAACAACATCCCCATGTTTCCTTCTAGCCAGTCCACGGGACTGAAACAACAACCTCCCCATGTTTCCTTCTAGCCAGTCCACGGGACTGAAACAACAACCTCCCCATGTTTCCTTCTAGCCAGTCCACGGGACTGAAACAACAACATCCCCATGTTTCCTTCTAGCCAGTCCACGGGACTGAAACAACAACCTCCCCATGTTTCCTTCTAGCCAGTCCACGGGACTGAAACAACAACCTCCCCATGTTTCCTTCTAGCCAGTCCACGGGACTGAAACAACAACCTCCCCATGTTTCCTTCTAGCCAGTCCACGGGACTGAAACAACAACCTCCCCATGTTTCCTTCTAGCCAGTCCACGGGACTGAAACAACAACCTCCCCATGTTTCCTTCTAGCCAGTCCACGGGACTGAAACAACAACATCCCCATGTTTCCTTCTAGCCAGTCCACGGGACTGAAACAGCAACATCCCCATGTTTCCTTCTAGCCAGTCCACGGGACTGAAACAACAACATCCCCATGTTTCCTTCTAGCCAGTCCACGGGACTGAAACAACAACCTCCCCATGTTTCCTTCTAGCCAGTCCACGGGACTGAAACAACAACCTCCCCATGTTTCCTTCTAGCCAGTCCACGGGACTGAAACAACAACCTCCCTATGTTTCCTTCTAGCCAGTCCACGGGACTGAAACAACAACCTCCCCATGTTTCCTTCTAGCCAGTCCACGTGACTGAAACAACAACATCCCCATGTTTCCTTCTAGCCAGTCCACGGGACTGAAACAACAACATCCCCATGTTTCCTTCTAGCCAGTCCACGGGACTGAAACAACAACATCCCCATGTTTCCTTCTAGCCAGTCCACGGGACTGAAACAACAACCTCCCCATGTTTCCTTCTAGCCAGTCCACGGGACTGAAACAACAACATCCCCATGTTTCCTTCTAGCCAGTCCACGGGACTGAAACAGCAACCTCCCCATGTTTCCTTCTAGCCAGTCCACGGGACTGAAACAACAACATCCCCATGTTTCCTTCTAGCCAGTCCACGGGACTGAAACAACAACATCCCCATGTTTCCTTCTAGCCAGTCCACGGGACTGAAACAACAACCTCCCCATGTTTCCTTCTAGCCAGTCCACGGGACTGAAACAACAACCTCCCCATGTTTCCTTCTAGCCAGTCCACGGGACTGAAACAACAACCTCCCCATGTTTCCTTCTAGCCAGTCCACGGGACTGAAACAACAACCTCCCCATGTTTCCTTCTAGCCAGTCCACGGGACTGAAACAACAACCTCCCTATGTTTCCTTCTAGCCAGTCCACGGGACTGAAACAACAACCTCCCCATGTTTCCTTCTAGCCAGTCCACGGGACTGAAACAACAACATCCCCATGTTTCCTTCTAGCCAGTCCACGGGACTGAAACAACAACCTCCCCATGTTTCCTTCTAGCCAGTCCACGGGACTGAAACAACAACCTCCCCATGTTTCCTTCTAGCCAGTCCACGGGACTGAAACAACAACATCCCCATGTTTCCTTCTAGCCAGTCCACGGGACTGAAACAACAACATCCCCATGTTTCCTTCTAGCCAGTCCACGGGACTGAAACAACAACATCCCCATGTTTCCTTCTAGCCAGTCCACGGGACTGAAACAACAACATCCCCATGTTTCCTTCTAGCCAGTCCACGGGACTGAAACAACAACCTCCCCATGTTTCCTTCTAGCCAGTCCACGGGACTGAAACAACAACATCCCCATGTTTCCTTCTAGCCAGTCCACGGGACTGAAACAACAACCTCCCCATGTTTCCTTCTAGCCAGTCCACGGGACTGAAACAACAACATCCCCATGTTTCCTTCTAGCCAGTCCACGGGACTGAAACAACAACATCCCCATGTTTCCTTCTAGCCAGTCCACGGGACTGAAACAACAACCTCCCCATGTTTCCTTCTAGCCAGTCCACGGGACTGAAACAACAACATCCCCATGTTTCCTTCTAGCCAGTCCACGGGACTGAAACAACAACCTCCCCATGTTTCCTTCTAGCCAGTCCACGGGACTGAAACAACAACCTCCCCATGTTTCCTTCTAGCCAGTCCACGGGACTGAAACAGCAACATCCCCATGTTTCCTTCTAGCCAGTCCACGGGACTGAAACAACAACATCCCCATGTTTCCTTCTAGCCAGTCCACGGGACTGAAACAACAACCTCCCCATGTTTCCTTCTAGCCAGTCCACGGGACTGAAACAACAACATCCCCATGTTTCCTTCTAGCCAGTCCACGGGACTGAAACAACAACATCCCCATGTTTCCTTCTAGCCAGTCCACGGGACTGAAACAACAACATCCCCATGTTTCCTTCTAGCCAGTCCACGGGACTGAAACAACAACCTCCCCATGTTTCCTTCTAGCCAGTCCACGGGACTGAAACAACAACCTCCCCATGTTTCCTTCTAGCCAGTCCACGGGACTGAAACAACAACCTCCCCATGTTTCCTTCTAGCCAGTCCACGGGACTGAAACAACAACCTCCCCATGTTTCCTTCTAGCCAGTCCACGGGACTGAAACAACAACCTCCCCATGTTTCCTTCTAGCCAGTCCACGGGACTGAAACAACAACATCCCCATGTTTCCTTCTAGCCAGTCCACGGGACTGAAACAACAACCTCCCCATGTTTCCTTCTAGCCAGTCCACGGGACTGAAACAACAACCTCCCCATGTTTCCTTCTAGCCAGTCCACGGGACTGAAACAACAACCTCCCCATGTTTCCTTCTAGCCAGTCCACGTGACTGAAACAACAACCTCCCCATGTTTCCTTCTAGCCAGTCCACGGGACTGAAACAACAACCTCCCCATGTTTCCTTCTAGCCAGTCCACGGGACTGAAACAACAACCTCCCCATGTTTCCTTCTAGCCAGTCCACGGGACTGAAACAACAACATCCCCATGTTTCCTTCTAGCCAGTCCACGGGACTGAAACAACAACCTCCCCATGTTTCCTTCTAGCCAGTCCACGGGACTGAAACAACAACCTCCCCATGTTTCCTTCTAGCCAGTCCACGTGACTGAAACAACAACATCCCCATGTTTCCTTCTAGCCAGTCCACGGGACTGAAACAACAACATCCCCATGTTTCCTTCTAGCCAGTCCACGGGACTGAAACAACAACATCCCCATGTTTCCTTCTAGCCAGTCCACGGGACTGAAACAACAACATCCCCATGTTTCCTTCTAGCCAGTCCACGGGACTGAAACAACAACCTCCCCATGTTTCCTTCTAGCCAGTCCACGGGACTGAAACAACAACCTCCCCATGTTTCCTTCTAGCCAGTCCACGGGACTGAAACAACAACCTCCCCATGTTTCCTTCTAGCCAGTCCACGGGACTGAAACAACAACCTCCCCATGTTTCCTTCTAGCCAGTCCACGGGACTGAAACAACAACATCCCCATGTTTCCTTCTAGCCAGTCCACGGGACTGAAACAACAACCTCCCCATGTTTCCTTCTAGCCAGTCCACGTGACTGAAACAACAACATCCCCATGTTTCCTTCTAGCCAGTCCACGGGACTGAAACAACAACATCCCCATGTTTCCTTCTAGCCAGTCCACGGGACTGAAACAACAACATCCCCATGTTTCCTTCTAGCCAGTCCACGTGACTGAAACAACAACCTCCCCATGTTTCCTTCTAGCCAGTCCACGGGACTGAAACAACAACCTCCCCATGTTTCCTTCTAGCCAGTCCACGGGACTGCAACAACAACCTCCCCATGTTTCCTTCTAGCCAGTCCACGGGACTGAAACAGCAACATCCCCATGTTTCCTTCTAGCCAGTCCACGGGACTGAAACAACAACCTCCCCATGTTTCCTTCTAGCCAGTCCACGGGACTGAAACAACAACCTCCCCATGTTTCCTTCTAGCCAGTCCACGGGACTGAAACAACAACCTCCCCATGTTTCCTTCTAGCCAGTCCACGGGACTGAAACAACAACCTCCCCATGTTTCCTTCTAGCCAGTCCACGGGACTGAAACAACAACCTCCCCATGTTTCCTTCTAGCCAGTCCACGGGACTGAAACAACAACATCCCCATGTTTCCTTCTAGCCAGTCCACGGGACTGAAACAACAACCTCCCCATGTTTCCTTCTAGCCAGTCCACGGGACTGAAACAACAACATCCCCATGTTTCCTTCTAGCCAGTCCACGGGACTGAAACAACAACCTCCCCATGTTTCCTTCTAGCCAGTCCACGGGACTGAAACAACAACCTCCCCATGTTTCCTTCTAGCCAGTCCACGGGACTGAAACAACAACCTCCCCATGTTTCCTTCTAGCCAGTCCACGGGACTGAAACAACAACCTCCCCATGTTTCCTTCTAGCCAGTCCACGGGACTGAAACAACAACCTCCCTATGTTTCCTTCTAGCCAGTCCACGGGACTGAAACAACAACCTCCCCATGTTTCCTTCTAGCCAGTCCACGGGACTGAAACAACAGCGAAACAGAGCACTATCTCCCTAGTTATTAATTCTACCTGTTCTTCCTATATACCTGTTCTGGACGGACTTGAGCGTTGACCAGCTGATGAACCACAGACTCTGACAGGCCAACGTCTCTCAGCAGGAAGGCTGTCAACATCTCATCATCCTTCAGGATATCCTCTATCTTCAGACCTCGACCTGGAACAGGAATTAAACATGGATACTGAGGGATAACGAAGAGGAGGTGTATCCTGTGGGAGAGGAAGACGAGGTGTATCCTGTGGGAGAGGAAGAGGAGGTGTATCCTGTGGGAGAGGAAGAGGAGGTGTATACTGCAGGAGAGGAAGAGGAGGTGTATCCTGTGGGAGAGGAAGAGGAGGTGTATACTGCAGGAGAGGAAGAGGAGGTGTATCCTGTGGGAGAGGAAGAGGAGGTGTATACTGCAGGAGAGGAAGAGGAGGTGTATACTGAGGGAGAGGAAGAGGAGGTAGATACTGCAGGAGAGGAAGAGGAGGTGTATACTGAGGGAGAGGAAGAGGAGGTGTATACTGAGGGAGAGGAAGAGGAGGTGGATACTGCAGGAGAGGAAGAGGAGGATTGAAGGTGTATTCCAAACAGAAGCAAACAGCCAAAACGGGTTGGACTTGTTTGTTGTAACTAACCTGGACTTGTTTGTTGTAACTAACCTGGACTTGTTTGTTGTAACTAACCTGGACTTGTTTGTTGTAACTAACCTGGACTTGTTTGTTGTAACTAACCTGGACTTGTTTGTTGTAACTAACCTGGACTTGTTTGTTGTAACTAACCTGGACTTGTTTGTTGTAACTAACCTGGACTTGTTTGTTGTAACTAACCTGGACTTGTTTGTTGTAACTAACCTGGACTTGTTTGCTGTAACTAACCTGGACTTGTTTGTTGTAACTAACCTGGACTTGTTTGTTGTAACTAACCTGGACTTGTTTGTTGTAACTAACCTGGACTTGTTTGTTGTAACTAACCTGGACTTGTTTGTTGTAACTAACCTGGACTTGTTTGTTGTAACTAACCTGGACTTGTTTGTTGTAACTAACCTGGACTTGTTTGTTGTAACTAACCTGGACTTGTTTGTTGTAACTAACCTGGACTTGTTTGTTGTAACTAACCTGGACTTGTTTGTTGTAACTAACCTGGACTTGTTTGTTGTAACTAACCTGGACTTGTTTGTTGTAACTAACCTGGACTTGTTTGTTATAACTAACCTGGACTTGTTTGTTGTAACTAACCTGGACTTGTTTGTTGTAACTAACCTGGACTTGTTTGTTGTAACTAACCTGGACTTGTTTGTTGTAACTAACCTGGACTTGTTTGTTGTAACTAACCTGGACTTGTTTGTTGTAACTAACCTGGACTTGTTTGTTGTAACTAACCTGGACTTGTTTGTTGTAACTAACCTGGACTTGTTTGTTGTAATGTTTTTCTACGGTTTGCTACAGCATTAATAAATACATCCCTGGACTCATGGTGCTGCAGGGTGATTGTCAGTACCGGCTATCTGTTCTGGTGTGTTACAGATGGTGTCCATGAAGTTGTTCATGACGGCCATGTCCTCCCACAGCCGACCCAACTGCTGGAACTCTGGGTCGTCAAACAACAACTCATTGGAGTCAGCCCAGAACCGCGCCAGTCTAAAACACAGAACATAGAACCAACCAAGACAATTGAGTATAGAACCGTGAAGAACCCAGCAGAACATCTTAGTTTACAGCACAGAACCATGGATAACCCAGCATAACATCTGAGTCTACAACACAGAACCGTGGAGAACCCAGGAGAACATCTGAGTCTAAAAGACACATGTTCTTCTTGGTGGTAATAGAGAAAAAGATGAGAGGTTGAAGTAGAGAGGGAGGAGACAGAGATGGACAGGGAGAGAGGGATAAGACTGAGTGATGATGAGGGAGAGGGAGAGAGGGAATTGACTGAGTGATGATGAGGGAGAGGGAGAGGGAGAGAGGGATGAGACTGAGAGATGATGAGGGAGAGGGAGAGAGGGATGAGACTGAGAGACGGTGAGGGAGAGAGGGATGAGGCTGAGAGATGATGTGGGAGAGGGAGAGAGGGATGAGACTGAGAGATGATGAGGGAGAGGGAGAGAGGGATGAGACTGAGAGATGGTAAGGAAGAGGGAGGAAACAGAGACGGAGAGGGAGAGAGGGATGAGACTGAGAGATGATGTGGGAGAGGGAGAGAGGGATGATACTGAGAGACGGTGAAGTAGAGAGGGATGAGACTGATATACAAGAGGGAGAGAGGGATGAGACTGAGATACAAGAGGGAGAGAGGGATGAGACTGAGAGATGGTGAGGGAGAGAGTGATAAGAGGGATGAGACTGAGTGACGGTGAGGGAGAGAGGGATGAGGCTGAGAGAAAGAGAGGGAGAGAGGGATGAGAGAGACGGAGAGGGAGAGAGGGATGAGACTGGGAGGCAGAGAGGCAGAAAGGGAAGAGACTGAGAGATGATGAGGGAGAGAATGATGAGGCTGAGAGACGGAGAGGGAGAGAGGGATGAGACAGAGACGGAGAGAGGGATGAGGCTGAGAGACGGAGAGGGAGAGAGGGATGAGACAGAGAGGGAGAGAGGGATGAGACTGAGAAATGGTGAGGGAGAGAGGGATGAGACTGGGAGACGGTGAGGGAGAGAGGGATGAGACTGAGAGACGGTGAGGGAGAGAGGGATGAGACTGAAACGTTTACAGGGCTGATTCCCAAAATAAACGATGTTTACATGAGTATTCTCAATGAAAAGTGGCTAATGAGGAGGCCACTGTTCCATTTGCCTACTAACGAATTGACACACTCCTCAACCACTCAACCACTTATCGGTTTCCGGGTCACTGAGGAGAGAGGGTGGGGAAGAAAGGACAGAGGACGGACTTTTACAAGAAAACTCCAGAGAGATCTAGAAAGAGAAGGATGAGATATTGATGAAGAAAGGAGAGAAGAGAGAGGAGAGAGGGGAAGAGATAGAGAGCAGGGAAGAGAGAGAGAGGAGAGAGGGGAAGAGAGAGGGGAAGAGAGAGAGGAGAGAGGGGAAGAGAGAGAGGAGAGAGGGTAAGAGAGAGGGGGAGAAGGATGAGAAAGGAGAAAGTTGTAATAAAAGAAATATAAGCTATAAAAGGTAGGAGGGCGTAAGATGTACACTATCCTGGATCTCACATGTAGTTGTTGTAGTTGTTGAGCTCACATACGGTGGGTTATGAGGGGTTATAAGGGGTTATAAGAGGTTATAAGGTATCTCACATGCAGTTGTTGTAGTTGGAGACGACCCCAGGGCCCTCTGCCCTGGTAGGGTGTTTGAAGCAGGGGTTGTTGGCGTTACAGAAGATACCCTGGATCCATGGGATGATACCTGTGGAAGGCATGGCCTTGTTGGGGAAGTGACCTGGAGAGACAAGACAGGGAGTGAAAGATCAAGTATAACAAATATATGAATTACTTGAGCACTGAAGAAACGTGAGAAGCAGTCAGACCAGGTTCAAACTGAAAACAACCTTCAAATCTCTTATCAAGAGGATTTCATTTCATTTGCTTCAGTCATTTCTGATATAAACCATTTTCAGGTCCCCCAGACTCTATAAGATACTAATAAACGGCACAGAGAGAAATAGTTATAACTAATAAACGGCACAGAGAGAAATAGTTATAAGTGAGTCTTACATTCATGTTGTTTGTAAAGAGGGTTGGCTTTCCTCAACCACACCAGACCAATGAACAGAATCACCGGCCACAGAATCTCCACCAGGAAGCGGGTCTGAACAGAGATGTGGAAGAGAGAGAATTTACTTACAAATTTACAGTATATGTATTAATATAACTGAATAGTGTAATAACTTTCATGTTAACTAGCTGTTGTAATAGCTGTTGTAAAAACTGTTGTAATAGCTGTTGTAATAACTGTTGTAATAGCTGTTGAAATAACTGTTATACTAGCTGTTGTAATAGCTGTTGTAATAGCTGTTGTAATAGCTGTTGTAATAGCTGTTGTAATAGCTGTTGTAATAGCTGTTGTAATAGCTGTTGTAATGGCTGTTGTAATGGCTGTTGTAATAGCTGTTGTAATAACTGTTGTAATAGCTGTTGTATTAACTGTTGTAATAGCTGTTGTAATAAGTGTTGTAATAGCTGTTGTAATAGCTGTTGTAATAGCTGTTGTAATAGCTGTTGTAATAGCTTACAGCTGAGGAAGCAGATATATCAACTGAGGAAACAGATATATCAACTGAGGAAACAGATATATCAACTGAGGAAACAGATATATCAACTGAGGAAACAGATATATCAACTGAGGAAGGAGATATATTAACTGATGAAGGAGATATATTGACTGAGGAAGGAGATATATTAACTGAGGAAGGAGATATATTAACTGAGGAAGGAGATATATTAACTGAGGAAGGAGATATATTGACTGAGGAAACGGATATATCAACTGAGGAAGGAGATATATTGACTGAGGAAGGAGATATATTGACTGAGGAAGCAGATATATTAACTGAGGAAGGAGATATATTAACTGAGGAAGGAGATATATTAACTGAGGAAGGAGATATATTAACTGAGGAAGGAGATATATTGACTGAGGAAACAGATATATCAACTGAGGAAGGAGATATATTAACTGAGGAAGGAGATATATTAACTGATGAAGGAGATATATTGACTGAGGAAGGAGATATATTGACTGAGGAAGGAGATATATCAACTGAGGAAGGAGATATATTAACTGAGGAAGGAGATATATTAACTGAGGAAGGAGATATATTAACTGAGGAAGGAGATATATTAACTGAGGAAGGAGATATATTGACTGAGGAAACAGATATATCAACTGAGGAAGGAGATATATTGACTGAGGAAGGAGATATATTGACTGAGGAAGCAGATATATTAACTGAGGAAGGAGATATATTAACTGAGGAAGGAGATATATTAACTGAGGAAGGAGATATATTAACTGAGGAAGGAGATATATTGACTGAGGAAACAGATATATCAACTGAGGAAGGAGATATATTAACTGAGGAAGGAGATATATTAACTGATGAAGGAGATATATTGACTGAGGAAGGAGATATATCAACTGAGGAAGGAGATATATTAACTGAGGAAGGAGATATATTAACTGAGGAAGGAGATATATTAACTGAGGAAGGAGATATATCAACTGAGGAAGCAGATATATTAACTGAGGAAGGAGATATATTGACTGAGGAAACAGATATATCAACTGAGGAAACGGATATATTAACTGAGGAAGCAGATATATTAACTGAGGAAGGAGATATATTAACTGAGGAAGGAGATATATCAACTGAGGAAGCAGATATATTAACTGAGGAAGGAGATATATTGACTGAGGAAACAGATATATCAACTGAGGAAACAGATATATCAACTGAGGAAGGAGATATATTAACTGAGGAAGGAGATATATTAACTGAGGAAGGAGATATATTAACTGAGGAAGGAGATATATTAACTGAGGAAGGAGATATATTGACTGAGGAAGGAGATATATTAACTGAGGAAGGAGATATATTGACTGAGGAAGGAGATATATTGACTGAGGAAGGAGATATATTAACTGAGGAAGGAGATATATTAACTGAGGAAGGAGATATATTAACTGAGGAAGGAGATATATTGACTGAGGAAACAGATATATTAACTGAGGAAGCAGATATATTAACTGAGGAAGGAGATATATTAACTGAGGAAACAGATATATTTACTGAGGAAACAGATATATCAACTGAGGAAACAGATATATTAACTGAGGAAGCAGATATATTAACTGAGGAAACAGATATATTAACTGAGGAAACAGATATATTAACTGAGGAAGCAGATATATTAACTGAGGAAACAGATATATCAACTGAGGAAACAGATATATTAACTGAGGAAGCAGATATATTAACTGAGGAAACAGATATATCAACTGAGGAAACAGATATATTAACTGAGGAAGCAGATATATCAACTGAGGAAACAGATATATTAACTGAGGAAACAGATATATTAACTGAGGAAGCAGATATATTAACTGAGGAAACAGATATATTAACTGAGGAAACAGATATATTTACTGAGGAAACAGATATATTTACTGAGGAAACAGATATATTAACTGAGGAAACAGATATATCAACTGAGGAAACAGATATATCAACTGAGGAAACAGATCATTAACTGAGGAAACAGATATATTAACTGAGGAAGCAGATATATCAACTGAGGAAACAGATATATCAACTGAGGAAACAGATATATCAACTGAGGAAACGGATATATGACACACCAGGGAGGGTGTTACTGAACTGTTTCGTTGTTGATTTACTCAAAGGAACAATACTTTGATTAATTTATACAACACCGTGTTGATGAAAGACAGTTGGGATAGCGAGTTAGCAGTACCTTCTGTCTCTTGCGTAGAGTCCAATTCTTCCACAGCAGAAGGCGAATCTGACTTCCTGTATTCATCACTCTGCTTCTGAAGCCCTCAACGGGTCCTCCTACACTGTCAGACCTGGGGAATGCACAACTTTCAATGGTAATGTTCACCACTTTATGTCAAACAGATGATTCAGACGACTGGTGTGTGTGTGTGTGTGTGTGTGTGTGTGTGTGTGTGTGTGTGTGTGTGTGTGTGTGTGTGTGTGTGTGTGTGTGTGTGTGTGTGTGTGTGTGTGTGTGTGTGTGTGTGTGTGTGTGTGTGTGTGTGTGTGTGTGTGTGTGTGTGTGTGTGTGTGTATCACGCGTCAAAGTCAGGTGCACTGCACATGTGTGCTCCTCCACTTCAGAAAATGTCAGACGTGTCAGTTGAATGGTTCAGAACACGTCCAGTCACTACTGGCTTGGTGGACTAGGTACACGTCCAGTAACTAGGTACACGTCCAGTCACTACTGGCTTGGTGGACTAGGTACACGTCCAGTAACTAGGTACACGTCCAGTCACTACTGGCTTGGTGGACTAGGTACACGTCCAGTAACTAGGTACACGTCCAGTCACTACTGGCTTGGGGCGACAGGAGAAACAGATGGACTATGACATAGGCAGACTGATGTACTAGGTAGACAACCAGCTGTCTGGAATACCAGGCCTGGAGCGACAGGGGAAACAGATGGACTATGACATAGGCAGACTGATGTACTAGGTAGACAACCAGCTGTCTGGAATACCAGGCCTGGAGCAGAGAATACCACTGTCCAAAGGGATTTGACAGGCTGTCATTATCTGTCTGACAAAATGTAGGTCATTAAAATCCGGTAACTCAAATACTAATTAGGGACAAAAACAACTCTGTGTATAGCACTTAGAAGGACGACATCCTTATTGAAACTGATCCAACTATGTCCTAGTGATCTCAGACGGGAAAAGCATGTGTCATAAATATCAACACAGTAACTAGCCCTGAATCAACACAGTAACTGGCCCTGAATCAACACAGTAACTAGCCCTGAATCAACACAGTAACTGGCCCTGAATAAACACAGTAACTAGCCCTGAATCAACACAGTAACTAGCCCTGAATCAACACAGTAACTGGCCCTGAATCAACACAGTAACTGGCCCTGAATCAACACAGTAACTGGCCCTGAATCAACACAGTAACTAGCCCTGAATCAACACAGTAACTGGCCCTGAATCAACACAGTAACTAGCCCTGAATCAACACAGTAACTATCCCTGAATAAACACAGTAACTAGCCCTGAACCAACACAGTAACTAGCCCTGAATCAACACAGTAACTAGCCCTGAATCAACACAGTAACTAGCCCTGAATCAACACAGTAACTAGCCCTGAATCAACACAGTAACTAGCCCTGAATCAACACAATAACTAGCCCTGAATCAACACAGTAACTTGCCCTGAATCAACACAGTAACTAGCCCTGAATCAACACAGTAACTAGCCCTGAATCAACACAGTAACTAGCCCTGAATCAACACAGTAACTAGCCCTGAATCAACACAGTAACTAGCCCTGAATCAACACAGTAACTAGCCCTGAATCAACACAGTAACTAGCCCTGAATCAACACAGTAACTGGCCCTGAATCAACACAGTAACTAGCCCTGAATCAACACAGTAACTAGCCCTGAATCAACACAGTAACTAGCCCTGAATCAACTGTCATCCTGTCATCCTGTCATCCATCCTGCCATCCATCCTGCCATCCTGTCATCCATCCTGCCATCCTGTCATCCTGTCATCCATCCTGCCATCCTGTCATCCTGCCATCCTGTCATCCTGTCATCCTGCCATCCATCCTGTCATCCTGTCATCCTGCCATCCATCCTGTCATCCTGTCATCCATCCTGCCATCCTGTCATCCTGTCATCCATCCTGCCATCCATCCTGTCATCCTGCCATCCATCCTGCCATCCTGTCATCCATCCTGCCATCCTGTCATCCATCCTGCCATCCTGTCATCCATCCTGCCATCCTGTCGTCCTGTCATCTTGCCATCCTGTCATCCATCCTGCCATCCTGTCATCCATCCTGCCATCCTGTCGTCCAGTCATCCTGTCATCCTGCCATCCTGTCATCCTGCCATCCTGTCATCCTGCCATCCTGTCATCCATCCTGTCATCCTGCCATCCTGTCATCCTGCCGTCCTGTCATCCTGCCGTCCTCTCATCCTGTCATCCTGTCATCCTGCCATCCTGTCATCCTGCCATACTGGCATACTGTCATCCTGCCATCCTCTCTTCCTGGCATCCATCCTGCCATCCTGCCACCCTGTCATCCATCCTGCCATCCTGTCATCCTGTCATCCATCCTGCCATCCTGTCATCCTGCCATCCTGTCATCCTGCCATCCTGTCATCCTGCCATCCTGTCATCCATCCTGTCATCCTGTCATCCATCCTGCCATCCTGTCATCCTGTCATCATTCCTGCCATCCTGCCATCCTGTCATCCTGCCATCCTGTCATCCTGTCATCCTGCCATCCATCCTGCCATCCTGTCATCCATCCTGCCATCCTGTCATCCTGTCATCCATCCTGTCATCCTGCCATCCTGTCATCCATCCTGCCATCCTGTCATCCATCCTGCCATCCTGTCGTCCTGTCATCCTGCCATCCTGTCATCCTGCCATCCTGTCGTCCTGTCATCCTGTCATCCTGCTATCCTGTCATCCTGTCATACTGTCATCCTGCCATCCTGTCATCCTGTCATCCTGCCATCCTGTCATCCTGCCATACTGTCATCCTGTCATCCTGCCATACTGTCATACTGCCATCCTCTCATCCTGCCATCCTCTCATCCTGCCAACCAGTCATCGTGCCATCCTGTCATCCTGCCATACTGTCATACTGTCATACTGTCATCCAGTCATCCTGCCATCCTGTCATCCTGTCATACTGTCATACTGTCATACTGTCATCCTGCCATACTGTCATACTGTCATACTGTCATCCTGCCATCCTGCCATACTGTCATACTGTCATACTGTCATCCAGTCATCCTGTCATCCTGCCATTGCCAAACCCAACCAGCCAACTGTACCAGAAAATGTCCACCGTAACAACACAAGAATCAACACAGTAACTAGCCCTGTCCAGAGACATGATAAAGAATCAACACAGTAACTAGCCCTGTCCAGAGACATGGGAGGAATCAACACAGTAACTAGCCCTGTCCAGAGACAAGGAAGGAATCAACACAGTAACTAGCCCTGTCCAGAGACAAGGAAGGAATCAACACAGTAACTAGCCCTGTCCAGAGACATGGGAGGAATCAACACAGTAACTAGCCCTGTCCAGAGACAAGGAAGGAATCAACACAGTAACTAGCCCTGTCCAGAGACAAGGAAGGAATCAACACAGTAACTAGCCCTGTCCAGAGACATGGGAGGAATCAACACAGTAACTAGCCCTGTCCAGAGACATGGGAGGAATCAACACAGTAACTAGCCCTGTCCAGAGACATGATAAAGAATCAACACAGTAACTAGCCCTGTCCAGAGACATGGGAGGAATCAACACAGTAACTAGCCCTGTCCAGAGACATGGGAGGAATCAACACAGTAACTAGCCCTGTCCAGAGACATGGGAGGAATCAACACAGTAACTAGCCCTGTCCAGAGACATGATAAAGAATCAACACAGTAACTAGCCCTGTCCAGAGACATGGAAGGAATCAACACAGTAACTAGCCCTGTCCAGAGACATGATAAAGAATCAACACAGTAACTAGCCCTGTCCAGAGACATGGAAGGAATCAACACAGTAACTAGCCCTGTCCAGAGACATGGGAGGAATCAACACAGTAACTAGCCCTGTCCAGAGACATGATAAAGAATCAACACAGGAATGTATCCCTATGTCTGAATGTCAATACGGTATAGTTTGTTTAAGGTGAATTATCAATGATTTAGGGCCTTATAATTTGTCCATTTGACCTAGGCCCATGGACTGCTTGACCCTATACAGTGAACTCATCTACCAAGACAAAAAACAATTACATCCTTACCTCTAGGAGACAGATGGAGAAATCATACATCTAGAGAAATAATGTAATAAAGGCAATATAATCCCAGACGTTGAAGCTGTAAGTAAAGCTCTTCTCGTCAGTCCCAGTTACCCATCTTTCCTTCGGTCCCAGTTATCTCTCTTCTCTTCAGTCCCAGTTATCTATCTTTTCTTCAGTCTCAGTTATCTCTCTTCTCTTCAGTCCCAGTTACAGCTCTTCTCTTCAGTCCCAGTTATCTCTCCTCTTCTCTTCAGTCCCAGTTACCAATCTTTTCTTCAGTCCCAGTTATCAATCTTCTCTTCAGTCCCAGTTATATCTCTTCTCTTCAGTCCCAGTTATCTCTCTTCTCTTCAGTCCCAGTTATCTCTCTTTTCTTCAGTCCCAGTTATCTCTCTTCTCTTCAGTCCCAGTTATCTATCTTCTCTTCAGTCCCAGTTATCTCTCTTCTCTTCAGTCCCAGTTATCTCTCTTCTCTTCAGTCCCAGTTATCTCTCTTCTCTTCAGTCCCAGTTATCTCTCTTCTCTTCAGTCCCAGTTATCTCTCTTCTCTTCAGTCCCAGTTATCTCTCTTCTCTTCAGTCCCAGTTACCAATCTTTTCTTCAGTCGGCAGAACAGTAGCCTATGGGATAAAGCTTTGGACTAGTAGCCGAAAGGTTGCAAGATTGAATCCCTGAGCTGACAAGGTACAAATCTGTTGAACAAGGCAGTTAACTCACTGTTCCTAGGCTGTCATTAGAAATAAGAATTTGTTTGGGTTAAATTAAAAGTCTCAGTTTACTGCTCTTCTCTTCAGTCCCAATTACCTCTCTTCTCTCTTCTTCAGTCCCAGTTGCCGCTCTTCTCCTCTCTTTACTGTTGTCTGCGTAACGGCAGCTGTCTTCTTCCAGGTTAGTAACACTCCTCCTTAATCCCATTCCCTTAATCTCCTCGTCCTAGTCCTGAGGCAGCTCAACATGCACAGCCACAGGAGCAACAGAAAAGAAAAACAGTCATCCATTTTGTTTCAGACCTGTAGCTGTGACGAATCATTGACTAAACATGAGGGGCTGTGGGGTTGTTGAAGTTGTTATCACGTTGTTTGAGTAGTGATGTTTAAGAGTTAAATGGCTGTGCTGGGGAGCTACAGTTGAAGTCGGAAGTTTACATACACCTTAGCCAAATACATTTAAACTCAGTGTTTTCACAATTTAATCCAAGTATAAATGTTGTGTCTTAGGTCAGTTAGGATCACCACTTTATTTTAAGAATGTGAAATGTCAGAATAATAGTAGAGAGAATGATTTATTTCAGCTTTTATTTATTTCATCAGATTCCCAGTGGGTCAGAAGTCTACATACACTCAATTAGTATTCGGTAGCATTGCCTTTAAATTGCTTAACTTGGGTCAAACGTTTCCGGTAGTCTTCCACAAGCTTCCCACAATAAATTGGGTGAATTTTGGCCCATTCCTCCTGACAGAGCTGGTGTAACTGAGTCAGGTTTGTAGACCTCCTTGCTCGCACACGCTTTTTCAGTTCTGCCACACAAATGTTCTATTGGACTGAGGTCAAGGCCATGTGATGTCCACTCTAATACTTTGACTTTGTTGTCCTTAAGCCATTTTGCCACAACTATGGAAGTATCATTTGGGGCATTGTCCATTTGGAAGACCCATTTGCGACCAAGCTTTAACTTCCTGACAGATGTCTTGAGATGTTGCTTCAATATGCTTCACAGTTGGGATGGGGTTCTTCGGCTTGCAAGCCTCCCCCTATTTCTTCCAAACATAACGATGGTCATTATGGCCAAACAGTTCCATTTTTGTTTCATCAGACCAGAGGACATTTCTCCAAAAAGTACGATCTTTGTCCCCATGTGCAGTTGCAAACCGTAGTCTGGCTTTTTTATGGCGGTTTTGGAGCAGTGGCTCCTTCCTTGTTGAGTGGCTTTTCAGGTTATGTCGATATAGGACTTGATTTACTGTGGATATAGATACTGTTGTACCTGTTTCCTCCAGCATCTTCACAAGGTCCTTTGCTGTTGTTCTGGGATTGATTTGCACTTTTTGCACCACAGTACGTTCATCTCTAGGAGACAGAACGCGTCTCCTTCCTGAGGGGTATGACGTCTGCGTGGTCCCATGGTGTTTATACTTGGGTACTATTGTTTGTACAGATGAATGCGGTACCTTCAGGCATTTGGACATTTCTCCCAAGGATGAACCAGACTTGTGGAGGTCTACAATTTTTGTTTCACTTGTGGAGGTCTTGGCTGATTTCTTTTGATTTCCCCATGATGTCAAGCAAAAAGTCACTGAGTTTGAAGGTAGGCCTTGAAATACATCCACAGGTACACCTCCAATTGACTCAAATCAGAAGCTTCTAAAGCCATGACATAATTTTCTGGAATTTTCCAAGCTGTTTAAAGGCACAGTCAACTTAGTGTATGTAAACTTCTGACCCACTGGAATTGTGATACAGTGTATTATAAGTGAAATAATCTGTCTGTAAACAATTGCTGGAAAAATTACTTGTGTCATGCACAACGTAGATGTCCTAACCGACTTGCCAAAACTATAGTTTGTTGATAAGACATTTGTGGAGTGGTTGAATAACGAGTTTTAATGACTCCAACCTGAGTGTATGTAAACTTCCGACTTCAACTGTAGATGTTAGGTAAAGATGTGTTGGGGACCTAGGTGTTAGGTAAAGATGTGTTGGGGGCCTAGGTGTTAGATAAAGATGTGTTGGTTCCTAGGTGTTAGGTAAAGATGTGTTGGGGGCCTAGGTGTTAGGTAAAGATGTGTTGGGGGCCTAGGTGTTAGGTAAAGATGTGTTAGGTAAAGATGTGTTGGGGGCCTAGGTGTTAGATAAAGATGTGTTGGGGGCCTAGGTGTTAGGTAAATATGTGTTGGGGGCCTAGGTGTTAGGTAAATATGTGTTGGGGCCTAGGTGTTAGGTAAAGGTGTGTTGGGGCCTAGGTGTTAGGTAAAGATGTGTTGGGGCCTAGGTGTTAGGTAAAGGTGTGTTGGGGGCCTAGGTGTTAGGTAAAGGTGTGTTGGGGGCCTAGGTGTTAGGTAAAGATGTGTTGGGACCTAGGTGTTAGGTAAAGGTGTGTTGGGGGCCTAGGTGTTAGGTAAAGATGTGTTGGGGCCTAGGTGTTAGGTAAAGGTGTGTTGGGGGCCTAGGTGTTAGGTAAAGATGTGTTGGGGGCCTAGGTGTTAGGTAAAGATGTGTTAGGTAAAGATGTGTTGGGGGCCTAGGTGTTAGGTAAAGATGTGTTGGGGGCCTAGGTGTTAGGTAAAGATGTGTTAGGTAAAGATGTGTTGGGGGCCTAGGTGTTAGATAAAGATGTGTTGGGGGCCTAGGTGTTAGGTAAAGATGTGTTGGGGGCCTAGGTGTTAGGTAAAGATGTGTTGGGGCCTAGGTGTTAGGTAAAGGTGTGTTGGGGCATAGGTGTTAGGTAAAGGTGTGTTGGGGCCTAGGTGTTAGGTAAAGATGTGTTGGGGCTTAGGTGTTAGGTAAAGGTGTGTTGGGGGCCTAGGTGTTAGGTAAAGGTGTGTTGGGGGCCTAGGTGTTAGGTAAAGATGTGTTGGGGCCTAGGTGTTAGGTAAAGGTGTGTTGGGGGCCTAGGTGTTAGGTAAAGGTGTGTTGGGGGCCTAGGTGTTAGGTAAAGATGTGTTGGGGGCCTAGGTGTTAGGTAAAGATGTGTTGGGGCCTAGGTGTTAGGTAAAGATGTGTTGGAGCCTAGGTGTTAGGTAAAGATGTGTTGGAGCCTAGGTGTTAGGTAAAGATGTGTTGGGGGCCTAGGTGTTAGGTAAAGATGTGTTGGGGGCCTAGGTGTTAGGTAAAGATGTGTTGGAGCCTAGGTGTTAGGTAAAGATGTGTTGGGGGCCTAGGTGTTAGGTAAAGATGTGTTGGGGGCCTAGGTGTTAGGTAAAGATGTGTTGGGGGCCTAGGTGTTAGGTAAAGGTGTGTTGGGGGTTTGGACTACCATCAGGTGTGTGTTGAGTCATATAGATACCTAAACCGAGTGGTTCTGTTGAGTTATATAGCTACCTGAACTGAACTTAGTGTTTCTGTTGAGTCATATAGCTACCCGAACTGAGTGGTTCTGTTGAGATATACAGCTACCTAAACTGGACTGAGAGGTTGTGTTGAGTCATATAGCTACCTAAACTGGACTGAGAGGTTCTGTTGAGTCGTACAGCTACCTAAACTGGACTGAGAGGTTCTGTTGAGTCGTACAGCTACCTAAACTGGACTGAGAGGTTCTGTTGAGTCGTATAGCTACCTAAACTGAATTGAGAGGTTCTGTTGAGTCATATAGCTACCTAAACTGGACTGAGAGGTTCTGTTGAGTCGTATAGCTACCTAAACTGAATTGAGAGGTTCTGTTGAGTCATATAGCTACCTAAACTGGACTGAGAGGTTCTGTTGAGTCGTATAGCTACCTAAACTGAATTGAGAGGTTCTGTTGAGTCATATAGCTACCTAAACTGGACTGAGAGGTTCTGTTGAGTCGTACATCTCCCTAAACTGGACTGAGAGGTTCTGTTGAGTCGTACAGCTACCTAAACTGGACTGAGAGGTTCTGTTGAGATATATAGCTATCTAAACTGGACTGAGAGGTTCTGTTGAGTCGTACAGCTACCTAAACTGGACTGAGAGGTTCTGTTGAGTCGTACAGCTACCTAAACTGGACTGAGAGGTACTGGACTGAAAGGTTCTGTTGAGATATACAGCTACCTAAACTGGACTGAGGGGTTCTGTTGAGTCATACAGCTACCTAAACTGGACTGAGAGGTTCTGTTGAGTCGTACAGCTACCTAAACTGGACTGAGAGGTTCTGTTGCGTCGTACAGCTACCTAAACTGGACTGAGAGGTTCTGTTGAGTCGTACAGCTACCTAAACTGGACTGAGAGGTTCTGTTGAGTCGTACAGCTACCTAAACTGGACCGAGAGGTTCTGTTGAGTCGTATAGCTACCTAAACTGAATTGAGAGGTTCTGTTGAGTCATATAGCTACCTAAACTGGACTGAGAGGTTCTGTTGAGTCGTATAGCTACCTAAACTGAATTGAGAGGTTCTGTTGAGTCATATAGCTACCTAAACTGGACTGAGAGGTTCTGTTGAGTCGTATAGCTACCTAAACTGGACTGAGAGGTTCTGTTGAGTCATACAGCTACCTAAACTGGACTGAGAGGTTCTGTTGAGTCGTACAGCTACCTAAACTGGACTGAGAGGTTCTGTTGAGATATATAGCTACCTAAACTGGACTGAGAGGTTCTGTTGAGTCGTACAGCTACCTAAACTGGACTGAGAGGTTCTGTTGAGTCGTACAGCTACCTAAACTGGACTGAGAGGTTCTGTTGAGTCATATAGCTACCTAAACTGGACTGAGAGGTTCTGTTGAGTCATACAGCTCCCTAAACTGGACTGAGAGGTTCTGTTGAGTCGTACAGCTCCCTAAACTGGACTGAGAGGTTCTGTTGAGTCATATAGCTCCCTAAACTGGACTGAGAGGTTCTGTTGAGTCGTACAGCTACCTAAACTGGACTGAGAGGTACTGGACTGAAAGGTTCTGTTGAGTCGTACAGCTACCTAAACTGGATCGAGAGGTTCTGTTGAGTCATACAGCTACCTAAACTGAATTGAGAGGTTCTGTTGAGTCGTACAGCTCCCTAAACTGGACTGAGAGGTTCTGTTGAGTCATATAGCTCCCTAAACTGGACTGAGAGGTTCTGTTGAGTCATATAGCTCCCTAAACTGGACTGAGAGGTTCTGTTGAGTCGTTAAGCTACCTAAACTGGACTGAGAGGTACTGGACTGAAAGGTTCTGTTGAGTCGTACAGCTACCTAAACTGAATTGAGAGGTTCTGTTGAGTCGTACAGCTACCTAAACTGGACTGAGAGGTTCTGTTGAGTCATATAGCTACCTAAACTGGACTGAGAGGTTCTGTTGAGTCATACAGCTCCCTAAACTGGACTGAGAGGTTCTGTTGAGTCATATAGCTACCTAAACTGGACTGAGAGGTTCTGTTGAGTCATATAGCTCCCTAAACTGGACTGAGAGGTTCTGTTGAGTCATATAGCTCCCTAAACTGGACTGAGAGGTTCTGTTGAGTCGTTAAGCTACCTAAACTGGACTGAGAGGTACTGGACTGAAAGGTTCTGTTGAGTCGTACAGCTACCTAAACTGAATTGAGAGGTTCTGTTGAGTCGTACAGCTACCTAAACTGGACTGAGAGGTTCTGTTGAGTCATATAGCTACCTAAACTGGACTGAGAGGTTCTGTTGAGTCGTACAGCTACCTAAACTGAATTGAGAGGTTCTGTTGAGTCGTACAGCTACCTAAACTGGACTGAGAGGTTCTGTTGAGTCATATAGCTACCTAAACTGGACTGAGAGGTTCTGTTGAGTCATACAGCTCCCTAAACTGGACTGAGAGGTTCTGTTGAGTCGTACAGCTCCCTAAACTGGACTGAGAGGTTCTGTTGAGTCATATAGCTCCCTAAACTGGACTGAGAGGTTCTGTTGAGTCGTACAGCTACCTAAACTGGACTGAGAGGTACTGGACTGAAAGGTTCTGTTGAGTCGTACAGCTACCTAAACTGGATCGAGAGGTTCTGTTGAGTCATACAGCTACCTAAACTGAATTGAGAGGTTCTGTTGAGTCGTACAGCTCCCTAAACTGGACTGAGAGGTTCTGTTGAGTCATATAGCTCCCTAAACTGGACTGAGAGGTTCTGTTGAGTCATATAGCTCCCTAAACTGGACTGAGAGGTTCTGTTGAGTCGTTAAGCTACCTAAACTGGACTGAGAGGTACTGGACTGAAAGGTTCTGTTGAGTCGTACAGCTACCTAAACTGAATTGAGAGGTTCTGTTGAGTCGTACAGCTCCCTAAACTGGACTGAGAGGTTCTGTTGAGTCGTACAGCTCCCTAAACTGAATTGAGAGGTTCTGTTGAGTCGTACAGCTACCTAAACTGGACTGAGAGGTTCTGTTGAGTCATATAGCTCCCTAAACTGGACTGAGAGGTTCTGTTGAGTCGTACAGCAGAGGTTCTGTTGAGTCATGTAAGACTTTGGAAAGGGCAGGTGACATAAGTAATTAGGCTTTAGGAGGGTGATAAGGGCTTAACAGGCAGAATATAATCACCTGTATGGTGGAACGAGCTCTATGGCAAAGGGTTACAATCATATATATATATATAATTGGTACTGTATATATTCATGTATTGAACATTAGTTATTTGGACATAATAACAAAATAAATGTCAACACTCAAACTGTCAACTATACTTTAATTTAATGCAAGACATTTTTTGCATTTGGTCTTTTTTTGTAGTTACAAACAATTTACTGAAACAAAACCTTGCAGTTTATACATCACATATATAATAATAAACAGATATAGATACATACGATTTAGATTATTATAATCCGAACAGGAATATGGGTGAATTATTATTGTTATATATTTTTTTTAAATGTTGAAACTTTTTTTTTGGTCTCACTTTATAAAATGCTTCCATCTCTTCTCTGTGGAATGTATTGGGATGACATACATGTTTAAACATTTGGAAAACATAAAAACATTGGACCTGAATTAAGTAAGTGCTTAATTAATGTAGCTAGAATCAAATCACATGACATACAATACAGGAACAAAGTAGAACATTTCATGTACTGTGTAAATGTACAAGTAAAAACGAACATATAATACAGGTATTTAACTCCCAACAAAACAAATTAAATGCTTCTCTGTGACATTACGACAAGGACTTGATGCTATGATATATTTGAAGGTTCATTCCAGCTCAATTTTGGAACTCCCAAAAATGTTCCAATTTATGATGACATGGCAGTATTGGCAGATAGAATCTATTGATGGCAGATAGAATCTATTGATGACATGGTAGTAATGGCAGATAGAATCTATTGATGGCAGGTAGAATCTATTGATGGCAGGTAGAATCTATTGATGGCAGATAGAATTGGCAGATAGAATCTATTGATGGCAGATAGAATCTATTGATGACATGGTAGTAATGGCAGATAGAATCTATTGATGACAGATATAATCTATTGATGGCAGGTAGAATCTATTGATGACATGGCAGTGATGGCAGATAGAATCTATTGATGGCAGATAGAATCTATTGATGACATGGCAGGTAGAATCTATTGATGGCAGATAGAATCTATTGATGACATGGCAGGTAGAATCTATTGATGGCAGATAGAATCTATTGATGGCAGGTAGAATCTATTGATGGCAGGTAGAATCTATTGATGGCAGGTAGAATCTATTGATGGCAGGTAGAATCTATTGATGACATGGCAGTGATGGCAGATAGAATCTATTGATGACATGGCAGGTAGAATCTATTGATGGCAGATATAATCTATTGATGACATGGCAGGTAGAATCTATTGATGGCAGATAGAATCTATTGATGGCAGATAGAATCTATTGATGGCAGATATAATCTATTGATGGCAGATATAATCTATTGATGGCAGATATAATCTATTGATGGCAGATAGAATCTATTGCTGACATGGCAGTATTGGCATATAGAATCTATTGATGGCAGATATAATCTATTGATGGCAGGTAGAATCTATTGATGACATGGCAGTGATGGCAGATAGAATCTATTGATGGCAGATAGAATCTATTGATGACATGGCAGGTAGAATCTATTGATGGCAGATAGAATCTATTGATGACATGGCAGGTAGAATCTATTGATGGCAGATAGAATCTATTGATGGCAGGTAGAATCTATTGATGGCAGGTAGAATCTATTGATGGCAGGTAGAATCTATTGATGGCAGGTAGAATCTATTGATGACATGGCAGTGATGGCAGATAGAATCTATTGATGACATGGCAGGTAGAATCTATTGATGGCAGATATAATCTATTGATGACATGGCAGGTAGAATCTATTGATGGCAGATAGAATCTATTGATGGCAGGTAGAATCTATTGATGGCAGGTAGAATCTATTGATGGCAGATAGAATCTATTGATGGCAGATATAATCTATTGATGACATGGCAGGTAGAATCTATTGATGGCAGATAGAATCTATTGATGACATGGCAGGTAGAATCTATTGATGGCAGGTAGAATCTATTGATGACATGGCAGGTAGAATCTATTGATGGCAGGTAGAATCTATTGATGACATGGCAGGTAGAATCTATTGATGGCAGATAGAATCTATTGATGACATGGCAGGTAGAATCTATTGATGGCAGGTAGAATCTATTGATGACATGGCAGGTAGAATCTATTGATGGCAGATAGAATCTATTGATGACAGATATAATCTATTGATGACAGATATAATCTATTGATGGCAGGTAGAATCTATTGATGGCAGATAGAATCTATTGATGGCAGATATAATCTATTGATGGCAGATATAATCTATTGATGACATGGCAGGTAGAATCTATTGATGGCAGGTAGAATCTATTGATGGCAGGTAGAATCTATTGATGACATGGCAGATAGAATCTATTGATGGCAGATAGAATCTATTGATGGCAGATAGAATCTATTGATGGCAGGTAGAATCTATTGATGGCAGGTAGAATCTATTGATGACATGGCATTAATGGCAGGAATAATCTATTGATGACATGGCATTAATGGCAGGTATAATCTATTGATGACATGGCAGTAATGGCAGGAATAATCTATTGATGACATGGCATTAATGGCAGGTAGAATCTATTGATGACATGGCAGTAATGGCAGGTAGAATCTATTGATGACATGGCATTAATGGCAGGTAGAATCTATTGATGACATGGCAGTAATGGCAGGTAGAATCTATTGATGACATGGCAGTGATGGCAGGTAGAATCTATTGATGACATGGCAGTAATGGCAGGTAGAATCTATTGATGACATGGCAGTAATGGCAGGTAGAATCTATTGATGACATGGCATTAATGGCAGGTAGAATCTATTGATGACATGGCAGTAATGGCAGATAGAATCTATTGATGACATGGCAGTAATGGCAGGTAGAATCTATTGATGACATGGCATTAATGGCAGGTAGAATCTATTGATGACATGGCAGTAATGGCAGGTAGAATCTATTGATGACATGGCATTAATGGCAGGTAGAATCTATTGATGACATGGCAGTAATGGCAGGTAGAATCTATTGATGACATGGCATTAATGGCAACAGAATCTATTGATGACATGGCGTAATGGCAGGTAGAATCTATTGATGACATGGCATTAATGTCAGGTAGAATCTATTGATGACATGGCAGTAACAGGTAGTATTGACCAGGACATGGCAGGTAGAATCTATTGATGACATGGCATTAATGGCAGGTAGAATCTATTGATGACATGGCAGTAATGGCAGGTAGAATCTATTGATGACATGGCATTAATGGCAGGTAGAATCTATTGATGACATGGCAGTAATGGCAGGTAGAATCTATTGATGACATGGCAGTAATGGCAGGTAGAATCTATTGATGACATGGCAGTAATGGCAGGTAGAATCTATTGATGACATGGCATTAATGGCAGATAGAATCTATTGATGACATGGCAGTAATGGCAGATAGAATCTATTGATGACATGGCAGTAATGGCAGGTAGAATCTATTGATGACATGGCAGTAATGGCAGGTAGAATCTATTGATGACATGGCAGTAATGGCAGATAGAATCTATTGATGACATGGCAGTAATGGCAGATAGAATCTATTGATGGCAGGTAGAATCTATTGATGACAGATAGAATCTATTAATGGCAGGTAGAATCTATTGATGACATGGCATTAATGGCAGGTAGAATCTATTGATGACAGATAGAATCTATTGATGACATGGCAGTAATGGCAGATAGAATCTATTGATGACATGGCAGTGATGGCAGATAGAATCTATTTGTAACAAAAACAGGCAGTGTTGACCAGGACATGAGATGTAACAGGTAGTCCTTCTGTGGCTCAGTTGGTAGAGCATGGCGCTTGTAACGCCAGGGTAGTGGGTTGATTCCAGGGACCACCCATACGTAGAATGTATGCACACATGACTGTAAGTCGCTTTGGATAAAAGCGTCAGCTAAATGGCATATATTATTATTATATATTAGGTAGTATTGACCAGGACATGAGATGTAACAGGTAGTATTGACCAGGACATCAGATGTAACAGGTAGTATTGACCAGGACATCAGATGGTAGTATTGACCAGGACATCAGATGTAACAGTTCAGTATTGACCAGGACATCAGATGGTAGTATTGACCAGGACATGAGATGTAACAGGCAGTATTGACCAGGACATGAGATGTAACAGGCAGTATTGACCAGGACATGAGATGTAACAGGTAGTATTGACCAGGACATCAGATGTAACAGGTAGTATTGACCAGGACATGAGATGTAACAGGTAGTATTGACCAGGACATCAGATGTAACAGGCAGTATTGACCAGGACATGAGATGTAACAGGTAGTATTGACCAGGACATCAGATGTAACAGGTAGTATTGACCAGGACATGAGATGTAACAGGTAGTATTGACCAGGACATGAGATGTAACAGGTAGTATTGACCAGGACATCAGATGTAACAGGTAGTATTGACCAGGACATCAGATGGTAGTATTGACCAGGACATCAGATGTAACAGGTAGTATTGACCAGGACATCAGATGTAACAGGTAGTATTGACCAGGACATCAGATGTAACAGGTAGTATTGACCAGGACATCAGATGTAACAGGTAGTATTGACCAGGACATCAGATGTAACAGGTAGTATTGACCAGGACATCAGATGGTAGTATTGACCAGGACATCAGATGTAACAGGCAGTATTGACCAGGACATCAGATGTAACAGGTAGTATTGACCAGGACATCAGATGTAACAGGTAGTATTGACCAGGACATCAGATGTAACAGGTAGTATTGACCAGGACATCAGATGTAACAGGTAGTATTGACCAGGACATGAGATGTAACAGGTAGTATTGACCAGGACATCAGATGTAACAGGTAGTATTGACCAGGACATCAGATGTAACAGGTAGTATTGACCAGGACATGAGATGTAACAGGTAGTATTGACCAGGACATGAGATGTAACAGGTAGTATTGACCAGGACATCAGATGGTAGTATTGACCAGGACATCAGATGTAACAGGCAGTATTGACCAGGACATCAGATGTAACAGGTAGTATTGACCAGGACATGAGATGTAACAGGTAGTATTGACCAGGACATCAGATGTAACAGGTAGTATTGACCAGGACATCAGATGTAACAGGTATTATTGACCAGGACATCAGATGGTAGTATTGACCAGGACATCAGATGTAACAGGTAGTATTGACCAGGACATCAGATGTAACAGGTAGTATTGACCAGGACATCAGATGTAACAGGTAGTATTGACCAGGACATCAGATGTAACAGGTAGTATTGACCAGGACATGAGATGTAACAGGTAGTATTGACCAGGACATGAGATGTAACAGGTAGTATTGACCAGGACATCAGATGTAACAGGTAGTATTGACCAGGACATCAGATGTAACAGGTAGTATTGACCAGGACATCAGATGGTAGTATTGACCAGGACATCAGATGTAACAGGTAGTATTGACCAGGACATGAGATGTAACAGGTAGTATTGACCAGGACATGAGATGTAACAGGTAGTATTGACCAGGACATGAGATGTAACAGGTAGTATTGACCAGGACATCAGATGTAACAGGTAGTATTGACCAGGACATCAGATGTAACAGGCAGTATTGACCAGGACATCAGATGTAACAGGCAGTATTGACCAGGACATCAGATGTAACAGGCAGTATTGACCAGGACATCAGATGTAACAGGTAGTATTGACCAGGACATCAGATGTAACAGGCAGTATTGACCAGGACATCAGATGGTAGTATTGACCAGGACATCAGATGGTAGTATTGACCAGGACATGAGATGTAACAGGTAGTATTGACCAGGACATGAGATGTAACAGGTAGTATTGACCAGGACATCAGATGTAACAGGTAGTATTGACCAGGACATGAGATGTAACAGGTAGTATTGACCAGGACATGAGATGTAACAGGTAGTATTGACCAGGACATCAGATGTAACAGGTAGTATTGACCAGGACATGAGATGTAACAGGTAGTATTGACCAGGACATGAGATGTAACAGGTAGTATTGACCAGGACATCAGATGTAACAGGCAGTATTGACCAGGACATGAGATGTAACAGGTAGTATTGACCAGATGTAACAGATTGACCAGGACATGAGATGCAACAGGTAGTATTGACCAGGACATCAGATGTAACAGGCAGTATTGACCAGGACATCAGATGTAACAGGTAGTATTGACCAGGACATGAGATGTAACAGGTAGTATTGACCAGGACATCAGATGGTAGTATTGACCAGGACATCAGATGGTAGTATTGACCAGGACATCAGATGGTAGTATTGACCAGGACATCAGATGTAACAGGTAGTATTGACCAGGACATCAGATGTAACAGGCAGTATTGACCAGGACATCAGATGTAACAGGTAGTATTGACCAGGACATCACACAGTAACTTATACAGGATTCAATTAATTGCAGATAGTGGGTTTCTGGATAGCGGTTTGAGAAGTGTATTTTATTGAGTTGACACTCGCACACAGAAATGGACAGCTACACGTGAAAATTAACCTTTGATATAAAAGTTTGTCCTCTGTTATCTGGAAATCCTGTATCTGCAATAGATTGAATAACAGCCTAAATGCTTGTTCCAAATGTCTAGGGAGCGACTGTTCACAGATCATGTCTAGGGAGCGACTGTTCACAGATCATGTCTAGGGAGCGACTGTTCAGAGATCATGTCTAGGGAGCGACTGTTCACAGAACATGTCTAGGGAGCGACTGTTCACAGATCATGTCTAGGGAGCGACTGTTCACAGATCATGTCTAGGGAGCGACTGTTCACAGATCATGTCTAGGGAGCGACTGTTCAGAGATCATGTCTAGGGAGCGACTGTTCAGAGATCATGTCTAGGGAGCGACTGTTCACAGAACATGTCTAGGGAGCGACTGTTCACAGATCATGTCTAGGGAGCGACTGTTCACACAGATCATGTCTAGGGAGCGACTGTTCACACAGATCATGTCTAGGGAGCGACTGTTCACAGATCATGTCTAGGGAGCGACTGTTCAGAGATCATGTCTAGGGAGCGACTGTTCACAGATCATGTCTAGGGAGCGACTGTTCACAGATCATGTCTAGGGAGCGACTGTTCACAGATCATGTCTAGGGAGCGACTGTTCACAGATCATGTCTAGGGAGCGACTGTTCACAGATCATGTCTAGGGAGCGACTGTTCACAGATCATGTCTAGGGAGCGACTGTTCACAGATCATGTCTAGGGAGCGACTGTTCAGAGATCATGTCTAGGGAGCGACTGTTCACAGATCATGTCTAGGGAGCGACTGTTCACACAGATCATGTCTAGGGAGCGACTGTTCACAGATCATGTCTAGGGAGCGACTGTTCACAGATCATGTCTAGGGAGCGACTGTTCACAGATCATGTCTAGGGAGCGACTGTTCAGAGATCATGTCTAGGGAGCGACTGTTTACAGATCATGTCTAGGGAGCGACTGTTCAGAGATCATGTCTAGGGAGCGACTGTTCAGAGATCATGTCTAGGGAGCGACTGTTCACAGATCATGTCTAGGGAGCGACTGTTCACAGATCATGTCTAGGGAGCGACTGTTCACAGATCATGTCTAGGGAGCGACTGTTCACAGATCATGTCTAGGGAGCGACTGTTCACAGATCATGTCTAGGGAGCGACTGTTCACAGATCATGTCTAGGGAGCGACTGTTTACACAGATCATGTCTAGGGAGCGACTGTTTACACAGATCATGTCTAGGGAGCGACTGTTCACAGATCATGTCTAGGGAGCGACTGTTCACAGATCATGTCTAGGGAGCGACTGTTCAGAGATCATGTCTAGGGAGCGACTGTTCACAGATCATGTCTAGGGAGCGACTGTTCACAGATCATGTCTAGGGAGCGACTGTTCAGAGATCATGTCTAGGGAGCGACTGTTCACAGATCATGTCTAGGGAGCGACTGTTCACAGATCATGTCTAGGGAGCGACTGTTCACAGATCATGTCTAGGGAGCGACTGTTCACAGATCATGTCTAGGGAGCGACTGTTTACAGATCATGTCTAGGGAGCGACTGTTCACAGATCATGTCTAGGGAGCGACTGTTTACAGATCATGTCTAGGGAGCGACTGTTTACAGATCATGTCTAGGGAGCGACTGTTCACACAGATCATGTCTAGGGAGCGACTGTTCACAGATCATGTCTAGGGAGCGACTGTTTACAGATCATGTCCAGGGAGCGACTGTTCAGAGATCATGTCTAGGGAGCGACTGTTTACACAGATCATGTCTAGGGAGCGACTGTTCACAGATCATGTCTAGGGAGCGACTGTTTACACAGATCATGTCTAGGGAGCGACTGTTCAGAGATCATGTCTAGGGAGCGACTGTTCACACAGATCATGCTTCTGTTTGTAAGGACTGTAAACATAGAATATATGAAACACGTGTAATGTAACACGTTCAGTGGGTTCCTTTCACACATCTTGTCTTGGCGTCAATATAATAGTCCTGTTCCCCCCAATATATAATATGGTAGAGAGACACACCGTCACAACATATTTACACACACACACACTGTACACACACACACACTGTACACACGCACACTGCACACACTGTACGCAGACACACTGCACACACTGTACGCAGACACACTGCACACTGTACACACACACACTGTACACACACACACACTGTACACTGTACACTGTACACTGTACACACACACACACACACACACTGTACACACACACAGACAAAATATATCTGGCTTCAAAGGTAGACAGCAATATGACATCATCATACACAGTGGGGACAACTTCCTGCTTACAGACATCAACGTTCTCCCAAATACAGTGCCTTGCGAAAGTATTCGGCCCATTTTGCACGCCCAATTTTTCAGTTTTTTGATTTGTTAAAAAAGTTTGAAATATCCAATAAATGTCGTTCCACTTCATGATTGTGTCCCACTTGTTGTTGATTCTTCACAAAAAAATACAGTTTTATATCTTTATGTTTGAAAACCTGAAATGTGGCAAAAGGTCGCAAAGTTCAAGGGGGCCGAATACTTTCGCAAAGGGCACTGTATCTCCCAACAGTTGCACCATTGGTTCTTGCCAGGTGTTGCCCTCCCTGTTCTTAAAGACATACCAGTAGTCTTGGCCAATGGTGTGGCCCTGTCTGTGTGTGATGATATCAGACTACTGAAGTCTACTTTTACGGTTCAGACAAAATGGGCCTCTCTGTGTTCTAACTCCTGCAGGCGAGCGCCGGGTCTGGGCCGGGGTCTCAGTCTTTGTTGCAGCGGGACGACCTCGGGCGGGCTGGGGTCCTCTGGGCTGCTGGGGGGAGGGGACTGGCGGGGGGAAAGGTCGGCGGAGGTCGTGACCTCGGGGTCAACACTAACAGAGCTGTCCACAGAGTCCTGTAGGGTATGTGTGGGGAGGTGTGAGGTTTGAAGGGTGTATGTGGCAGTAGGGGATGGGGTGGTGGTGGTAACCATAGGAGAAGAGGAGAAGGTCATGCTGGATGATTGGGAGGAAGAGAGGGGGAGAGGAGCAGTGACAGTAGGGGGGGTTGGGAAGGTTTTAACAGTAGGGGAGGTTGGTGAGAAGGTTTTAACAGTAGGGGAGGTTGGTGAGAAGGTTTTAACAGTAGGGGAGGTTGGGAAGGTTTTAACAGTAGGGGAGGTTGGGAAGGTTTTAACAGTAGAGGAGGTTGGTGAGAAGGTTTTAACAGTAGGGGAGGTTGGTGAGAAGGTTTTAACAGTAGGAGAAGTCTGGGAAGAGGTTTTAACAGTAGGAGAAGTCTGGGAAGAGGTTTTAACAGTAGGAAAAGTCTGGGAAGAGGTTTTAACAGTAGGAGAAGTCTGGGAAGAGGCTTTAACAGTAGGACAAGTTGGGGACATTTTGGTGAGGCTAGTGGTCCCAGAGGTACTTAATGATGGCCAGCCTCTGGCGCCTGAATAACCAGAAGGCTTATAGAAGGTTCCGGGTGGAGGCTGCAGAATCCTTGGTTGTCTGAACTTTATGGGGGAGTTGGTAGATGTTCTGGTCTCCCCACCACCTCCAGCAGCAGACCTGTCCTTAGTCTCCTCTCTGTCTCTTGTGGACGCCTGGCCAGCCTTCAGCGACACTGTGTATGGGTTGTAGGGGAATATAGTGCTGAAACTACTGGATGGGAGAGCAGAGCTGGTTGGCCCAGACACGGGCAGTTGTGTCGGCATCGTTGGCTGTTTCCCCGGTTTTGGGCCAGGGTTAGTACCGGCCGGCGGTAAGTTAGCCATGATCATGGCGGTGCGTGGCGTGACGTCGTAGTGTTTGTACTTCCTGTCCCAGGGCCTCCGCTGCACGGCCTGCTGGGTGTCGATGTAATAGGTACTGACCCTTGACCCCCCACCAATCCGAGGCTTCTCCGGCTCGGCTGACTCCACGACGGTGTTAGCGGTGGGATCCATCGTGATGGCAGCGTTGTTGTTACGGCTGTTTCTGTCGAGCACCTGAGAGATGAGATGAGTGTACTATATTTAATCCCCATGAAGGTTCATCATCCTTACAGCCATAGTTTTAAAAAACAACAATAGTACACAACATTAAAAAAACAATCACAAGACAATTACAACAATGTACAATGAATACAACAGCAGTTAAAGTGATGGGTGGTGACCTGTGAGGGGGTGGGGAGGGGCAAGCGTTCCAGGGGCATGCTGATTGGTCGAGACAGGATTCTAGCACGCTGGGGCCGGAGCTGGACCTTCGGGGCCGTAGCAGAGGAGGAGAGGTTGAGGCTGGGACGGCCAAACACCAGGGTAGATCTCTGAACCTACGGGACAAAAGAAAATGTGTTGTGTTGCTAACTCCTAACTCTGACACTTTAGCATTGATGTTGAACCTGAAAAGTACATTTATGTGCATTGTCCTTGTTGAAATACATTTCATAACTAAATTAATCACTCTCTCACTATTTCACTCTCTCACTCAGAAACAAACCAACTAACCGAGGCAGAGCCAGCAGCAGAGGAGGAGGAGGAGCCAGCAGCAGAGGAGGAGGAGGAGCCAGCAGCAGAGGAGGAGGAGCCAGCAGCAGAGGAGGAGGAGCCGGCTGTTAACTCTCTCCTGTCTGGTCCTGTCCTGTCTGTCTTCACCTCTCTCACATCATCCAGGGTTTGAGAGGACTGGATGACTGACGAGTGCCTCTTGTCGACTTTGGCACTCTGCTTGGAGACGGTGAGGACCATCACAGAACGACCACAAAGATAAACGGTCAATTGATTCTAACCAAGGTGGCCAATCTTTACATACAACCTCATACACCATCATACACCATCATACACCCTCATACAACCTCATACAACCTCATACACCATCATACACCATCATACAACCTCATACAACCTCATACAACCTCATACAACCTCATACAACCTCATACAACCTCATACAACCTCATACAACCTCATACAACCTCATACACCCTCATACACCCTCATACAACCTCATACAACCTCATACAACCTCATACAACCTCATACAACCTCTTACAACCTCATACAACCTCTTACAACCTCATACAACCTCATACAACCTCATACAACCTCATACAACCTCATACACCATCATACAACCTCATACACCATCATACAACCTCATACACCATCATACAACCTCATACACCATCATACAACCTCATACAACCTCATACAACCTCATACAACCTCATACACCATCATACACCCTCATACAACCTCATACAACCTCATACACCCTCATACAACCTCATACAACCTCATACACCATCGTACAACCTCGTACACCCTCGTACACCCTCGTACACCCTCGTACAACCTCGTACACCATCGTACAACCTCGTACACCCTCGTACAACCTCGTACAACTACACCATCGTACACCATCGTACAACCTCGTACACCATCGTACAACCTCGTACACCATCGTACAACCTCGTACACCCTCGTACACCCTCGTACACCCTCGTACAACCTCATACAACCTCATACAACCTCATACAACCTCATACACCCTCATACACCCTCATACACCCTCATACACCCTCATACAACCTCATACAACCTCATACAACCTCATACAACCTCATACAACCTCATACAACCTCATACAACCTCTTACAACCTCTTACAACCTCTTACAACCTCTTACAACCTCTTACAACCTCTTACAACCTCTTACAACCTCTTACAACCTCTTACAACCTCTTACAACCTCTTACAACCTCTTACAACCTCATACAACCTCATACAACCTCATACAACCTCATACAACCTCATACAACCTCATACAACTGCCACCTATGCTTTGATTGGTATAATAAAAAGTTCTGATCCTAATGAACCCTGATCCCTCCCCCCAACTGCTCCTGAGACTTCAGAGTTCACCTCCTCCCTTTGCATAACCGGTTGAATCATTAAAAGACACTTGGACCTCCTCACCTCCTTCATGTCGAGCAGGGAGGTGGAGTGGCGGCTGAGTCTCTGCTCCTTCTCCTGAGGGGTGAGTCGGGGGGAGGACTGGCCCACCGTGGAGGTGGTGGTGGGGGGGTAGGAGGAGGGGCTGAGTCTCTGCTCCTTCTCCTGAGGGGTGAGTCGGGGGAGGTCTGGCCCACTGTGGAGGTGGTGGTGGGGGGGTAGGAAGAGGGGCTGGACAAGTCAAAGATCACCTGGAAGTGACGTACCAGCAGCTCCACCATCAGAGCCTGGGAGTGACAACAGTCAATAAAGGGGACAAAACAAACATTTATCATTTAGATGTTTTCAAGTACTTTCACAGGCAACACTGTTATAAAATAACAAGGGGGTAGTCTACAGGAATGTATACCTGGTAGGGTTAGTATACAGGTACATATACCTGGAAGGATTAGGGTTAGTATACAGGTACATACCTGGTAGGGTTAGTATACAGGTACATATACCTGGTAGAGTTAGGGGTAGTCTACAGGTACATATACCTGGTAGGGTTAGGGGTAGTCTACAGGTATATATACCTGGTAGAGTTAGGGGTAGTCTACAGGTACATACCTGGTAGGGTTAGTATACAGGTACATATACCTGGTAGGGTTAGTATACAGGTACATACCTGGTAGGGTTAGTATACAGGTACATATACCTGGAAGGATTAGGGTTAGTATACAGGTACATATACCTGGTAGAGTTAGGGGTAGTCTACAGGTACATATACCTGGTAGAGTTAGGGGTAGTCTACAGGTACATATACCTGGTAGGGTTAGGGGTAGTCTACAGGTATATATACCTGGTAGAGTTAGGGGTAGTCTACAGGTACATACCTGGTAGGGTTAGTATACAGGTACATATACCTGGTAGGGTTAGTATACAGGTACATACCTGGTAGGGTTAGTATACAGGTACATATACCTGGAAGGATTAGGGTTAGTATACAGGTACATATACCTGGTAGAGTTAGGGGTAGTCTACAGGTACATATACCTGGTAGAGTTAGGGGTAGTCTACAGGTACATATACCTGGTAGGGTTAGGGGTAGTCTACAGGTACATACCTGGTAGAGTTAGGGGTAGTCTACAGGTACATACCTGGTAGAGTTAGGGGTAGTCTACAGGTACATACCTGGTAGGGTTAGGGTTAACTAGAACTCACCTGGTATGGTTAGAATTAACAGGAACTCACCTGGTTGGGTTGGAATTAACAGGAACTCACCTGGTTGGGTTAGAATTAACAGGAACTCACCTGGTTGGGTTAGAATTAACAGGAACTCACCTGGTAGGGGTAGTCGACCAGAGAAGACAGGGAGACCTCTGCGTCAGTCTGTCGGGGTTTGACCAGCGTAGGGCCAAAGATTATGCCCAGATTACTGGCTGTCATCTTGTTCTCCTCTGCCTGCTCCGTCACCCTAAGAGATAAATAACATAAATCATGGGGTGGGGTGGGGGGGAGGGGGTGAGGAAGAGGGGGTGTGGAGAGGGAGATGAGGGGTTGGGGTGTGTGAGATGGAGAGGGAGGTGAGGGGAGGGGCTGAGGAAGAGGGGGGTGGAGAGGGAGATGAGGTGTGGGGTGTGGGGGTGTTTGGGGGGTGTTTGGGGTGGGGGTGAGTGTGAGGGGGTGGTGTGAGGTGGGGTGTGTGAGGTGGGGTGTGTATGAGGGGGGGTGTGCCTGCATGTGCTTCCACCCATCTCTTTACCTATGTAGGTGTGCCGTGAGGAAGCGGAGGGTCCTGTAGTGTGCAGGAGGAAGCTGTCGTAACAGGTCTCTAATCTTAAAGATGACTCTGTTGAGTTTGATACTGGGCTGTTTGGGCAGCTCTCCTCCTCCAGGTTGGCTGGTCGTCAGGGGAGGCTGCTCTCCCTCTACCCCAGGCTGGGTGCCTCCTGGTCGGGGTTGTTCACCCCCTGGCCTCCCCTGTTCCTGGAGGGCCCTGGCTACAGCCTTCTCTTCGATGATCACCCTCTGGCTCTCCTTGGCCAATCCGATGAAGTCATTATAGTAGCGGTACAGGATCAACGGCTCTGGTAACTACAGAAGATATTAATCAATCAAGATCTTTGGGAAATGTGTTGTACATTATTACATAAGAATGATCTAGTGGTGTAAAACAAGGATGCTCTTTATCACCATTTTAGTTGAGAAAAAAAAACAGAAAATGGACAGTGTCCCACCTGTCTCAAGTAGAGTTTGAGCACGTTGGCGATGTCGTGGGGTGAGAGGTCAGAGAGCTCTACCAGGTCTTTGCCGTTCTCAAACGCCTGACACAGCTTCTCCACACGAGACTTAGCCCCGTTCACACGGTAGATTCCCTGGACAAACACACACACAATACACCAGATCACTAACATCAAAGCTCATTAGCTTCAGTTATTGCACTAATGTATTGCACATTAGAAACTATGAGAATGGCAAATCATTTAAATGAGAGTGTATCTGAACAAGTTAAATCTCTTTTTACAGTTATAGCACCACAATCACCCACATTCCATGAGTAATGCCTGTTAACAGTTCCATTGGAATCCACTGTCCCACAGCCCAGCCAGTCAATTTATAAACGTAATCTCTCCTGGAAAAAAGAGTGTCAACACAATATTTCCCCATACTACTAGCCTAGCATTTATTTTGGTACAATGGGGGTTAATATAAGCCTCACTGTGTGCCTATCTGACCTGTGCAACACGTTGCAGGTTTTTGGGCCACCGTGCCATGCATATAAACGTGACAAGAGTGACAGCTTCTATGAGCCAGGCGAATTCATTTATCAGCATCATTGTAATGGATATATCAAAATAAATCTCCAATAGAAAAGGTAAAATAAACCAAAACGCACATAGTTTGTTGTCATTTCTGCTGCTTGATGTGATTGTGTGTTAGCTTTAGTTGGCTAGCTAGCAGAGGAGAAGTAAAGATGGCCTAGCGATCCTTCATTAATATATTATTGACTTCACAAATCAGCTGGTTAGATGAAGTTCTTGTTGCCTATTTATAAATGATTCATTAATTAGTTATTCATTGAAGTTCTTGTCTTTTGTAATCATTGAACGTCTGCTAGCTAGCTAGCTACATGCTAACGATCTGTTTGGCATGGCAACATGAAACGAATAGAATGACTCTGTGACTAGAATGACTCAAAGCATCCTAAAATAATTAACAACCAGCCCGTTTGGTTAGCAACTTCAGAATTAACAACTGCCTGGACTAAATTGACTGGTGGAAAGATGAAATAAAACGAATGTATTCTTTTCGTCACACGATAATCCCTGAGGTTCTCTTATTGCTTAAGTATAAAATAAGTAATACCAATACTTAGCTATATTGTATGCTCCAAAAAAATAAATCTTAATATTTTATACATTTACTCAGATATTTTGTTTTACTATTTTGGATCTGGGGCTCTTCTTAAAGTCAACGTCATCATGAACTTTACCAAGTACCAGGATAATTATTTTTGCCCAAAACCTGGTCGCCTCTGCCAGGAGGCTGAAACTTGGCCACAAGTGACTCTTCCAGCAAGACCCCAAGCACACGTCAACACGCACAAAGAAACGGTTAATTGACCACAAAAATCAACATTTTACAATGGCATCTCAGTCTCTGGACTTGAACCTCATTAAAAACCTGTGGTTTGAATTGAAGAGGCCAGTCAATAAGAACAGATGAAGGATATCAAGGATCTGGAAAGATTCTGGGGAACGGTCTAAAATCCCTCCCAATGTGTTTTTTTTATTTTAAATGCTCCGTGTCGTTCTCCTCGCAAGGGGAGGATACTGGTGTATTGAAAACAGGGGATCCAATCATTTCCAACCCCATCTCTTTCTCTAAGCGATTGTGTTACCATAGAATAATTTAATGTTTTTTGAGCGTAGAATATAGCTCAGTATCTTTATCAAGGGTGCCAATAATTATAGTGGTGACTGTATATATACACACATGTCAGTTGTTATGGTTACACAGTATACCTTGGCTTTATAACAGTATGGGTTTTACCTTGAGGTTGAGCGCTCTGTTCTCTATCTCAGAGGTACACTTCCTGATGATGAAGGGGATCCCATCTGGGCTGTTCTTCGCTGCCTGG
>NC_068443.1:3066015-3238515 GCF_023373465.1 Oncorhynchus keta | reverse complement strand
ATAGGGAGTGATTGAATATGTCCGTAAACACACCAGCCAGCTGGTCTGCACATGGTCTGAGGACGCGGCTTGGGATGCCATCTGGGCCAGCAGCCTTGCGAGGGTTAACACGTTCAAATGTTTTACTCACATCTGTCACGGAGAAGGAGAGGCGCAATCCTTGTTAGCGGGCCGCGATGGTGGCACTGTATTATCCTCAAAGAAGGCTTTTAGTCTGGATTTTGCAGCAACGACCTGGGGAATAGTTACAGGGGAAAGGAGGGGGATGAATGGGCCAATTAGGTGACTGTTTGAGGGCCAGTTTGGGAATTTAGCCAGGACACCGGGGTTAACACCCCTACTCTTACGATAAGTGCCATGTGATCTTTAATGACCTCAGAGAGTCAGGACACCTGTTTAACGTCCCATCCGAAAGACGGCACCCTACACAGGGCAGTGTCCCCAATCACTAACCTGGGGTATTTGGATATTTTTTTAGACCAGAGGAAAGAGTGCCTCCTATTGGCCCTCTTCTCCGAACAGAGAATCCACTTCTGGGATTAGATCCATTGTCCTGGGTGGTGGTCCGAACCAAGCCAGACAGTTGGTATGCTGTAGCCAGACAGTTGGTATGCTGTAGCCAGACAGTTGGCATGCTGTAGCTTCGGGAAAGTTGACGTTGCTCTTATATCCAATAGTTCTTCCCGGCTGTATGTAATAAGATTTAAGATTTCCTCGGGTAACAATGTAATAAATAATACATTTTAAAAAAACTAAATACTGCATAGTTTCCTAAGGACTCGAAACGAGGCGACCATCTCTGTCGGTGCCACCTTGCACTTCCGTATTTGATATGTATATATACACTGTATTTTGGTGCCAAAACACAGCCCTACCTATAAATAGCGCCTGGAGTTTTTCCTAGTGAGGTTCAAATGGTCAACAGAAACTCTTGGGCCCTACTGATAAGGCCAGTGCTGGGCTGTGTCATGTTCCCTTACCTGGTGCTGTGTTGGTTCATGTTCTTATCTAGTGTTGTGTTGGTTCATGTTCTTACCTGGGCTCGCTGTGGGGGAGTCCATGGATTGGGACTCACTGCTGCCGCCAGCACTCTCTGAGTCACTACACATCCCCCTGTCCTGGACACTTGATGCCCAGGCTCTCAACGGGCCCTGTCCCCCTCTCAGACCTGGAGGAGAGAGAACCAAGACGAGAGACGAGAGGGGAGGAAAGAGAGAAGCGATAGGAGAGGAAGAGAAAGAGAGAGATTGGCCATTGGTAATTGGCCATCAGGTTCTCTAAGATACAAATATTTTGCGTCAGGGTTCTCCCCAAAGAATGTAAGAGATGCGCTGAGACACTTAAAAAAATATATGTTTTGCTCTAGATTACAGGAAATGCCCCCTCCCCAGCCAGTCAGCAGCACCTCCTTGTTAAAACATCCTGGCGAGAACCCTGTGTATCATAACATTTCTTGTGTGTACGGGTTCATTTGGATTTGGCCAATCAGAGTCATGGACAGTTTACGCCCTAATCTTACTTGTCACATGCTCTGTAAACAACAGGTGTAGACGAACAGTAAAACGCTTACTAACGGGCGCTTACAAACAAGCAGAGAGAAAAACAAATGTTATAATCGCCCTATCCTCACCTGGCCTGCTCCGGGCCAACTGTCTGGCTACAGCATACCAACTATCTGGCTACAGTATACCAACTGTCTGGCTACAGCATACCAACTATCTGGCTACAGTATACCAACTGTCTGGCTACAGTATACCAACTGTCTGGCTACAGTATACCAACTGTCTTGCTACAGCATACCAACTGTCTGGCTACAGTATACCAACTGTCTGGCTACAGCATACCAACTGTCTGGCTACAGCATACCAACTGTCTGGCTACAGCATACCAACTGTCTGGCTACAGCATACCAACTGTCTGGCTACAGTATACCAACTGTCTGGCTACAGCATACCAACTGTCTGACTACAGCATGCCAACTGTCTGGCTACAGCATACCAACTGTCTACAGCATACCAACTGTCTGGCTACAGTATACCAACTGTCTGGCTACAGCATACCAACTGTCTGGCTACAGCATGCCAACTGTCTGGCTACAGCATACCAACTGTCTGGCTACAGTATACCAACTGTCTGGCTACAGTATACCAACTGTCTGGCTACAGTATACCAACTGTCTGGCTACAGCATACCAACTGTCTTGCTACAGCATACCAACTGTCTGGCTACAGTATACCAACTGTCTGGCTACAGTATACCAACTGTCTTGCTACAGCATACCAACTGTCTGGCTACAGTATACCAACTGTCTGGCTACAGCATACCAACTGTCTGACTACAGCATGCCAACTGTCTGGCTACAGCATACCAACTGTCTGGCTACAGTATACCAACTGTCTGGCTACAGCATACCAACTGTCTACAGCATACCAACTGTCTACAGCATACCAACTGTCTGGCTACAGTATACCAACTGCCTGGCTACAGTATACCAACTGCCTGGCTACAGCATACCAACTGTCTGGCTACAGCATACCAACTGTCTGGCTACAGCATACCAACTGTCTGGCTACAGCATACCAACTGTCTGGCTACAGCATACCAACTGTCTGGCTACAGCATACCAACTGTCTGGCTACAGCATACCAACTGTCTGGCTACAGCATACCAACTGTCTGGCTACAGCATACCAACTGTCTGGCTACAGTATACCAACTGTCTTGCTACAATATACCAACTGTCTGGCTACAGTATACCAACTGTCTGGCTACAGTATACCAACTGTCTTGCTACAGTATACCAACTGTCTGGCTACAGCATACCAACTGTCTACAGCATACCAACTGTCTACAGCATACCAACTGTCTACAGCATACCAACTGTCTGGCTACAGTATACCAACTGCCTGGCTACAGTATACCAACTGTCTGGCTACAGCATACCAACTGTCTGGCTACAGTATACCAACTGTCTGGCTACAGTATACCAACTGTCTGGCTACAGCATACCAACTGTCTGGCTACAGCATGCCAACTGTCTGGCTACAGCATACCAACTGTCTGGCTACAGCATACCAACTGTCTGGCTACAGCATACCAACTGTCTGGCTACAGTATACCAACTGTCTGGCTACAGCATACCAACTGTCTGGCTACAGTCTGGCTACAGTATACCAACTGTCTGGCTACAGCATACCAACTGTCTGGCTACAGTCTGGCTACAGCATACCAACTGTCTGGCTACAGCATACCAACTGTCTGGCTACAGTCTGGTTACAGTATACCAACTGTCTGGCTACAGCATACCAACTGTCTGGCTACAGCATACCAACTGTCTGGCTACAGTATACCAACTGTCTGGCTACATCATACCAACTGTCTGGCTACAGTCTGGCTACAGTATACCAACTGTCTGGCTACAGCATACCAACTGTCTGGCTACAGCATGCCAACTGTCTGGCTACAGCATGCCAACTGTCTGGCTACAGCATGCCAACTGTCTGGCTACAGCATACCAACTGTCTGGCTACAGCATACCAACTGTCTGGCTACAGCATACCAACTGTCTGGCTACAGTATACCAACTGTCTGGCTACAGCATACCAACTGTCTGGCTACAGTATACCAACTGTCTGGCTACAGTCTGGCTACAGCATACCAACTGTCTGGCTACAGTCTGGCTACAGCATACCAACTGTCTGGCTACAGCATACCAACTGTCTGGCTACAGTCTGGCTACAGCATACCAACTGTCTGGCTACAGCATACCAACTGTCTGGCTACAGCATACCAACTGTCTGGCTACAGCATACCAACTGTCTGGCTACAGTCTGGCTACAGTATACCAACTGTCTGGCTACAGTATACCAACTGTCTGGCTACAGTCTGGCTACAGTATACCAACTGTCTGGCTACAGCGTACCAACTGTCTGGCTACAGCGTACCAACTGTCTGGCTACAGTATACCAACTGTCTGGCTACAGCATACCAACTGTCTGGCTACAGTCTGGCTACAGTATACCAACTGTCTGGCTACAGTATAGCAACTGTCTGGCTACAGTATACCAACTGTCTGGCTACAGTATACCAACTGTCTGGCTACAGTATAGCAACTGTCTGGCTACAGTATACCAACTGTCTGGCTACAGTATACCAACTGTCTGGCTACAGTATACCAACTGTCTGGCTAGTAGTTTTGTTTACTACTATTGTCTGACTGTGTCTCTGTACCTTGTATTGTGTTGGGTAGAGGTAGTGGTACTGTACCTTGTGTTGGGTAGTGGTAGAGGTACTGTACCTTGTGTTGGGTAGTGGTAGAGGTACTGTACCTTGTGTTGGGTAGAGGTACTGTACCTTGTGTTGGGTAGTGGTACTGTACCTTGTGTTGGGTAGAGGTACTGTACCTTGTGTTGGGTAGAGGTACTGTACCTTGTGTTGGGTAGTGGTAGAGGTACTGTACCTTGTGTTGGGTAGTGGTACTGTACCTTGTGTTGGGTAGAGGTACTGTACCTTGTGTTGGGTAGAGGTACTGCACCTTGTGTTGGGTAGTGGTACTGTACCTTGTGTTGGGTAGAGGTAGAGGTACTGTACCTTGTGTTGGGTAGAGGTAGAGGTACTGTACCTTGTGTTGGGTAGTGGTACTGTACCTTGTGTTGGGTAGTGGTACTGTACCTTGTGTTGGGTAGAGGTACTGTACCTTGTGTTGTGTTGGGTAGAGGTAGAGGTACTGTACCTTGTGTTGGGTAGTGGTACTGTACCTTGTGTTGGGTAGAGGTAGAGGTACTGTACCTTGTATTGTGTTGGGTAGAGGTACTGTAACTTGTGTTGGGTAGAGGTACTGTACCTTGTGCTGTGTTGGGTAGAGGTACTGTACCTTGTATTGTGTTGGGTAGTGGTAGAGGTACTGTACCTTGTGTTGGGTAGTGGTAGAGGTACTGTACCTTGTATTGTGTTGGGTAGAGGTACTGTACCTTGTGTTGGGTAGTGGTAGAGGTACTGTACCTTGTGTTGGGTAGTGGTAGAGGTACTGTACCTTGTGTTGGGTAGAGGTAGTGGTACTGTACCTTGTGTTGGGTAGTGGTAGAGGTACTGTACCTTGTGTTGGGTAGTGGTAGAGGTACTGTACCTTGTGTTGGGTAGTGGTAGAGGTACTGTACCTTGTGTTGGGTAGAGGTACTGTACCTTGTGTTGGGTAGTGGTAGAGGTACTGTACCTTGTGTTGGGTAGTGGTAGAGGTACTGTACCTTGTGTTGGGTAGTGGTAGAGGTACTGTACCTTGTGTTGGGTAGAGGTAGTGGTACTGTACCTTGTGTTGGGTAGTGGTAGAGGTACTGTACCTTGTGTTGGGTAGAGGTAGAGGTACTGTACCTTGTGTTGGGTAGTGGTAGAGGTACTGTACCTTGTGTTGGGTAGAGGTACTGTACCTTGTGTTGGGTAGTGGTAGAGGTACTGTACCTTGTGTTGGGTAGAGGTACTGTACCTTGTGTTGGGTAGAGGTACTGTACCTTGTGTTGGGTAGTGGTAGAGGTACTGTACCTTGTGTGTCCGTGGCGCTGTTGGACCTTTCTCCAGGTCGTGACCCCAGAGGACTATCCACCTCGTCGCCACTCAGGACGTCACCGGAGATGAGGGACACCTGGGACAGGTTACTATGGGAACTGGTGCTGCCCGTCGAACGCTTGTTGAACACAGAAAACCTGGAGGGGGAGGCAGACTGTTAAATATTAACTTGGAGGGGCAAGTTTAACCCACCCAAGGTCAATGGCCGTGCCCCCACTGAAATCAAATCAAATCAAATCAAATCAGCATAATAAGAAAGTTCCCATAAACACGTGTCAGTTTAAGGTAGAGATACAGTATCTGTTGTTTTTTGTTGTTGCATTCAATGCGTTTCTATCCACCAAAATACGCCTTTGTCACACTTTAGCATCCGCGGTGAAACATTTGTTTGTCAGACCAAATCTGTCTTCTCACAAAATCGTCAGGTCGCGTTCAAAATGGTTTGACCTGCGAACCCTTGGGACTCGTCTGAAGTCGATACAGCCCATCTGCCAACTTCTGTCTGTCGTGTCCAAACAGTTTGAGACTCTTTCCCCCTAGGACGCCCACAGGCCTCCCAGCAGCAGCAACAACAACAGGATGAGGACTACCCTGGCTTGTACAGTGCATTCGGAAAGTATTCAGACCCCTTGACTTTTTCCACATTTTGTTACGTTGCAACCTTTTCCCCTCATCAATCTACACAAAATACTCCATAATGACATCACAATACCCCATAATGACGTCACAATACCCCATAATGACATCGCAATACCCCATAATGACGTCACAATACCCCATAATGACATCACAATACCCCATAATGACATCACAATACCCCATAATGACATCACAATACCCCATAATGACATCACAATACCCCATAATGACATCACACTACCCCATAATGACATCGCAATACCCCATAATGACGTCACAATACCCCATAATGACGTCACAGTACCCCATAATGACATCACAATACCCCATAATGACAAAGCGATAACAGGTTTTTTTAGACATTTTTGCAAACATATTAAAAATAAAACAGAAATAGCTCATTTACAGGGCCTCCCGAGTGGAGCCGCGGTCTAAGGCACTGCATCGCAGTGCTATAAGCGTCCCTTTAAACCCGGGTTCGATCCCAGGTTGTGTCGCAGCCGGCCGCCCACCGGCACACAATTGGCCCAGTGTTATCCGGGTTAGGGGAAGGAATGTTCTCGTCCCATCGCGCTCTAGAGACCCCTGTGGCAGGCCGGTGTTTCCTTCCTTCCCCCTGTCCTTTGTGTGGCTGGATTCCTGGTTAAAGCGAGCAGTGTGTAAAAAAAGCAGTGCGGCTTGGCAGGGCCGTGTTTCAGAGGAAGCATTGGCTCTCGACCGTCGACTCTCCCGAGTCCGTATGGGAGTTGCAGAGACGGGACAAGGGTAGTCATTTAGGCAGGTTACCTTTGTGTTCTTGGGCAGACATGAGTGCTACGGGTCAGTAGTCATTTAGGCAGGTTACCTCGGTGTTCTTGGGCAGACATGAGTGCTACGGGTCAGTAGTCATTTAGGCAGGTTACCTCGGTGTTCTTGGGCAGACATGAGTGCTACGGGTCAGTAGTCATTTAGGCAGGTTACCTTTGTGTTCTTGGGCACAGGGACTATGGTGGTCTGCTTGAAACATGTTGGTATTACAGACTCGGACAGGGAGAGGTTGAAAATGTCAGTGAAGACACCTGCCAGTTGGACAGCGCATGCTCGGAGAATACATCCTGGTAATCCATCTGGCCCTGCGGCCTTGTGAATGTTGACCTGTTGAAAGGTCTTACTCACATCGGCTACGGAGAACACAGTTGTCCGGAACAGCTGGTGCTCTCATGCATGCTTCAGTGATGCTTGCCTTGAAGTGAGCATATTACTCATTTAGCTCATCTGGTAGGCTCGTGTCACTGAGCAGCTCGCGGCTGGGTTTCCCTTTGTAGTCCGTAATAATTTGCCCTGTCACATCCGTCGAGAGTCAGAGCCAGTGTAGAAGGATTCAATCTTTGTCCCGTATTGACACTTGAAAGCGGCTGCTCTACCCTTTAGATCAGTGTGTCCTGTAGTTTAGCATCTGCTTCATCTGACCATTTTTAAAAAAAATGACCGAGTCACTGGTACTTCCTGCTTTAATTGTTGCAAATTCTGAGGCTGGTAACTATAATGAATTTATCTTCTGCAACAGAGTTAACTTTGGGTCTTCCATTCCTGTGGCGGTCCTCATGAGAGCCAGTTTCATCACATCTTGATGGTTTTAGAAACTGCACTTGAAGAAACATTCAAAGTTCTTGAAATGTTCCATATTGACTGACCTTCATGTCTTAAAGTAATGATGGACTGTTGTTTCTCTTTGCTTATTTGAGATGTTCTTCCCATAATATGGACTATATTGGTCTTTTACCAAATAGGACTCTCTTCTGTATACCAACCCTACCTTTTCACAACACAACTGATTGGCTCAAACGCATTAAGAAGGAAAGAAATTCCATAAATGTACTTTTAAGACGGCACACCTGTTAATTGAAATGCATTCCAGGTGACTACCTCATGAAGCTGGTTGAGAGAATGCCAAGAGTGTGCAAAGCAGTCATCAAGGCAAAGGGTGGCTATTTGAAGAATCTCAAATATTAAATATATTTGAATTTGTTTAACACTTTTTGGGTTACTACATGATTGCAGTTGACGTCTTCACTATTATTCTACAATGTAGAAAATAGTAAAAACGAAGAAAAAAACCCTTGAATGAAGGTGTTCTAAAACTTTTGACCGGTAGTGGACATACATGTTCCCTTTGAGAAACATTGATTAAATCACTCAAGTAGAGCGCTGAACTTTTTGAGCTAGTTCAAAACGCTGAGCCAGAATCCCACACTCAATCTAGCTACATTCAGTGCTCTCCACAGTCATTTCCTCAGGAAGGGCTCGAATTCAACTCTCTCCCTACTACTCTCTCTCCCTCTCTCTCCCTACTCGCTCTCCCTCGCTACTCTCTCTCCCTAACTCACTCTCTCCTTACTCCCTCCCCCTCCCTTACACTCCCTCCCTTACTCTCTCTCCCCTTACTCCCTCCCCCTCCCTTACTCTTACACTCCCTCCCTTACTCTCTCTCCTTACTCTCTCTCCCTCTGTCCTTCTCCCCCAAACCCCTCACACCCCTTCTATCTATCTCTCTCTGTCTCTCTGTCTCATAGTGTTACTCTTTGTGAGAAGTCAGTACTACTGTACACGGACAGTAACAGAACATGGAAGACATTTATGAGGGAAAAAAGGCGCCAGTCTGAAACTGTTTTCATTTTCTCTACGTTTCTCTGTTTGTGAAACTGTAATGAAACAGCTGGTTAAACGTTAGGACTTGACGAAAACAAAACAATGACTGAAGACTAAACTTTGACCTTTAGTTGTTGTTTTAAAATGGTTGTTCCAAATGCCTCTATGGCTTGTTATTCACTCTCAGTGAACCTTGACGTGGGACTTGTAAGTCCCCCAAAAAATCTAAATGGAGCACAAATCTATATTTAGTGTACTGGCGAGGTCTTTCCAATGCCATTTGAGACGAAGCCTAAGTATGTAAATGAGTATAAGTCGACTAACCGTTCATCAACGGAGAAGGACTCCATGTGTATCTGATCTTTGGGAAGATTTCTGACAAACTCGGCGTATCTCTGTCCAGGCTCGTACATCTTGGCGTTTCCACACAGGGCCTGGTAGTGGCCGGGGAGAGACACGGTCTGGGCCTGGTAGTGGCCGGGTAGAGACACGGTCTGGGCCTGGTGCAGCTGGAGCCAGTTGACTGTCACCTGGAGAAAAGAGGGAAGGAGAGAGAGGGGGAAAGTTAGAATGCTTTCAAATAGGTCTGGGCCTGCTGCAGCTGGAGCCAGTTGACTGTCACCTGGAGAAAAGAGGGAAGGAGAGAGAGGGGAAAGTTAGAATGCTTTCAAATAGGTCTGGGCCTGCTGCAGCTGGAGCCAGTTGACTGTCACCTGGAGAAAAGAGGGAAGGAGAGAGAGGGGGAAAGTTAGAATGCTTTCAAATAGGTCTGGGCCTGCTGCAGCTGGAGCCAGTTGACTGTCACCTGGAGAAAAGAGGGAAGGAGAGAGAGGGGGAAAGTTAGAATGCTTTCAAATAGGTCTGGGCCTGCTGCAGCTGGAGCCAGTTGACTGTCACCTGGAGAAAAGAGGGAAGGAGAGAGAGGGGGAAAGTTAGAATGCTTTCAAATAGGTCTGGGCCTGCTGCAGCTGGAGCCAGTTGACTGTCACCTGGAGAAAAGAGGGAAGGAGAGAGAGGGGGAAAGTTAGAATGCTTTCAAATAGGTCTGGGCCTGCTGCAGCTGGAGCCAGTTGACTGTCACCTGGAGAAAAGAGGGAGGGAGAGAGAGGGGGAAAGTTAGAATGCTTTCAAATAGGATTTATGGCATTTTGCCTCTTAAAAAAAAAAAAAAAAACATTGGACAATGTTTATATAGGACACCCTTATATATACAAACCCATTTTTATCACATTCAATCACATAAACTCTGGAGCTATGCTCATGTCAAGCCTGGCTCCTGATACTCTGAAGAGACTATAACTTACAGCTTTGAGTGTGAGGTCACACTGAGTCACCAGTTCTCTGATCTGAGTGAGGAAGTCTGTCTTGGTGCTGGCCAGCTCTGCCCTCCTGGTCCCTGCATCAGTTACACACACTCTGTACTGGTCTCTGGCATCCTCAGCCTGAGATAGAGAGAGAGAGAGAGGGGGGAATGAACAGACTCTGTACTGGTCTCTGGCATCCTCAGCCTGAGATAGAGATAGAGATAAAGATAGAGAGAGAGAGAGAGAGAGAGAGAGAGAGAGAGAGAGAGAGAGAGAGAGAGAGAGAGAGAGAGAGAGAGATAGAGAGGGGGGGGTGGATAACAGGCTCTGTACTAGTAGAGAGAGGGGGAGAGGAATGGCATAACCTGTTATTATCTGAATGAGTGTAGATCTATCTACCTGGATGGATCTATCTATCTACCTATTCAATTCTTTCAGAACTACACAAGAGCCTTGGGGGCCTTCTAACCGGCTAGTTATACATCAGCCACACAGGGGTATAGAGATCAGTAACACAGGGGTATAGAGATCAGTAACACAGGGGTATAGAGATCAGTAACACAGGGGTCCAATTTGTAAGTCGCTCTGGATAAGAGCGTCTGCTAAATGACTTAAATGTAAATGTATAGAGATCAGTAACACAGGGGTAGAGAGATCAGTAACACAGGAATATAGAGATCAGTAACACAGGGGTAGAGATCAGTAACACAGGAATATAGAGATCAGTAACACAGGAATATAGAGATCAGTAACACAGGGGGTATAGAGATCAGTAACACAGGAATATAGAGATGATCAGTAACACAGGAATATAGAGATCAGTAACACAGGAATATAGAGATCAGTAACACAGGGGTAGAGATCAGTAACACAGGAATATAGAGATCAGTAACACAGGGGTATAGAGATCAGTAACACAGGGGTAGAGATCAGTAACACAGGAATATAGAGATCAGTAACACAGGGGTATAGAGATCAGTAACACAGGAATATAGAGATCAGTAACACGGGGGTATAGAGATCAGTAACACAGGGGTATAGAGATCAGTAACACAGGGGGTATAGAGATCAGTAACACAGGGGGTATAGAGATCAGTAACACAGGAATATAGAGATCAGTAACACAGGGGTATAGAGATCAGTAACACAGGGGTATAGAGATCAGTAACACAGGGGTATAGAGATCAGTAACACAGGGGTATAGAGATCAGTAACACAGGGGGTATAGAGATCAGTAACACAGGGGGTATAGAGATCAGTAACACAGGGGTATAGAGATCAGTAACACAGGAATATAGAGATCAGTAACACAGGGGTATAGAGATCAGTAACACAGGGGTATAGAGATCAGTAACACAGGGGTATAGAGATCAGTAACACAGAGGTATAGAGATCAGTAACACAGGAATATAGAGATCAGTAACACAGGGGGTATAGAGATCAGTAACACAGGAATATAGAGATCAGTAACACAGGGGTATAGAGATCAGTAACACAGGGGTAGAGAGATCAGTAACACGGGGGTATAGAGATCAGTAACACAGGGGTGCCAAACCCTCTACTAACCCGGACGACGCTGGACCAATTGTGCTCCGCCTCATGGGTCTCCCAGTCACGGCCAGCTTTGACACAGCCTGGGATCGAACCCGGGTCTGTAGTGCTGCCTCAAGCACTGCGATGCAGTGCCTTAGACCGTTGTGCCACTGGGGAGGCCCCCGCAAATTGATTTTAACAAACAATTGGTCCCCCAAAAAATGCAGACCTCCGTTGAACATCAAAATCCCGATGTGGCCCTTGATCCAAAAAGTTTGCACAACCTAATCTATGGATTCCACATGACTGGGAATACAGATCTGCATCTGTTGGTCACAGATACCTTAAAAAAGGTAGAGGCATGGATCAGAAAACCAGTCAGTATCTGGTGTGACCATTTGTCTCATGCAGCGCGACACATCTCCTCCACCTAGAGTTGATCAGGCTGTTGATTGTGGTCTGTGGAATGTTGTCTCACTCTTCAATGGCTGTGTGAAGTCGCTGGATATTGGCGGGAACTGGAGCACGCTGTCTTACACGTCGATCCAGAGCATCCCAAACATGCTCAATGGGTGACATGTCTGGTGAGTATGCAGGCCATGGAAGAACTGGGACATTTACAGCTTCCAGGAATTGTGTCCAGATCCTTGCGACATGGGGCCGTGATGGTGGTGGGTGAAGGGCACAACAATGGGCCTCAGGATCTCGTCACTGAATGCCATTGAAATTGCCATCGATAAAATTACATTGTGTTTGTTGTCCGTAGCTTATGCCACCAAGCGGCGCTCTGTTCACAACATTGACATCAGCAAACCGCTCGCCCACACGATGCCATCTGCCCGGTACAGTAGAAACCAGGATTCATCCCTAAAGAGGCCAGTTCTCCAGCTTGCCAGTGACCATCGAAGGTGAGCATTTGCCCACTGAAGTCGGGTTTTGATGCCGACCTGCAGTCAGTTGGGTCAAGACCCTGGTGAGGATGATGAGCACGCGGATGATCTTCCCTGAGACGGTTTCTGACAGTTTGTGCAGAAATACTTCGGTTGTGTAAACCCACAGTCTCATCAGATGTCCGGGTGGCTGGTCTCTGAGCTCGTGTGATTATACACGGTCTGCGGTTGTGAGGCCGGTTGGACGTACTTCCAAATTCTCTAAAACGACGTTGGAGGCGGCTTATGATAGAAAAATTAACATTCAATTCTCTGGCAACATGTCTGGAGTCAGCATGCCAATTGCACGCTCCCTCAAAACTTGAGACTTCTGTGGCAAAACTGCACATTTTAGAGTGGCCTTTTATTGTCCCCAGCACAAGGTGCACCTATGTAATTATCATACTGTTTATTCAGCTTCTTGATATGCTGCACCTGTCAGGTGGGTTAATTATCTTGGCAAAAGGAGAAATGCTCACTAACAGGAATGTAAACATATATGAATATGTAAACAAATGTGTGCAAAACATTTGAGAGAAGAAAAGATTTTGATGCGTATGGAACATTTCTGGGATGTTTTATTTCATTAAACATCAGTATATTTCTCCCCTCATACCTTCTGAAGAGCCTCCTCTTCCAGTTTCCTCTTCTTGTCCAGCTGTTTGGACTGTTCCTCCTGGGAGCGGCTGGCTGACGACTGGGCCTTGTGGTACTCGTCTCTCCTCTGGACCTGGGTCCACCGAGCCTTACGCAGAGCCGCCTCGGACTCTTGCTAAGGAGGAGAGGGGAGGATACAGTCAGGTGAGAGAAGTACACACACTGTGTGTTATAGGGAGGATACAGGTTGGACAGGTAGACACACTGTGTGTTATAGGGAGGATACAGGTAGACAGACTGTGTGTTATAGGGAGGATACAGGTAGACAGGTAGACACACTGTGTGTTATAGGGAGGATACAGGTAGACAGGTAGACACACTGTGTGTTATAGGGAGGATACAGGTAGACACACTGTGTGTTATAGGGAGGATACAGGTAGACAGGTAGACACCCTGTGTGTTATAGGGAGGATACAGGTAGACAGACTGTGTGTTATAGGGAGGATACAGGTAGACAGGTGTGTTATAGGGAGGATACAGGTAGACAGGTAGACAGACTGTGTGTTATAGGGAGGATACAGGTAGACAGGTAGACACACTGTGTGTTATAGGGAGGATACAGGTAGACAGACTGTGTGTTATAGGGAGGATACAGGTAGACAGGTGTGTTATAGGGAGGATACAGGTAGACAGGTAGACAGACTGTGTGTTATAGGGAGGATACAGGTAGACACCCTGTGTGTTATAGGGAGGATACAGGTAGACAGACTGTGTGTTATAGGGAGGATACAGGTAGACAGGTGTGTTATAGGGAGGATACAGGTAGACAGGTAGACAGACTGTGTGTTATAGGGAGGATACAGGTAGACAGGTAGACACACTGTGTGTTATAGGGAGGATACAGGTAGACAGGTAGACAGACTGTGTGTTATAGGGAGGATACAGGTTGGACAGGTAGACACACTGTGTGTTATAGGGAGGATACAGGTAGACAGGTAGACACACTGTGTGTTATAGGGAGGATACAGGTAGACAGGTAGACACACTGTGTGTTATAGGGAGGATACAGGTAGACAGGTAGACACACTGTGTGTTATAAGGAGGATACAGGTAGACAGGTAGACACACTGTGTGTTATAGGGAGGATACAGGTAGACAGGTAGACAGACTGTGTGTTATAGGGAGGATACAGGTTGGACAGGTAGACACACTGTGTGTTATAGGGAGGATACAGGTAGACAGGTAGACAGACTGTGTGTTATAGGGAGGATACAGGTAGACAGGTGTGTTATAGGGAGGATACAGGTAGACAGGTAGACAGGCTGTGTGTTATAGGGAGGATACAGGTAGACAGACTGTGTGTTATAGGGAGGATACAGGTAGACAGACTGTGTGTTATAGGGAGGATACAGGTAGACAGACTGTGTGTTATAGGGAGGATACAGGTAGACAGATGTGTTATAGGGAGGATACAGGTAGACAGACTGTGTGTTATAGGGAGGATACAGGTAGACACACTGTGTGTTATAGGGAGGATACAGGTAGACACACTGTGTGTTATAGGGAGGATACAGGTAGACAGGTGTGTTATAGGGAGGATACAGGTAGACAGGTAGACAGACTGTGTGTTATAGGGAGGATACAGGTAGACAGGTAGACAGACTGTGTGTTATAGGGAGGATACAGGTAGACAGGTAGACAGACTGTGTGTTATAGGGAGGATACAGGTAGACAGGTAGACAGACTGTGTGTTATAGGGAGGATACAGGTAGACAGGTAGACACACTGTGTGTTATAGGGAGGATACAGGTAGACAGACTGTGTGTTATAGGGAGGATACAGGTAGACAGGTGTGTTATAGGGAGGATACAGGTAGACAGGTAGACAGGCTGTGTGTTATAGGGAGGATACAGGTAGACAGGTAGACAGACTGTGTGTTATAGGGAGGATACAGGTAGACAGGTAGACAGACTGTGTGTTATAGGGAGGATACAGGTAGACAGGTAGACAGACTGTGTGTTATAGGGAGGATACAGGTAGACAGGTAGACACACTGTGTGTTATAGGGAGGATACAGGTAGACAGGTGTGTTATAGGGAGGATACAGGTAGACAGGTAGACAGACTGTGTGTTATAGGGAGGATACAGGTAGACACACTGTGTGTTATAGGGAGGATACAGATAGACAGGTGTGTTATAGGGAGGATACAGGTAGACAGGTAGACACACTGTGTGTTATAGGGAGGATACAGGTAGACAGGTGTGTTATAGGGAGGATACAGGTAGACAGACTGTGTGTTATAGGGAGGATACAGGTAGACAGGTGTGTTATAGGGAGGATACAGGCAGACAGCTGTGTTATAGGGAGGATACAGGTAGACAGGTGTGTTATAGGGAGGATACAGGTAGACAGGTAGACACACTGTGTGTTATAGGGAGGATACAGGTGGACAGGTAGACACACTGTGTGTTATAGGGAGGATACAGGTAGACAGGTAGACAGACTGTGTGTTATAGGGAGGATACAGGTAGACAGACTGTGTGTTATAGGGAGGATACAGGTAGACAGGTAGACAGACTGTGTTATAGGGAGGATACAGGTAGACAGACTGTGTGTTATAGGGAGGATACAGGTAGACAGACTGTGTGTTATAGGGAGGATACAGGCAGACAGGTGTGTTATAGGGAGGATACAGGTAGACAGACTGTGTGTTATAGGGAGGATACAGGTAGACAGACTGTGTGTTATAGGGAGGATACAGGCAGACAGGTGTGTTATAGGGAGGATACAGGTAGACAGGTGTGTTATAGGGAGGATACAGGTAGACAGGTGTGTTATAGGGAGGATACAGGTAGACAGACTGTGTGTTATAGGGAGGATACAGGTAGACAGACTGTGTGTTATAGGGAGGATACAGGCAGACAGGTGTGTTATAGGGAGGATACAGGTAGACAGGTGTGTTATAGGGAGGATACAGGTAGACAGATGTGTTATAGGGAGGATACAGGTAGACAGACTGTGTTATAGGGAGGATACAGGTAGACACACTGTGTGTTATAGGGAGGATACAGGTAGACAGGTAGACAGACTGTGTGTTATAGGGAGGATACAGGTAGACAGGTAGACAGACTGTGTGTTATAGGCAGGATACAGGTAGACAGGTAGACACACTGTGTGTTATAGGGAGGATACAGGTAGACAGGTAGACACCCTGTGTGTTATAGGGAGGATACAGGTAGACAGGTAGACAGACTGTGTGTTATAGGGAGGATACAGGTAGACACACTGTGTGTTATAGGGAGGATACAGGTAGACAGACTGTGTGTTATAGGGAGGATACAGGTAGACAGACTGTGTGTTATAGGGAGGATACAGGTAGACAGGTGTGTTATAGGGAGGATACAGGTAGACAGACTGTGTGTTATAGGGAGGATACAGGTAGACAGGTGTGTTATAGGGAGGATACAGGCAGACAGCTGTGTTATAGGGAGGATACAGGTAGACAGGTGTGTTATAGGGAGGATACAGGTAGACAGGTATGTTATAGGGAGGATACAGGTAGACAGGTAGACACACTGTGTGTTATAGGGAGGATACAGGTAGACAGGTAGACACACTGTGTGTTATAGGGAGGATACAGGTAGACAGACTGTGTGTTATAGGGAGGATACAGGTAGACAGACTGTGTGTTATAGGGAGGATACAGGTAGACAGACTGTGTGTTATAGGGAGGATACAGGCAGACAGGTGTGTTATAGGGAGGATACAGGTAGACAGACTGTGTGTTATAGGGAGGATACAGGTAGACAGACTGTGTGTTATAGGGAGGATACAGGCAGACAGGTGTGTTATAGGGAGGATACAGGTAGACAGGTGTGTTATAGGGAGGATACAGGTAGACAGGTGTGTTATAGGGAGGATACAGGTAGACAGACAGTGTGTTATAGGGAGGATACAGGTAGACAGACTGTGTGTTATAGGGAGGATACAGGCAGACAGGTGTGTTATAGGGAGGATACAGGTAGACAGGTGTGTTATAGGGAGGATACAGGTAGACAGATGTGTTATAGGGAGGATACAGGTAGACAGACTGTGTTATAGGGAGGATACAGGTAGACACACTGTGTGTTATAGGGAGGATACAGGTAGACAGGTAGACAGACTGTGTGTTATAGGGAGGATACAGGTAGACAGGTAGACAGACTGTGTGTTATAGGCAGGATACAGGTAGACAGGTAGACACACTGTGTGTTATAGGGAGGATACAGGTAGACAGGTAGACACCCTGTGTGTTATAGGGAGGATACAGGTAGACAGGTAGACAGACTGTGTGTTATAGGGAGGATACAGGTAGACACACTGTGTGTTATAGGGAGGATACAGGTAGACAGACTGTGTGTTATAGGGAGGATACAGGTAGACAGACTGTGTGTTATAGGGAGGATACAGGTAGACAGACTGTGTGTTATAGGGAGGATACAGGTAGACAGACTGTGTGTTATAGGGAGGATACAGGTAGACAGGTGTGTTATAGGGAGGATACAGGTAGACAGGTGTGTTATAGGGAGGATACAGGTAGACAGGTGTGTTATAGGGAGGATACAGGTAGACAGGTAGACACACTGTGTGTTATAGGGAGGATACAGGTAGACAGGTAGACACACTGTGTGTTATATATAGGGAGGATACAGGTAGACAGGTAGACACACTGTGTGTTATAGGGAGGATACAGGTAGACAGACTGTGTGTTATAGGGAGGATACAGGTAGACAGACTGTGTGTTATAGGGAGGATACAGGTAGACAGACTGTGTGTTATAGGGAGGATACAGGCAGACAGGTGTGTTATAGGGAGGATACAGGTAGACAGATGTGTTATAGGGAGGATACAGGTAGACAGACTGTGTGTTATAGGGAGGATACAGGCAGACAGGTGTGTTATAGGGAGGATACAGGTAGACAGGTGTGTTATAGGGAGGATACAGGTAGACAGGTGTGTTATAGGGAGGATACAGGTAGACAGACTGTGTGTTATAGGGAGGATACAGGTAGACAGACTGTGTGTTATAGGGAGGATACAGGCAGACAGGTGTGTTATAGGGAGGATACAGGTAGACAGGTGTGTTATAGGGAGGATACAGGTAGACAGATGTGTTATAGGGAGGATACAGGTAGACAGACTGTGTTATAGGGAGGATACAGGTAGACACACTGTGTGTTATAGGGAGGATACAGGTAGACAGGTAGACAGACTGTGTGTTATAGGGAGGATACAGGTAGACAGGTAGACAGACTGTGTGTTATAGGCAGGATACAGGTAGACAGGTAGACACACTGTGTGTTATAGGGAGGATACAGGTAGACAGGTAGACACCCTGTGTGTTATAGGGAGGATACAGGTGGACAGGTAGACAGACTGTGTATTATAGGGAGGATACAGGTGGACAGGTAGACAGACTGTGTGTTATAAGGAGGATACAGGTGGACAGGTAGACAGACTGTGTGTTATAGGGAGGATACAGGTAGACAGGTAGACACACTGTGTGTTATAGGGAGGATACAGGTAGACAGGTAGACACACTGTGTGTTATAGGGAGGATACAGGTAGACAGACTGTGTGTTATAGGGAGGATACAGGTAGACAGACTGTGTGTTATAGGGAGGATACAGGTAGACAGACTGTGTGTTATAGGGAGGATACAGGTAGACAGACTGTGTGTTATAGGGAGGATACAGGTAGACAGACTGTGTGTTATAGGGAGGATACAGGTAGAGACACTGTGTGTTATAGGGAGGATACAGGTAGACAGGTGTGTTATAGGGAGGATACAGGTAGACAGGTAGACAGGCTGTGTGTTATAGGGAGGATACAGGTAGACAGGTAGACAGACTGTGTGTTATAGGGAGGATACAGGTAGACAGGTAGACAGACTGTGTGTTATAGGGAGGATACAGGTAGACAGGTAGACAGACTGTGTGTTATAGGGAGGATACAGGTAGACAGGTAGACACACTGTGTGTTATAGGGAGGATACAGGTAGACAGGTAGACACACTGTGTGTTATAGGGAGGATACAGGTAGACAGGTGTGTTATAGGGAGGATACAGGTAGACAGGTAGACAGACTGTGTGTTATAGGGAGGATACAGGTAGACACACTGTGTGTTATAGGGAGGATACAGGTAGACAGACTGTGTGTTATAGGGAGGATACAGGTAGACAGACAGTGTGTTATAGGGAGGATACAGGTAGACAGGTGTGTTATAGGGAGGATACAGGCAGACAGGTGTGTTATAGGGAGGATACAGGTAGACAGGTAGACACACTGTGTGTTATAGGGAGGATACAGGTAGACAGGTAGACAGACTGTGTGTTATAGGGAGGATACAGGTAGACAGGTAGACAGACTGTGTGTTATAGGGAGGATACAGGTAGACAGACTGTGTGTTATAGGGAGGATACAGGCAGACAGATGTGTTATAGGGAGGATACAGGTAGACAGGTGTGTTATAGGGAGGATACAGGTAGACAGATGTGTTTAGGGAGGATACAGGTAGACAGATGTGTTATAGGAAGGATACAGGTAGAGAGACTGTGTGTTATAGGGAGGATACAGGTAGACACACTGTGTTATAGGGAGGATACAGGTAGACACACTGTGTGTTATAGGGAGGATACAGGTAGACAGACTGTGTGTTATAGGGAGGATACAGGTAGACAGGTAGACAGACTGTGTGTTATAGGCAGGATACCGGTAGACAGGTAGACACACTGTGTGTTATAGGGAGGATACAGGTAGACAGGTAGACACACTGTGTGTTATAGGGAGGATACAGGTAGACAGGTAGACAGACTGTGTGTTATAGGCAGGATACCGGTAGACAGGTAGACAGACTGTGTGTTATAGGGAGGATACAGGTAGACAGGTAGACAGACTGTGTGTTATAGGGAGGATACAGGTAGACACACTGTGTGTTATAGGGAGGATACAGGTAGACAGGTAGACACACTGTGTGTTATAGGGAGGATACAGGTAGACAGGTAGACACACTGTGTGTTATAGGGAGGAAACAGGTAGACAGGTAGACACACTGTGTGTTATAAGGAGGATACAGGTAGACAGGTAGACACACTGTGTGTTATAGGGAGGATACAGGTAGACAGGTAGACAGACTGTGTGTTATAGGGAGGATACAGGTTGGACAGGTAGACACACTGTGTGTTATAGGGAGGATACAGGTAGACAGGTAGACAGACTGTGTGTTATAGGGAGGATACAGGTAGACAGGTGTGTTATAGGGAGGATACAGGTAGACAGGTAGACAGGCTGTGTGTTATAGGGAGGATACAGGTAGACAGGTAGACAGACTGTGTGTTATAGGGAGGATACAGGTAGACAGGTAGACAGACTGTGTGTTATAGGGAGGATACAGGTAGACAGGTAGACAGACTGTGTGTTATAGGGAGGATACAGGTAGACAGGTAGACAGACTGTGTGTTATAGGGAGGATACAGGTAGACAGGTAGACAGACTGTGTGTTATAGGGAGGATACAGGTAGACAGGTAGACAGACTGTGTGTTATAGGGAGGATACAGGTAGACACACTGTGTGTTATAGGGAGGATACAGGTAGACAGGTAGACAGACTGTGTGTTATAGGGAGGATACAGGCAGACAGGTGTGTTATAGGGAGGATACAGGTAGACAGACTGTGTGTTATAGGGAGGATACAGGTAGACAGGTGTGTTATAGGGAGGATACAGGCAGACAGGTGTGTTATAGGGAGGATACAGGTAGACAGGTGTGTTATAGGGAGGATACAGGTAGACAGATGTGTTATAGGGAGGATACAGGTAGAGAGACTGTGTGTTATAGGGAGGATACAGGTAGACAGACTGTGTGTTATAGGGAGGATACAGGTAGACAGGTAGACAGACTGTGTGTTATAGGGAGGATACAGGTAGACAGGTAGACACACTGTGTGTTATAGGGAGGATACAGGTAGACAGGTAGACACACTGTGTGTTATAGGGAGGATACAGGTAGACAGGTAGACAGACTGTGTGTTATAGGGAGGATACAGGTAGACAGGTAGACACACTTTGTGTTATAGGGAGGATACAGGTAGACAGACTGTGTGTTATAGGGAGGATACAGGTAGACAGGTAGACACACTGTGTGTTATAGGCAGGATACAGGTAGACAGGTAGACAGACTGTGTGTTATAGGGAAGATACAGGTAGACAGGTAGACACACTGTGTGTTATAGGGAGGATACAGGTAGACAGGTAGACACACTGTGTGTTATAGGGAGGATACAGGTAGACAGGTAGACACACTGTGTGTTATAGGGAGGATACAGGTAGACAGGTAGACACACTGTGTGTTATAGGGAGGATACAGGTAGACAGACTGTGTGTTATAGGGAGGATACAGGTAGACAGACTGTGTGTTATAGGGAGGATACAGGTAGACAGAATGTGTGTTATAGGGAGGATACAGGCAGACAGGTGTGTTATAGGGAGGATACAGGTAGACAGACTGTGTGTTATAGGGAGGATACAGGTAGACAGACTGTGTGTTATAGGGAGGATACAGGCAGACAGGTGTGTTATAGGGAGGATACAGGTAGACAGGTGTGTTATAGGGAGGATACAGGTAGACAGGTGTGTTATAGGGAGGATACAGGTAGACAGACAGTGTGTTATAGGGAGGATACAGGTAGACAGACTGTGTGTTATAGGGAGGATACAGGCAGACAGGTGTGTTATAGGGAGGATACAGGTAGACAGGTGTGTTATAGGGAGGATACAGGTAGACAGATGTGTTATAGGGAGGATACAGGTAGACAGACTGTGTTATAGGGAGGATACAGGTAGACACACTGTGTGTTATAGGGAGGATACAGGTAGACAGGTAGACAGACTGTGTGTTATAGGGAGGATACAGGTAGACAGGTAGACAGACTGTGTGTTATAGGCAGGATACAGGTAGACAGGTAGACACACTGTGTGTTATAGGGAGGATACAGGTAGACAGGTAGACACCCTGTGTGTTATAGGGAGGATACAGGTAGACAGGTAGACAGACTGTGTGTTATAGGGAGGATACAGGTAGACACACTGTGTGTTATAGGGAGGATACAGGTAGACAGACTGTGTGTTATAGGGAGGATACAGGTAGACAGACTGTGTGTTATAGGGAGGATACAGGTAGACAGGTGTGTTATAGGGAGGATACAGGTAGACAGACTGTGTGTTATAGGGAGGATACAGGTAGACAGGTGTGTTATAGGGAGGATACAGGCAGACAGCTGTGTTATAGGGAGGATACAGGTAGACAGGTGTGTTATAGGGAGGATACAGGTAGACAGGTAGACACACTGTGTGTTATAGGGAGGATACAGGTAGACAGGTAGACACACTGTGTGTTATAGGGAGGATACAGGTAGACAGGTAGACACACTGTGTGTTATAGGGAGGATACAGGTAGACAGACTGTGTGTTATAGGGAGGATACAGGTAGACAGACTGTGTGTTATAGGGAGGATACAGGTAGACAGGTGTGTTATAGGGAGGATACAGGTAGACAGACTGTGTGTTATAGGGAGGATACAGGTAGACAGACTGTGTGTTATAGGGAGGATACAGGTAGACAGGTGTGTTATAGGGAGGATACAGGCAGACAGGTGTGTTATAGGGAGGATACAGGTAGACAGGTGTGTTATAGGGAGGATACAGGTAGACAGGTGTGTTATAGGGAGGATACAGGTAGACAGACTGTGTGTTATAGGGAGGATACAGGTAGACAGACTGTGTGTTATAGGGAGGATACAGGCAGACAGGTGTGTTATAGGGAGGATACAGGTAGACAGGTGTGTTATAGGGAGGATACAGGTAGACAGATGTGTTATAGGGAGGATACAGGTAGACAGACTGTGTTATAGGGAGGATACAGGTAGACACACTGTGTGTTATAGGGAGGATACAGGTAGACAGGTAGACAGACTGTGTGTTATAGGGAGGATACAGGTAGACAGGTAGACAGACTGTGTGTTATAGGCAGGATACAGGTAGACAGGTAGACACACTGTGTGTTATAGGGAGGATACAGGTAGACAGGTAGACACCCTGTGTGTTATAGGGAGGATACAGGTGGACAGGTAGACAGACTGTGTATTATAGGGAGGATACAGGTGGACAGGTAGACAGACTGTGTGTTATAAGGAGGATACAGGTAGACAGGTAGACAGACTGTGTGTTATAGGGAGGATACAGGTAGACACACTGTGTGTTATAGGGAGGATACAGGTAGACAGGTAGACACACTGTGTGTTATAGGGAGGATACAGGTAGACAGACTGTGTGTTATAGGGAGGATACAGGTAGACAGACTGTGTGTTATAGGGAGGATACAGGTAGACAGAATGTGTGTTATAGGGAGGATACAGGTAGACAGACTGTGTGTTATAGGGAGGATACAGGTAGACAGACTGTGTGTTATAGGGAGGATACAGGTAGAGACACTGTGTGTTATAGGGAGGATACAGGTAGACAGGTGTGTTATAGGGAGGATACAGGTAGACAGGTAGACAGGCTGTGTGTTATAGGGAGGATACAGGTAGACAGGTAGACAGACTGTGTGTTATAGGGAGGATACAGGTAGACAGGTAGACAGACTGTGTGTTATAGGGAGGATACAGGTAGACAGGTAGACAGACTGTGTGTTATAGGGAGGATACAGGTAGACAGGTAGACAGACTGTGTGTTATAGGGAGGATACAGGTAGACAGGTAGACACACTGTGTGTTATAGGAAGGATACAGGTAGACAGGTGTGTTATAGGGAGGATACAGGTAGACAGGTAGACAGACTGTGTGTTATAGGGAGGATACAGGTAGACACACTGTGTGTTATAGGGAGGATACAGGTAGACAGACTGTGTGTTATAGGGAGGATACAGGTAGACAGGTGTGTTATAGGGAGGATACAGGTAGACAGGTGTGTTATAGGGAGGATACAGGTAGACAGGTGTGTTATAGGGAGGATACAGGTAGACAGGTAGACACACTGTGTGTTATAGGGAGGATACAGGTAGACAGGTAGACAGACTGTGTGTTATAGGGAGGATACAGGTAGACAGGTAGACAGACTGTGTGTTATAGGGAGGATACAGGTAGACAGGTGTGTTATAGGGAGGATACAGGTAGACAGATGTGTTATAGGGAGGATACAGGTAGACAGGTGTGTTATAGGGAGGATACAGGTAGACAGATGTGTTATAGGGAGGATACAGGTAGACAGATGTGTTATAGGAAGGATACAGGTAGAGAGACTGTGTGTTATAGGGAGGATACAGGTAGACACACTGTGTGTTATAGGGAGGATACAGGTAGACAGACTGTGTGTTATAGGGAGGATACAGGTAGACAGGTGTGTTATAGGGAGGATACAGGTAGACAGGTAGACAGACTGTGTGTTATAGGGAGGATACAGGTAGACACACTGTGTGTTATAGGGAGGATACAGGTAGACAGGTAGACACACTGTGTGTTATAGGGAGGATACAGGTAGACAGGTAGACAGACTGTGTGTTATAGGCAGGATACCGGTAGACAGGTAGACACACTGTGTGTTATAGGGAGGATACAGGTAGACAGGTAGACACACTGTGTGTTATAGGGAGGATACAGGTAGACAGGTAGACAGACTGTGTGTTATAGGGAGGATACAGGTAGACAGGTAGACAGACTGTGTGTTATAGGGAGGATACAGGTAGACAGGTAGACAGACTGTGTGTTATAGGGAGGATACAGGTAGACACACTGTGTGTTATAGGGAGGATACAGGTAGACAGGTAGACACACTGTGTGTTATAGGGAGGATACAGGTAGACAGGTAGACACACTGTGTGTTATAGGGAGGATACAGGTAGACAGGTAGACACACTGTGTGTTATAAGGAGGATACAGGTAGACAGGTAGACACACTGTGTGTTATAGGGAGGATACAGGTAGACAGGTAGACAGACTGTGTGTTATAGGGAGGATACAGGTGGACAGGTAGACACACTGTGTGTTATAGGGAGGATACAGGTAGACAGGTAGACAGACTGTGTGTTATAGGGAGGATACAGGTAGACAGACTGTGTGTTATAGGGAGGATACAGGTAGACAGGTAGACAGACTGTGTTATAGGGAGGATACAGGTAGACAGGTAGACAGACTGTGTGTTATAGGGAGGATACAGGTAGACAGGTAGACAGACTGTGTGTTATAGGGAGGATACAGGTAGACAGGTAGACAGACTGTGTGTTATAGGGAGGATACAGGTAGACAGGTAGACAGACTGTGTGTTATAGGGAGGATACAGGTAGACAGGTAGACAGACTGTGTGTTATAGGGAGGATACAGGTAGACAGGTAGACAGACTGTGTGTTATAGGGAGGATACAGGTAGACAGGTAGACACACTGTGTGTTATAGGGAGGATACAGGTAGACAGACTGTGTGTTATAGGGAGGATACAGGCAGACAGGTGTGTTATAGGGAGGATACAGGTAGACAGACTGTGTGTTATAGGGAGGATACAGGTAGACAGGTGTGTTATAGGGAGGATACAGGCAGACAGGTGTGTTATAGGGAGGATACAGGTAGACAGGTGTGTTATAGGGAGGATACAGGTAGACAGATGTGTTATAGGGAGGATACAGGTAGAGAGACTGTGTGTTATAGGGAGGATACAGGTAGACAGACTGTGTGTTATAGGGAGGATACAGGTAGACAGGTAGACAGACTGTGTGTTATAGGGAGGATACAGGTAGACAGGTAGACACACTGTGTGTTATAGGGAGGATACAGGTAGACAGGTAGACACACTGTGTGTTATAGGGAGGATACAGGTAGACAGGTAGACAGACTGTGTGTTATAGGGAGGATACAGGTAGACAGGTAGACACACTGTGTGTTATAGGGAGGATACAGGTAGACAGACTGTGTGTTATAGGGAGGATACAGGTAGACAGGTAGACACACTGTGTGTTATAGGGAGGATACAGGTAGACAGGTAGACAGACTGTGTGTTATAGGGAGGATACAGGTAGACAGGTAGACACACTGTGTGTTATAGGGAGGATACAGGTAGACAGGTAGACACACTGTGTGTTATAGGGAGGATACAGGTAGACAGGTAGACAGACTGTGTGTTATAGGGAGGATACAGGTAGACAGGTAGACACACTGTGTGTTATAGGGAGGATAAAGGTAGACAGGTAGACACACTGTGTGTTATAGGGAGGATACAGGTAGACACACTGTGTGTTATAGGGAGGATACAGGTAGACAGACTGTGTGTTATAGGGAGGATACAGGTAGACAGACTGTGTGTTATAGGGAGGATACAGGTAGACAGACTGTGTGTTATAGGGAGGATACAGGTAGACAGACTGTGTGTTATAGGGAGGATACAGGTAGACAGACTGTGTGTTATAGGGAGGATACAGGTAGACAGGTAGACAGACTGTGTGTTATAGGGAGGATACAGGTAGACAGACTGTGTGTTATAGGGAGGATACAGGTGGACAGGTAGACACACTGTGTGTTATAGGGAGGATACAGGTAGACAGACTGTGTGTTATAGGGAGGATACAGGTAGACAGGTAGACACACTGTGTGTTATAGGGAGGATACAGGTAGACAGGTAGACACACTGTGTGTTATAGGGAGGATACAGGTAGACAGGTAGACACACTGTGTGTTATAGGGAGGATACAGGTAGACAGGTAGACACACTGTGTGTTATAGGGAGGATACAGGTAGACAGGTAGACAGACTGTGTGTTATAGGGAGGATACAGGTGGACAGGTAGACAGACTGTGTGTTATAGGGAGGATACAGGTGGACAGGTAGACAGACTGTGTGTTATAGGGAGGATACAGGTAGACAGGTAGACACACTGTGTGTTATAGGGAGGATACAGGTAGACAGGTAGACACACTGTGTGTTATAGGGAGGATACAGGTAGACAGACTGTGTGTTATAGGGAGGATACAGGTAGACAGACTGTGTGTTATAGGGAGGATACAGGTAGACAGACTGTGTGTTATAGGGAGGATACAGGTAGACAGACTGTGTGTTATAGGGAGGATACAGGTAGACAGACTGTGTGTTATAGGGAGGATACAGGTAGACACACTGTGTGTTATAGGGAGGATACAGGTAGACACACTGTGTGTTATAGGGAGGATACAGGTAGACAGGTGTGTTATAGGGAGGATACAGTTAGACAGGTAGACAGACTGTGTGTTATAGGGAGGATACAGGTAGACAGGTAGACAGACTGTGTGTTATAGGGAGGATACAGGTAGACAGACTGTGTGTTATAGGGAGGATACAGGTAGACAGGTAGACAGACTGTGTGTTATAGGGAGGATACAGGTAGACAGGTAGACAGACTGTGTGTTATAGGGAGGATACAGGTAGACAGGTAGACACACTGTGTGTTATAGGAAGGATACAGGTAGACAGGTGTGTTATAGGGAGGATACAGGTAGACAGGTAGACAGACTGTGTGTTATAGGGAGGATACAGGTAGACAGACTGTGTGTTATAGGGAGGATACAGGTAGACAGACTGTGTGTTATAGGGAGGATACAGGTAGACAGGTGTGTTATAGGGAGGATACAGGTAGACAGACTGTGTGTTATAGGGAGGATACAGGTAGACAGACTGTGTGTTATAGGGAGGATACAGGTAGACAGGTGTGTTATAGGGAGGATACAGGCAGACAGCTGTGTTATAGGGAGGATACAGGTAGACAGGTGTGTTATAGGGAGGATACAGGTAGACAGGTAGACACACTGTGTGTTATAGGGAGGATACAGGTAGACAGGTAGACACACTGTGTGTTATAGGGAGGATACAGGTAGACAGGTAGACACACTGTGTGTTATAGGGAGGATACAGGTAGACAGACTGTGTGTTATAGGGAGGATACAGGTAGACAGACTGTGTGTTATAGGGAGGATACAGGTAGACAGGTGTGTTATAGGGAGGATACAGGTAGACAGACTGTGTGTTATAGGGAGGATACAGGCAGACAGGTGTGTTATAGGGAGGATACAGGTAGACAGACTGTGTGTTATAGGGAGGATACAGGTAGACAGACTGTGTGTTATAGGGAGGATACAGGCAGACAGGTGTGTTATAGGGAGGATACAGGTAGACAGGTGTGTTATAGGGAGGATACAGGTAGACAGGTGTGTTATAGGGAGGATACAGGTAGACAGACTGTGTGTTATAGGGAGGATACAGGTAGACAGACTGTGTGTTATAGGGAGGATACAGGCAGACAGGTGTGTTAAAGGGAGGATACAGGTAGACAGGTGTGTTATAGGGAGGATACAGGTAGACAGATGTGTTATAGGGAGGATACAGGTAGACAGACTGTGTTATAGGGAGGATACAGGTAGACACACTGTGTGTTATAGGGAGGATACAGGTAGACAGGTAGACATACTGTGTGTTATAGGGAGGATACAGGTAGACAGGTAGACAGACTGTGTGTTATAGGCAGGATACAGGTAGACAGGTAGACACACTGTGTGTTATAGGGAGGATACAGGTAGACAGGTAGACACCCTGTGTGTTATAGGGAGGATACAGGTGGACAGGTAGATAGACTGTGTATTATAGGGAGGATACAGGTGGACAGGTAGACAGACTGTGTGTTATAAGGAGGATACAGGTGGACAGGTAGACAGACTGTGTGTTATAGGGAGGATACAGGTAGACAGGTAGACACACTGTGTGTTATAGGGAGGATACAGGTAGACAGGTAGACACACTGTGTGTTATAGGGAGGATACAGGTAGACAGACTGTGTGTTATAGGGAGGATACAGGTAGACAGACTGTGTGTTATAGGGAGGATACAGGTAGACAGACTGTGTGTTATAGGGAGGATACAGGTAGACAGACTGTGTGTTATAGGGAGGATACAGGTAGACAGAATGTGTGTTATAGGGAGGATACAGGTAGACAGACTGTGTGTTATAGGGAGGATACAGGTAGACACACTGTGTGTTATAGGGAGGATACAGGTAGACAGGTGTGTTATAGGGAGGATACAGGTAGACAGGTAGACACACTGTGTGTTATAGGGAGGATACAGGTGGACAGGTAGACACACTGTGTGTTATAGGGAGGATACAGGTAGACAGGTAGACAGACTGTGTGTTATAGGGAGGATACAGGTAGACAGGTAGACACACTGTGTGTTATAGGGAGGATACAGGTAGACAGGTAGACAGACTGTGTGTTATAGGGAGGATACAGGTAGACACACTGTGTGTTATAGGGAGGATACAGGTAGACAGACTGTGTGTTATAGGGAGGATACAGGTAGACAGACTGTGTGTTATAGGGAGGATGCAGGTAGACAGGTGTGTTATAGGGAGGATACAGGCAGACAGGTGTGTTATAGGGAGGATACAGGTAGACAGGTAGACACACTGTGTGTTATAGGGAGGATACAGGTAGACAGGTAGACACACTGTGTGTTATAGGGAGGATACAGGTAGACAGGTAGACACACTGTGTGTTATAGGGAGGATACAGGTAGACAGACTGTGTGTTATAGGGAGGATACAGGTAGACAGGTAGACAGACTGTGTGTTATAGGGAGGATACAGGTAGACAGACTGTGTGTTATAGGGAGGATACAGGCAGACAGGTGTGTTATAGGGAGGATACAGGTAGACAGGTGTGTTATAGGGAGGATACAGGTAGACAGATGTGTTATAGGGAGGATACAGGTAGAGAGACTGTGTGTTATAGGGAGGATACAGGTAGACAGACTGTGTTATAGGGAGGATACAGGTAGACACACTGTGTGTTATAGGGAGGATACAGGTAGACAGGTAGACAGACTGTGTGTTATAGGGAGGATACAGGTAGACAGGTAGACAGACTGTGTGTTATAGGCAGGATACCGGTAGACAGGTAGACAGACTGTGTGTTATAGGGAGGATACAGGTAGACAGGTAGACACACTGTGTGTTATAGGGAGGATACAGGTAGACAGGTAGACAGACTGTGTGTTATAGGCAGGATACCGGTAGACAGGTAGACACACTGTGTGTTATAGGGAGGATACAGGTAGACAGGTAGACACACTGTGTGTTATAGGGAGGATACAGGTAGACAGGTAGACAGACTGTGTGTTATAGGCAGGATACCGGTAGACAGGTAGACAGACTGTGTGTTATAGGGAGGATACAGGTAGACAGACTGTGTGTTATAGGGAGGATACAGGTAGACACACTGTGTGTTATAGGGAGGATACAGGTAGACAGGTAGACACACTGTGTGTTATAGGGAGGATACAGGTAGACAGGTAGACACACTGTGTGTTATAGGGAGGATACAGGTAGACAGGTAGACAGACTGTGTGTTATAGGGAGGATACAGGTAGACAGGTAGACACACTGTGTGTTATAGGGAGGATACAGGTAGACAGGTGTGTTATAGGGAGGATACAGGTAGACAGGTAGACACACTGTGTGTTATAGGGAGGATACAGATAGACAGACTGTGTGTTATAGGGAGGATACAGGTAGACAGACTGTGTGTTATAGGGAGGATACAGGTAGACACACTGTGTGTTATAGGGAGGATACAGGTAGACAGACTGTGTGTTATAGGGAGGATACAGGTAGACAGACTGTGTGTTATAGGGAGGATACAGGTAGACAGACTGTGTGTTATAGGGAGGATACAGGTAGACAGACTGTGTGTTATAGGGAGGATACAGGTAGACAGACTGTGTGTTATAGGGAGGATACAGGTAGACAGACTGTGTGTTATAGGGAGGATACAGGTAGACAGGTAGACAGACTGTGTGTTATAGGGAGGATACAGGTAGACAGGTAGACAGACTGTGTGTTATAGGGAGGATACAGGTAGACAGGTAGACAGACTGTGTGTTATAGGGAGGATACAGGTAGACAGGTAGACACACTGTGTGTTATAGGGAGGATACAGGTAGACAGACTGTGTGTTATAGGGAGGATACAGGTAGACAGACTGTGTGTTATAGGGAGGATACAGGTAGACAGGTGTGTTATAGGGAGGATACAGGTAGACAGGTGTGTTATAGGGAGGATACAGGTAGACAGACTGTGTGTTATAGGGAGGATACAGGTAGACACACTGTGTGTTATAGGGAGGATACAGGTAGACAGGTGTGTTATAGGGAGGATACAGGTAGACAGGTAGACAGAATGTGTGTTATAGGGAGGATACAGGTAGACAGGTAGACAGACTGTGTGTTATAGGGAGGATACAGGTAGACACACTGTGTGTTATAGGGAGGATACAGGTAGACAGGTAGACACACTGTGTGTTATAGGGAGGATACAGGTAGACAGGTAGACAGACTGTGTGTTATAGGGAGGATACAGGTAGACAGACTGTGTGTTATAGGGAGGATACAGGTAGACAGGTAGACACACTGTGTGTTATAGGGAGGATACAGGTAGACAGACTGTGTGTTATAGGGAGGATACAGGTAGACAGACTGTGTGTTATAGGGAGGATACAGGTAGACAGGTGTGTTATAGGGAGGATACAGGTAGACAGGTGTGTTATAGGGAGGATACAGGTAGACAGACTGTGTGTTATAGGGAGGATACAGGTAGACAGGTGTGTTATAGGGAGGATACAGGCAGACAGGTGTGTTATAGGGAGGATACAGGTAGACAGGTGTGTTATAGGGAGGATACAGGTAGACAGGTAGACACACTGTGTGTTATAGGGAGGATACAGGTAGACAGGTAGACACACTGTGTGTTATAGGGAAGATACAGGTAGACAGGTAGACACACTGTGTGTTATAGGGAGGATACAGGTAGACAGGTGTGTTATAGGGAGGATACAGGTAGATAGGTAGACAGACTGTGTGTTATAGGGAGGATACAGGTAGACAGACTGTGTGTTATAGGGAGGATACAGGTAGACAGACTGTGTGTTATAGGGAGGATACAGGTAGACAGACTGTGTGTTATAGGGAGGATACAGGTAGACAGACTGTGTGTTATAGGGAGGATACAGGTAGACACACTGTGTGTTATAGGGAGGATACAGGTAGACACACTGTGTGTTATAGGGAGGATACAGGTAGACAGACTGTGTGTTATAGGGAGGATACAGATAGACAGGTGTGTTATAGGGAGGATACAGGTAGACAGGTAGACACACTGTGTGTTATAGGGAGGATACAGGTAGACAGGTGTGTTATAGGGAGGATACAGGTAGACAGGTGTGTTATAGGGAGGATACAGGTAGACACACTGTGTGTTATAGGGAGGATACAGGTAGACAGGTGTGTTATAGGGAGGATACAGGTAGACAGGTGTGTTATAGGGAGGATACAGGTAGACAGGTGTGTTATAGGGAGGATACAGGTAGACAGGTGTGTTATAGGGAGGATACAGGTAGACAGGTGTGTTATAGGGAGGATACAGGTAGACACACTGTGTGTTATAGGGAGGATACAGGTAGACAGGTGTGTTATAGGGAGGATACAGGCAGACAGGTGTGTTATAGGTAAGATACAGGTAGACAGGTAACACACAGAGAAAACAGCAGAGGGACAGAAGTCTCACATACCATTTTCTTCTGTTCTCTCTGCCACTGCTCCTTGATGTCTTTCCTCAGTTTGTCCAGCTCAGTCTTTCTGGACAACAGCGGCTACAGGACCCACAAAGAGGCACCAAACTATAGTATAGTGTACATTCCATTATATCACTTCACTTTCCCACAAATTACTTTGAACCCAAATGATACATTGTTGCCTTGAGACAAGATCATTCTCTAGTCTTGAAGTTTTGTTGGCACCTATAAAGACTGTCTCTGACCCCAAGAAAGACTGCTGTTGACCGCGATAATGACTTGTCCTGACCCCTATAAAGACTGTCTCTGACCCCTATAAAGACTGTCTCTGACCCCTATAAAGACTGTCCCTGACCCCTATAAAGACTGTCACTGACCCCTATAAAGACTGTCACTGACCCCTATAAAGACTGTCACTGACCCCTATAAAGACTGTCACTGACCCCTATAAAGACTGTCACTGACCCCTATAAAGACTGTCACTGACCCCTATAAAGACTGTCACTGACCCCTATAAAGACTGTCTCTGACCCCTATAAAGACTGTCACTGACCCCTATAAAGACTGTCACTGACCCCTATAAAGACTGTCACTGACCCCTATAAAGACTGTCACTGACCCCTATAAAGACTGTCTCTGACCCCTATAAAGACTGTCTCTGACCCCTATAAAGACTGTCTCTGACCCCTATAAAGACTGTCACTGACCCCTATAAAGACTGTCACTGACCCCTATAAAGACGGTCACTGACCCCTATAAAGACTGTCACTGACCCCTATAAAGACTGTCACTGACCCCTATAAAGACTGTCACTGACCCCTATAAAGACTGTCACTGACCCCTATAAAGACGGTCACTGACCCCTATAAAGACTGTCTCTGACCCCTATAAAGACTGTCACTGACCCCTATAAAGACTGTCACTGACCCCTATAAAGACTGTCACTGACCCCTATAAAGACTGTCTCTGACCCCTATAAAGACTGTCTCTGACCCTATAAAGACTGTCTCTGACCCCTATAAAGACTGTCTCTGACCCCTATAAAGACTGTCACTGACCCCTATAAAGACTGTCACTGACCCCTATAAAGACTGTCTCTGACCCCTATAAAGACTGTCTCTGACCCCTATAAAGACTGTCTCTGACCCCTATAAAGACTGTCTCTGACCCCTATAAAGACTTATCCTGACCCCTATAAAGACTGTCACTGACCCCTATAAAGACTGTCACTGACCCCTATAAAGACTGTCATTGACCCCTATAAAGACTGGTCCTGACCCCTATAAAGACTGTCTCTGACCCCTATAAAGACTGGTCGTGACCCCTATAAAGACTGGTCCTGACCCCTATAAAGACTGTCTCTGACCCCTATAAAGACTGTCTCTGACCCCTATAAAGACTGTCTCTGACCCCTATAAAGACTGTCTCTGACCCCTATAAAGACTGTCACTGACCCCTATAAAGACTGGTCCTGACCCCTATAAAGACTGGTCCTCACCCCTATAAAGACTGGTCCTGACCCCTATAAAGACTGTCTCTGACCCCTATAAAGACTGTCTCTGACCCCTATAAAGACTGTCTCTGACCCCTATAAAGACTTATCCTGACCCCTATAAAGACTGTCACTGACCCCTATAAAGACTGTCACTGACCCCTATAAAGACTGTCACTGACCCCTATAAAGACTGTCTCTGACCCCTATAAAGACTGTCACTGACCACCTATAAAGACTGTCACTGACCCCCTATAAAGACTGTCACTGACCCCTATAAAGACGGTCACTGACCCCTATAAAGACTGTCATTGACCCCTATAAAGACTGTCACTGACCCCTATAAAGACTGTCACTGACCCCTATAAAGACTGTAATTGACCCTATAAAGACTGTCATTGACCCCTATAAAGACTGTCACTGACCGCTATAAAGACTGTCACTCACCCCTATAAAGACTGTCACTGACCCCTATAAAGACTGTCACTGACCCCTATAAAGACTGTCACTGACCCCTATAAAGACTGTCACTGACCCCTATAAAGACTGTCACTGACCCCTATAAAGACTGTCCCTGACCCCTATAAAGACTGTCACTGACCCCTATAAAGACTGTCACTGACCCCTATAAAGACTGTCACTGACCCCTATAAAGACTGTCACTGACCCCTATAAAGACTGTCACTGACCCCTATAAAGACTGGTCCTGACCCCTATAAAGACTGGCATTCGTACCTGTATGAATTTGTTGGTCTGCAGGGCAGTGGCAGTCTGCAGGAGGAGTTGGCTGTACTCAATGTCATTCTTAAACGTAGAAATATAGATATCTCTGAACGGCATGTAGTCCTGTGTGCCAGACGAACATACGGAAACATATTAGTAGTCACATTCTATGTTGATGTTGATGTGTGCACTGTGAGTTGAAGAGGGTTAACCTATGCTTTAATCTATGTAAAAATGTTACCTGTTGACTTGCGAGCGTCTTTGCAGATTCTGCCATTTTGGCATAACTTTTGGCACATTCAATGTCTGGGGGAAGACATAGCAGATAAGTCAGTGTGACTGAATTGACTGTGATTGGATTGTTGGTTGTGGTGATATGTGTGTGTCTGTATGCGCGCTTGCGTTTGTGCGCGTCTAACTAACCCAGTCCCAGGCGTTTGTCGACCCAGGCTAGCAGATCCTTGGTGTACTTGGACCAGGCCTTTGCATAGAGCAGAGCTGACTCCACCCCGCTGTCGTTCTTCTGCAGGATCACGTCAACTTCCTCCTCTTTAGACAGCGCCACCTCTGGGCCTGGAGAGGTAATACAGGAGGATCAAGGTAGGACGGAGAAGATTTTATTTATTTATTTTATTTTACCTTTATTTAACTAGGCAAGTCAGTTAAGAACAAATTCTTATTTTCAATGACGGCCTAGGAACAGTGGGTAAACTGCCTGTTCAGGGGCAGAACGACAGATTTGTACCTTGTCAGCTCGGGGGTTGCAACTTGCAACCTTCCGGTTACTAGTCCAACGCTCTAACCACTAGGCTACCCTGCCGCCTCTACACTCTACACTCTAACCACGAGGCTACCCTGCCGCCTCTACACTCTAACCACTAGGCTACCCTGCCGCCTCTACACTCTAACCACTAGGCTACCACTAGGAGGGAGCGTCCTGTGTATAGCCATTGTACTCCCTGTATATAGCCATGTTATTGCTACTTATTGTGTATTTATTCTTCATCTTCATATTATATGTCTATTATCATTGTTGGGAAGGGCCCGTCTGTAAGCATTTCACTGTTAGTCTACAGCTGTTGTTTTACGAACCACGTGATGTAGGGAACAGGGTGCCATGTGGATAACACATGTTTTCCATCTCTCAGACAAAACTATTTCTAAACTGCTAAAGAATGTCATCTATTTGGAGGAAACCCCTACAGCACAGCCCAGGACTGAAAGAGTAACGTTATCACTATAACTACAGTTCTCTGAAGGAGGGAAACGAGGTACAACACAACTAATGGGAGGGATCTGTACTCTTACGACTTCCATTGAAGGAACTAAAATCACACCTGACAAGGCCAATGAAATCCCGACCTCGCTCGGAAGCCCCCCGGCTTCTACAGGTGATAACCCACGGGGCTTTCCATTCATTCCATCAGTTCAGTATCGCTCTTCACCCGAGCCCACAACCCGGTGGCACGGGGCCAAACGTGCAGCGAAACCTCATTTTACCTCCTTCAGGGAACAGTAGATATAGTCATAACGTTACGTTCTTCTCGGGTACAACACAACTACGGGGGGGGGGGGAATGGAATCCTTCCCAAAGCCGTCCCCAACGGCTACCAAATGAAACGGGCCGTGGCAGACCGGCCGTGGCAGACCGGCCGTGGCAGACCGGCCGTGGCAGACCGGTCACACCTCCACCCAACAAGATGTGGTCGTCTGGATATTGTACACACTGTGGTCTGTCTAGTGACTCTCTTCTGTCCCAGCTGTAAACACACTGTGGTCTGTCTAGTGACTCTCTTCTGTCCCAGCTGTAAACACACTGTGGGCTGTCTAGTGACTCTCTTCTGTCCCAGCTGTAAACACACTGTGGTCTGTCTAGTGACTCTCTTCTGTCCCAGCTGTAAACACACTGTGGTCTGTCTAGTGACTCTCTTCTGTCCCAGCTGTAAACACACTGTGGGCTGTCTAGTGACTCTCTTCTGTCCCAGCTGTAAACACACTGTGGGCTGTCTAGTGACCCTCTTCTGTCCCAGCTGTAAACACACTGTGGTCTGTCTAGTGACTCTCTTCTGTCCCAGCTGTAAACACACTGTGGGCTGTCTAGTGACTCTCTTCTGTCCCAGCTGTAAACACACTGTGGGCTGTCTAGTGACTCTCTTCTGTCCCAGCTGTAAACACACTGTGGGCTGTCTAGTGACCCTCTTCTGTCCCAGCTGTAAACACACTGTGGTCTGTCTAGTGACTCTCTTCTGTCCCAGCTGTAAACACACTGTGGGCTGTCTAGTGACTCTCTTCTGTCCCAGCTGTAAACACACTGTGGGCTGTCTAGTGACTCTCTTCTGTCCCAGCTGTAAACACACTGTGGGCTGTCTAGTGACTCTCTTCTGTCCCAGCTGTAAACACACTGTGGGCTGTCTAGTGACTCTCTTCTGTCCCAGCTGTAAACACACTGTGGGCTGTCTAGTGACTCTCTTCTGTCCCAGCTGTAAACACACTGTGGTCTGTCTAATGACCCTCTTCTGTCTATATAATATATATATAAAATGTTGTGATTAATTTTAGAGACCAGCAAGATGGATAATAGGGTGTGACAGTAGTAAGAACAGCAGCATCAATGCACTTTCTCACTAATTAATGGTAAATAATACATCACCAGATTCACTGGGAATACATAGTATGAAGAAACAGTATTCCAAGCAGCAGCTTCATACTACTTGTCAGACGTATAGAACTGATAATGTACACTGGTTGTTGGGGTCGGAGTGTGGGGTCCATGGATGGCGTTTGACCATTTTGTTGGATTGCTCATGTCTTACTCAATGATAGAAAAAAGTTTAGTTCAAATCAGATGTTGGGTACTATATTTATTTAATATTATGCGAGTCTTTTTTTTTTTAAAGGCCAATGTGGGTGCAATCTATTAGCTTAATTTCTCAAGAGATCAAATTCAATTTCAACAAAATATTGTTGTAGGAATAATATTTGTATGATTCTAACTATAGAAACAATCTGAGACAGTGGGTGTCATGGCTTGCTGAAATGACACGGAATGACTCATTGTGTGACTGTCAGTGACTGACATAACATGAGAAAAACTGCTGATGCACAACCCAATTTCAGAATTGCACCTTGGTGTATTCTAATATTCTAACTCTCAACAGAAAGTTGAGACCACAACGGAGTTGGGCAACCGGGGCTTCCGTTGAGAGAAAAGAAGAAGAGAGAAACAAGAAGAGAAACAAGAAGAAGAGAGAAACAAGAAGAGAAACGAGAAGAAGAGAAACAAGGAGAGAAACAAGAAGAAGAGAAACAAGGAGAGAAACAAGAAGAAGAGAAACAAGAAGAAGAGAAACAAGAAGAAGAGAAACAAGAAGAAGAGAGAAACAAGAAGAAGAGAAACAAGAAGAAGAGAGAAACAAGAAGAAGAGTGAAACAAGGAGAGAAACAAGAAGAAGAGAAACAAGAAGAAGAGAGAAACAAGAAGAGAGAAACAAGAAGAGAAACGAGAAGGAGAGAAACAAGAAGAAGAGAGAAACAAGGAGAGAAACAAGAAGAAGAGAGAAACAAGAAGAGAAACGAGAAGGAGAGAAACAAGAAGAAGAGAGAAACAAGAAGAAGAGAGAAACAAGAAGAAGAGAGAAACGAGAAGAGAAACGAGAAGGAGAGAAACAAGGAGAGAAACAGGAAGAAGAGAGAAACAAGAAGAGAAACGAGAAGAAGAGAAAAAAGAAGAGAGAAACAAGAAGAGAAACGAGAAGGAGAGAAACAAGAAGAAGAGAGAAACAAGGAGAGAAACAAGAAGAAGAGAGAAACAAGAAGAGAAACGAGAAGGAGAGAAACAAGAAGAGAGAAACGAGAAGGAGAGAAACAAGGAGAGAAACAGGAAGAAGAGAGAAACAAGAAGAAGAGAGAAACGAGAAGGAGAGAAACAAGAAGAAGAGAGAAACAAGAAGAAGAGAGAAACAAGAAGAAGAGAGAAACGAGAAGAAGAGAGAAACGAGAAGAAGAGAGAAACGAGAAGAGAAACAAGAAGAAGAGAGAAACAAGAAGAAGAGAGAAACAAGAAGAAGAGAGAAACAAGAAGAAGAGAGAAACGAGAAGGAGAGAAACAAGGAGAGAAACAGGAAGAAGAGAGAAACAAGAAGAAGAGAGAAACAAGAAGAGTGAAACAAGAAGAAGAGTGAAACAAGAAGAAGAGAGAAACAAGAAGAAAACAAGAGAGAAACAAGAAGAAGAGTGAAACAAGAAGAAGAGTGAAACAAGAAGAAGAGTGAAACAAGAAGAAGAGAGAAACAAGAAGAAGAGAGAAAACAAAAAGAAGAGAGAAAACAAAAAGAAGAGAGAAAACAAAAGAAGAAGAACAAGAGAAACAAGAACGAGAGAAACAAGGAGAGAGAAACAAGAACGAGAGAAACGAGAAGAAGAGAAACAAGAAGAAGAGTGAAACAAGAAGAAGAGTGAAACAAGAAGAGAGAAACAAGAAGAAGAGTGAAACAAGAAGAAGAGAGAAACAAGAAGAGTGAAACAAGAAGAAGAGAGAAACAAGAAGAGTGAAACAAGAAGAGTGAAACAAGAAGAAGAGAGAAACAAGAAGAAGAGAGAAGAAAGAAACAAGAAGAAGAGAGAAACAAGAAGAAGAGAGAAAACAAAAGAAGAGAGAAACAAGAAGAAAACAAGAGAGAAACAAGAAGAAGAGAGAAACGAGAAGAAGAGAGAAACAAGAGAAGAGAAACAAGAAGAAGAGAGAAACAAGAAGAGAGAAACAAGAAGAAGAGAAAACAAGAAGAGAGAAACAAGAAGAAGAGAGAAACAAGAAGAAGAGAGAAACAAGAAGAAGAGAGAAACAAGAAGAAGAGAGAAACAAGAAGAAGAGAGAAACAAGAAGAAGAGAAACAAGAAGAAGAGTGAAACAAGAAGAGTGAAACAAGAAGAAGAGTGAAACAAGAAGAAGAGAGAAACAAGAAGAAGAGAGAAACAAGAAGAAACAAGAGAGAAACAAGAAGAAGAGAAGAGTGAAACAAGAAGAAGTGAAACAAGAAGAAGAAGAAGAGTGAAACAAGAAGAAGAGAGAAACAAGAAGAAGAGAAACAAGAAACAAAAGAGAAGAAGAGAAAACAAGAAGAAGAGAGAAACAAAAAGAAGAGAGAAACAAGAAGAAGAGAGAAACAAGAAGAGAGAAACAAGAAACAAGAAGAAGAAGAAGAAACAAGAAACAAGTGAAACAAGAAGAAGAGTGAAACAAGAAGAGTGAAACAAGAAGAAGAGTGAAATAAGAAGAAGAGAGAAACAAGAAGAGTGAAACAAGGAGAGAGAAACAAGAAGAGTGAAACAAGAAGAGTGAAACAAGAAGAGTGAAACAAGAAGAAGAGTGAAACAAGAAGAAGAGAGAAACAAGAAGAAGAGTGAAACAAGAAGGAGAGAAAAAAACAAGAAGAAGAGTGAAACAAGAAGGAGAGAAACAAGAAGAGTGAAACAAGAAGAAGAGAGAAACAAGAAGAAGAGAGAAACAAGAAGAGAGAAACAAGAACAAGAGTGAAACAAGAAGAAGAGAGAAACAAGAAGAAGAGTGAAACAAGAAGAAGAGAGAAACAAGAGAGAAACAAGAAGAAGAGTGAAACAAGAGGAAGAGAGAAACAAGAAAAGTGAAACAAGAAGAAAAGTGAAACAAGAAGAGTGAAACATGAAGAGAGAAACAAGAAAAACAAGAAGAAAACAAGAGAAGAGAGAAACAAGAGAGAAACAAGAAGAAGAGTGAAACAAGAGGAAGAGAGAAACAAGAAAAGTGAAACAAGAAGAAAAGTGAAACAAGAAGAGTGAAACATGAAGAGAGAAACAAGAAGAGAGAAACAAGAGAGAAACAAGAAGAGTGAAACAAGAAGAGTGAAACAAGAAGAGTGAATCAAGAAGAAGAGAGAAACAAGAAGAGTGAAACAAGAAGAAGAGAGAAACAAGAAGGAGAGAAACAAGAAGAGTGAAACAAGAGAGAAACAAGAAGAAGCGTGAAACAAGAAGAGTGAAACAAGAGGAAGAGAGAAACAAGAAGAGTGAAACAAGAAGAAGAGTGAAACAAGAAGAGAGAAACAAGAAGAAGAGAGAAACAAGAAGAAGAGAGAAAGTGAAACAAGAAGAGAGAAACAAGAAGAGAGAAACAAGAGAGAAACAAGAAGAGTGAAACAAGAAGAAGAGTGAAACAAGAAGAAGAGAGAAACAAGAAGAGAGAAACAAGAAGAAGAAGAAGAAACAAGAAGAAGAGAAACAAGAAGAGTGAAACAAGAAGAGTGAAACAAGAAGAGAGAAACAAGGAGAGAGAAACAAGAAGAAGAGTGAAACAAGAAGAAGAGTGAAACAAGAAGAAGAGTGAAACAAGAAGAAGAGTGAAACAAGAAGAAGAGAAACAAGAAGAGAAACAAGAAGAGAGAAACAAGAAGAAAACAAGAAGAAGCGTGAAACAAGAAGAGTGAAACAAGAGGAAGAGAGAAACAAGAAGAGTGAAACAAGAAGAAGAGTGAAACAAGAAGAGAGAAACAAGAAGAAGAGAGAAACAAGAAGAAGAGAGAAACAAGAAGAGTGAAACAAGAAGAAGAGTGAAACAAGAAGAAGAGTGAAACAAGAAGAGTGAAACAAGAAGAAGAGTGAAACAAGAAGAAGAGAGAAACAAGAAGAGTGAAACAAGAAGAAGAGTGAAACAAGAAGAGTGAAACAAGAAGAAGAGTGAAACAAGGAGAGAGAAACAAGAAGAAGAGTGAAACAAGAAGAAGAGAGAAACAAGGAGAGAAACAAGAAGAGCGAAACAAGAAGAGTGAAACAAGAAGAGAGAAACAAGAGAAGAGTGAAACAAGAAGAAGAGTGAAACAAGAAGAAGAGTGAAACAAGGAGAGAGAAACAAGAAGAGTGAAACAAGAAGAAGAGTGAAACAAGAAGAAGAGTGAAACAAGAAGAAGAGTGAAACAAGAAGAGTGAAACAAGAAGAAGAGTGAAACAAGGAGAGAAACAAGAAGAAGAGTGAAACAAGAAGAGAGAAACAAGAAGAAGAGTGAAACAAGAAGAGAAACAAGAAGAAGAGCGAAACAAGAAGAAGAGTGAAACAAGAAGAGTGAAACAAGAAGAAGAGTGAAACAAGAAGAAGAGTGAAACAAGAAGAGTGAAACAAGAAGAGTGAAACAAGAAGAAGAGTGAAACAAGGAGAGAAACAAGAAGAGAGAAACAAGAAGAAGAGTGAAACAAGAAGAGAGAAACAAGAAGAAGAGTGAAACAGGAAGAGAGAAACAAGAAGAGAGAAACAAGAAGGAGGGGAAAAGAAGAGAAACCATAAAAGAAAGAGAAAGAGGAAGGAGTGAAGCGAGACACTTACCCACAAGGCCTTTCTTCTCTGGAACATACGCCCCAGAATCCCCAGAGAGGTTCTCAAAAGACTAGAAATGAAACAAAATACACACATTTTATAGTCTACCAACATATAGCACTTTTGCTCTTTTATATACGCGACTGATACGGTTCAGTAAAACTAAACATTAAATTTAACACTGTTCAGCCGACATTTCAAGCATTCTGAATGCACCCCCTTAATGTGTGAGTCCTGATTGGCTTACCCTGCTTCTTCTGGTCTGGGGGATCCCCAACCCTGATTGGCTGTCCACATCTCCCATAAGGAAGTCAGACACTCTGAGGAGGTAGAGGACGAGTCAGCATAAATAACAACGTCAAGTGAGCAAGATTAACGAAACTGAAGATCCGAGACTAAAGATTATAACATATCTATGCCATTAAATAACAATGTCAGGTGTCCAAGACCATAGTGTAAAAGATAAGTGTCAAACACTAAAAGTTATTACGTATATTTATTTATACCGTCAACTAACAATGCTCAGTTTAAATAAATAAAACGTTGTGGTGACATAATTATACTGTTTACAAGAAATGTAATGGTCTTTTCCCTGTTAGTCGGCTTAGGTGTAAATCTTTCCCACAATCCCTGGTAAATCCTTGGCTCTGTGACAAAGAGACACTCAAAGCCGACGGCGTTGAAAAGATAAACAAACGTCGTACTCACACATTGCCAAATGTGAATGCCAAACTGTCAATGGACGCGTATATCTCGCCGAATATAACCTTGTTCTTTTCTTGGTTCACTTCCGTGAAGTTAATGCCTGTTGGAAAGCGATTAAAAACTCACATGAGAACTTCAACGGAGAGGACAAACCACCATTCATCAACCAGCCAGAAAACAGGCAACAAAAGCAGCCGTAGAGTTTAACCTGGTCATTAAGCTAAACACACACACAGCCGTAGAGTTTAACCTGGTCATTGAGCTAAACACACACACAGCCGTAGAGTTTAACCTGGTCATTAAGCTAAACACACACACAGCCGTAGAGTTTAACCTGGTCATTAAGCTAAACACACACACAGCCGTAGAGTTTAACCTGGTCATTAAGCTAAACACACACACAGCCGTAGAGTTTAACCTGGTCATTAAGGTAAACACACACACAGCCGTAGAGTTTAACCTGGTCATTAAGCTAAACACACACACAGCCGTAGAGTTTAACCTGGTCATTAAGTTAAACACACACAGCCGTAGAGTTTAACCTGGTCATTAAGCTAAACACACACAGCCGTAGAGTTTAACCTGGTCATTAAGCTAAACACACACAGCCGTAGAGTTTAACCTGGTCATTAAGCTAAACACACACAGCCGTAGAGTTTAACCTGGTCATTAAGGTAAACACACACACAGCCATAGAGTTTAACCTGGTCATTAAGGTAAACACACACACAGCCGTAGAGTTTAACCTGGTCATTAAGCTAAACACACACACAGCCGTAGAGTTTAACCTGGTCATTAAGCTAAACACACACACAGCCGTAGAGTTTAACCTGGTCATTAAGGTAAACACACACACAGCCGTAGAGTTTAACCTGGTCATTAAGCTAAACACACACACAGCCGTAGAGTTTAACCTGGTCATTAAGCTAAACACACACACAGCCGTAGAGTTTAACCTGGTCATTAAGCTAAACACACACACAGCCGTAGAGTTTAACCTGGTCATTAAGCTAAACACACACAGCCGTAGAGTTTAACCTGGTCATTAAGCTAAACACACACAGCCGTAGAGTTTAACCTGGTCATTAAGCTAAACACACACAGCCGTAGAGTTTAACCTGGTCATTAAGCTAAACACACACACAGCCGTAGAGTTTAACCTGGTCATTAAGCTAAACACACACAGCCGTAGAGTTTAACCTGGTCATTAAGCTAAACACACACACAGCCGTAGAGTTTAACCTGGTCATTAAGTTAAACACACACACAGCCGTAGAGTTTAACCTGGTCATTAAGCTAAACACACAACAAAGTCATAACAAGTAGCACGGTAGTCCTGATTAGATCAACACAGTAGGTAACAAGTAGCACAGTAGTCCTGATTAGATCAACACAGTAGATAACAAGTAGCACAGTAGTCCTTATTAGATCAACACAGTAGATAACAAGTAGCACAGTAGTCCTGATTAGATCAACACAGTAGGTAACAAGTAGCACGGTAGTCCTTATTAGATCAACACAGTAGATAACAAGTAGCACGGTAGTCCTGATTAGATCAACACAGTAGATAACAAGTAGCACGGTAGTCCTGATTAGATCAACACAGTAGGTAACAAGTAGCACAGTAGTCCTTATTAGATCAACACAGTAGATAACAAGTAGCACGGTAGTCCTGATTAGATCAACACAGTAGATAACAAGTAGCACGGTAGTCCTGATTAGATCAACACAGTAGGTAACAAGTAGCACAGTAGTCCTTATTAGATCAACACAGTAGATAACAAGTAGCACGGTAGTCCTTATTAGATCAACACAGTAGATAACAAGTAGCACAGTAGTCCTTATTAGATCAACACAGTAGATAACAAGTAGCACAGTAGTCCTGATTAGATCAACACAGTAGGTAACAAGTAGCACAGTAGTCCTTATTAGATCAACACAGTAGATAACAAGTAGCACAGTAGTCCTGATTAGATCAACACAGTAGGTAACAAGTAGCACAGTAGTCCTTATTAGATCAACACAGTAGATAACAAGTAGCACGGTAGTCCTTATTAGATCAACACAGTAGGTAACAAGTAGCACAGTAGTCCTGATTAGATCAACACAGTAGGTAACAAGTAGCACAGTAGTCCTTATTAGATCAACACAGTAGATAACAAGTAGCACAGTAGTCCTTATTAGATCAACACAGTAGATAACAAGTAGCACAGTAGTCCTTATTAGATCAACACAGTAGATAACAAATAGCACAGTAGTCCTTATTAGATCAACACAGTAGGTAACAAGTAGAACAGTAGTCCTTATTAGATCAACACAGTAGATAACAAGTAGCACAGTAGTCCTGATTAGATCAACACAGTAGATAACAAGTAGCACAGTAGTCCTGATTAGATCAACACAGTAGATAACAAGTAGCACAGTAGTCCTTATTAGATCAACACAGTAGATAACAAGTAGCACAGTAGTCCTTATTAGATCAACACAGTAGATAACAAGTAGCACAGTAGTCCTTATTAGATCAACACAGTAGATAACAAGTAGCACAGTAGGTAACAAGTAGCACAGTAGTCCTTATTAGATCAACACAGTAGGTAACAAGTAGCACGGTAGTCCTTATTAGATCAACACAGTAGGTAACAAGTAGAACAGTAGTTCTTGTTAGATCAACACAGTAGGTAACAAGTAGCACAGTAGTTCTTATTAGATCAACACAGTAGATAACAAGTAGCACAGTAGTCCTTATTAGATCAACACAGTAGATAACAAGTAGCACAGTAGTCCTTATTAGATCAACACAGTAGATAACAAGTAGCACAGTAGTTCTTATTAGATCAACACAGTAGATAACAAGTAGAACAGTAGTTCTTATTAGATCAACACAGTAGATAACAAGTAGCACAGTAGTCCTTATTAGATCAACACAGTAGATAACAAGTAGCACAGTAGTCCTTATTAGATCAACACAGTAGATAACAAGTAGCACAGTAGTTCTTATTAGATCAACACAGTAGATAACAAGTAGCACAGTAGTTCTTATTAGATCAACACAGTAGATAACAAGTAGCACAGTAGTCCTTATTAGATCAACACAGTAGATAACAAGTAGCACGGTAGTCCTGATTAGATCAACACAGTAGATAACAAGTAGCACAGTAGTCCTTATTAGATCAACACAGTAGATAACAAGTAGCACGGTAGTTCTTATTAGATCAACACAGTAGATAACAAGTAGCACGGTAGTCCTGATTAGATCAACACAGTAGATAACAAGTAGCACGGTAGTACTGATTAGATCAACACAGTAGATAACAAGTAGCACAGTAGTCCTGATTAGATCAACACAGTAGATAACAAGTAGCACGGTAGTCCTGATTAGATCAACACAGTAGATAACAAGTAGCACGGTAGTCCTTATTAGATCAACACAGTAGATAACAAGTAGCACGGTAGTCCTTATTAGATCAACACAGTAGATAACAAGTAGCACGGTAGTCCTTATTAGATCAACACAGTAGATAACAAGTAGCACAGTAGTCCTTATTAGATCAACACAGTAGATAACAAGTAGCACAGTAGTTCTTATTAGATCAACACAGTAGATAACAAGTAGCACAGTAGTTCTTATTAGATCAACACAGTAGATAACAAGTAGCACAGTAGTCCTTATTAGATCAACACAGTAGATAACAAGTAGCACGGTAGTCCTGATTAGATCAACACAGTAGATAACAAGTAGCACAGTAGTCCTTATTAGATCAACACAGTAGATAACAAGTAGCACGGTAGTTCTTATTAGATCAACACAGTAGATAACAAGTAGCACGGTAGTCCTGATTAGATCAACACAGTAGATAACAAGTAGCACGGTAGTCCTGATTAGATCAACACAGTAGATAACAAGTAGCACAGTAGTCCTGATTAGATCAACACAGTAGATAACAAGTAGCACGGTAGTCCTGATTAGATCAACACAGTAGATAACAAGTAGCACGGTAGTCCTTATTAGATCAACACAGTAGATAACAAGTAGCACGGTAGTCCTTATTAGATCAACACAGTAGATAACAAGTAGCACGGTAGTCCTTATTAGATCAACACAGTAGATAACAAGTAGCACGGTAGTCCTTATTAGATCAACACAGTAGATAACAAGTAGCACGGTAGTCCTTATTAGATCAACACAGTAGATAACAAGTAGCACAGTAGTCCTTATTAGATCAACACAGTAGATAACAAGTAGCACGGTAGTCCTTATTAGATCAACACAGTAGATAACAAGTAGCACGGTAGTCCTTATTAGATCAACACAGTAGATAACAAGTAGCACAGTAGTCCTTATTAGATCAACACAGTAGATAACAAGTAGCACGGTAGTCCTTATTAGATCAACACAGTAGATAACAAGTAGCACAGTAGTCCTTATTAGATCAACACAGTAGATAACAAGTAGCACGGTAGTCCTTATTAGATCAACACAGTAGGTAACAAGTAGCACGGTAGTCCTTATTAGATCAACACAGTAGATAACAAGTAGCACGGTAGTCCTTATTAGATCAACACAGTAGATAACAAGTAGCACGGTAGTCCTTATTAGATCAACACAGTAGATAACAAGTAGCACGGTAGTCCTTATTAGATCAACACAGTAGATAACAAGTAGCACGGTAGTCCTTATTAGATCAACACAGTAGATAACAAGTAGCACGGTAGTCCTGATTAGATCAACACAGTAGAATGACTTCATTCATTGGTTAAGCATTTAAAAATATGCTCCATTTCATAACTTCCTCTCTTTCTGTTGGGGAGCAGATAGTGAGGAAACTGTGATGGGATGGTCCCTTTCAACAATACACTGTGATTGGATGGTCCCTTTCAACAATAAACTGTGATTGGATGGTCCCTTTCAACAATAAACTGTGATTGGATGGTCCCTTTCATCAATAAACTGTGATTGGATGGTCCCTTTCAACAATAAACTGTGATTGGATGGTCCCTTTCAACAATAAACTGTGATTGGATGGTCCCTTTCAACAATAAACTGTGATTGGATGGTCCCTTTCAACAATAAACTGTGATTGGATGGTCCCTTTCAACAATAAACTGTGATTGGATGGTCCCTTTCAACAATAAACTGTGATTGGATGGTCCCTTTCAACAATAAACTGTGATTGGATGGTCCCTTTCAACAATAAACTGTGATTGGATGGTCCCTTTCAACAATAAACTGTGATTGGATGGTCCCTTTCAACAATAAACTGTGATTGGATGGTCCCTTTCAACAATAAACTGTGATTGGATGGTCCCTTTCAACAATAAACTGTGATTGGATGGTCCCTTTCAACAATAAACTGTGATTGGATGGTCCCTTTCAACAATAAACTGTGATTGGATGGTCCCTTTCATCAATAAACTGTGATTGGATGGTCCCTTTCATCAATAAACTGTGATTGGATGGTCCCTTTCAACAATAAACTGTGATTGGATGGTCCCTTTCATCAATAAACTGTGATTGGATGGTCCCTTTCAACAATAAACTGTGATTGGATGGTCCCTTTCAACAATAAACTGTGATTGGATGGTCCCTTTCAACAATAAACTGTGATTGGATGGTCCCTTTCAACAATAAACTGTGATTGGATGGTCCCTTTCAACAATAAACTGTGATTGGATGGTCCCTTTCAACAATAAACTGTGATTGGATGGTCCCTTTCAACAATAAACTGTGATTGGATGGTCCCTTTCATCAATAAACTGTGATTGGATGGTCCCTTTCATCAATAAACTGTGATTGGATGGTCCCTTTCAACAATAAACTGTGATTGGATGGTCCCTTTCAACAATAAACTGTGATTGGATGGTCCCTTTCAACAATAAACTGTGATTGGATGGTCCCTTTCAACAATAAACTGTGATTGGATGGTCCCTTTCAACAATAAACTGTGATTGGATGGTCCCTTTCAACAATAAACTGTGATTGGATGGTCCCTTTCAACAATAAACTGTGATTGGATGGTCCCTTTCATCAATAAACTGTGATTGGATGGTCCCTTTCATCAATAAACTGTGATTGGATGGTCCCTTTCATCAATAAACTGTGATTGGATGGTCCCTTTCAACAATAAACTGTGATTGGATGGTCCCTTTCATCAATAAACTGTGATTGGATGGTCCCTTTCAACAATAAACTGTGATTGGATGGTCCCTTTCAACAATAAACTGGGCAGAAGTGTTAAAACACTCTGATATAGACATACAGTACATAGAGACTAACAGGAACACACTGATATAGACATACAGTACATAGAGACTAACAGGAACACACCGATATAGACATACAGTACATAGACTAACAGGAACACACTGATATAGACATACAGTACATAGAGACTAACAGGAACACACTGATATAGACATACAGTACATAGAGACTAACAGGAACACAGTGATATAGACATACAGTACATAGAGACTAACAGGAACACAGTGATATAGACATACAGTACATAGAGACTAACAGGAACACACTGATATAGACATACAGTACATAGAGACTAACAGGAACACACTGATATAGACATACAGTACATAGAGACTAACAGGAACACACTGATATAGACATACAGTACATAGAGACTAACAGGAACACACTGATATAGACATACAGTACATAGAGACTAACAGGAACACACTGATATAGACATACAGTACATAGAGACTAACAGGAACACAGTGATACAGACATACAGTACATAGAGACTAACAGGAACACACTGATATAGACATACAGTACATAGAGACTAACAGGAACACACTGATATAGACATACAGTACATAGAGACTAACAGGAACACACTGATATAGACATACAGTACATAGAGACTAACAGGAACACACTGATATAGACATACAGTACATAGAGACTAACAGGAACACAGTGATACAGACATACAGTACATAGAGACTAACAGGAACACAGTGATATAGACATACAGTACATAGAGACTAACAGGAACACACTTATATAGACATACAGTACATAGAGACTAACAGGAACACAGTCAATGATGTCCATTTGGGACATCTTTCTGTGTGTCCAAAAAAATGTATTGAAAATCTTTTTTGAAGAGTAGAACCGAATGGTGCAAAACACACCATCTCTCCAATCTATTATCCTGTGGTAATATAGGTTTCCAATCTGTCAATCAAACCTCTTCAACACAGGTCACATGCTCACTGAGCCTGTCAACATTACAGACATATTTCCGTACCTGTTAGCAATTCCCGAAAATATGTTGTCCAAATGTTTTTTGGACAACGAAGTGTCGACAAATCTTTCGAGAAGACGTCGACGCACGTTAGCGTTGTCACACAGAAAACAGTTCAGTTCAGTAAGAGAGGACATTTGCAGAAAGCAGCCCAAGAGAAAGACGGAGGTAGAGAGAGAGAGAGAGGTAGAGTGAGAGAGAGAGAGAGAGAGAGGTAGAGAGGTAGAGAGGTAGAGAGGTAGAGAGGTAGAGAGGTAGAGAGAGAGAGAGAGAGAGAGAGAGAGAGAGAGAGAGAGAGAGAGAGAGGGAGAGAAGACAGAAATCCAACTTCACTTCCTGTCTCCCCGCCACAGGAAACGACTCAGGCAGCTTAAAAACTCTTCGACGGAACACTGAGAAAACCTTCAAAACGACCATCGTAAAACTTACCCCCGTCTGTTTCTTTCTCGCCACCTGTCCCGCCTGCTCAGTCAATCAACCTGAGCTCACACTCTGATACCTCCTGGTTCTATCGTGGTTGCTGAGCTCACACTCTGATACCTCCTGGTTCTATCGTGGTTGCGCAGCCGTGAAGTCTGAACCAAAGCGTTTGCTGACTTAGTTTCCTCACCCCTCCCAGTACAGCAGAGCTTCTCTTCAAAAACCTTTTCTCAACACTTCCACTTTATCCTGATAATGCAGGAGGTCTGACTAAACCAACCAGTCGACACAAAACTAAAAATCAAATCTCTGTTGATGTTTTGTCGCTGTCGCTGTTCAGTCCCTCGAACAAATACATTCTGGTCTACTGGTACCTTCGGAAGGGGGTTGGAGAGGAGAGGGAGCAATCCACAGCCAACGTTAACCCACGTTCCAGGCCTGGGCAGCACCTCAGGAGACCAATGGGGTGTAAGAGAAGTATATAGAGGTGCCTCTTGGCCCTGCCCCTGAATACTGCCGTGCTGTAGAGGCCCCTGTAGAGGCCCCTGTAGAGGCCCCTGTAGAGGCCCCTGTAGAGGCTCCTGTAGAGGCCCCTGTAGAGGCTCCTGTAGAGGCCCCTGTAGAGGTCCCTGTAGAGGCCCCTGAATACTGCCGTGCTGTAGAGGCCCCTGTAGAGGCCCCTGTAGAGGCCGGAGCGCTGAGCGTCTTCCTCAGGACATCCTGCAGTTCTACAACAATGATCCCACCACTCGTTGCCACCAATCACAACCCGACAAATATGGGAACTGCATTATTCAAGCCCGGGCCAGGAGGCATTGTTACATTCCTTTCCCTCACTGCATGAGAACACTCAGTGACCACAATGAGCAGTGTGCAGTGTGTTTCTTAGTGAGGGAAAGTGTTTACCGATTGGTCAGTCTGTCTTTGGTAGGTATCATTTATTTTTATTGTCAGATGTGCACTAATCGACCATTTCTGGGCTAATTTGCATATGATAACAAGGGATCCCGTAAGCGGCAGAATAGGCTCAGGAAAGGGTCGCAGAGAGAGAGAGAGAGCAGAGAGAGAACTGAAAGAGAAAGCAGAAAGAGAGAGGAGAGCAGAGAGCAGAGAGAGGAGAGAGAGCAGAGAGGGAGAGCAGAAAGAGAGCAGAGAGAGAGGAGAGAGAGCAGAAAGAGAGCAGAGAGAGCAAATAGAGAGAGGAGAGCAGAGAGAGAGCAGAGAGAGAGCAGAAAGAGAAAGCAGAAGAGAGGAGAGCAGAGAGAGCAGAGAGAGCAGATAGAGAGGAGAGAGCAGAAAGAGAGCAGAGAGAGCAGAGAGAAGAGAGAGCAGAGAGAGAGAGCAGAGAGAGAGAAGAGAGAGAGAAGAGAGAGAGCAGAGAGAGAGAGCAGAGAGAGAGAAGAAAGAGCAGAGAGAGCAGAGAGAAGAGAGCAAATAGAGAGAGAGAGCAGAGAGAGGGCAGCGAGAGAGCAGAGAGAGAAGAGAGCAGAGAGAGAGAGCAGAAAGAGACAGCAGAGAGAGAGCAGAGAGAGAGCAGAGAGAGAAGAGAGCAGAAAGAGAGCAGAGAGAGAGCAGAAAGAGAGCAGAGAGAGCAGAGAGCAGAGAGAGACAGAGAGAGCAGAGAGCAGAGAGAGCAGAGAGAGAGAGAGCAGCGAGAGAAGAGAGCAGAGAGAGAGCAGAGAGAGAGGAGAGAGCAGAGAGAGAGCAGAGAGAGAGCAGAGAGAAACAGCAGAAAGAGAGAGGTGGAAAACAAATGATCAGACCAGTGTCTGGATCATGACCAGGGGAGAGAAAACTTAGGTCACATTTGTGCTTTCAATGAGCAAGGATCAGGTTCCTCCAAATCCATCTAATCTTCATTCATTATAATAAAAATGCCATTAAACACTTTGTAAATATGGGCCCAGCTCTGAAGAGACAGGAAGGACTATAAAGTACTGTATCGTCAACACGACGATAGATTTCACTTTGTTGCTGTGTATGTTTGGATCAGATGCTGTTGTGCATTGAAAGGATCTTTACTCCACAAAACAGTGTAAAAGTGTGAAGAAATCTGCAGAGATGAGACAAGAGGAAACGTACACAGGAATTGTAATGAACTAGGACTAAAGGCTGATAAACTAAAACAGCACCAACCGCACTGATCACTTATCGCACACATTTTGCTGCTATCGTTCATTACCATTCAAAGCCTATATTAGAGAAATGTGAAGTTTTAAATGAGAATCAGTTTGTTAAAACAGGTGATTTTTAACGGGACGATTGATGACTACAACCATTAAACTAGTAGCTGCTCTGTTCTGTTCTGTTCTGTTCTGTTAAACCATTAAACTAGTAGCAGTTCTGCTCTGTTAAACCATTAAACTAGTAGCTGCTCTGCTCTGCTCTGCTCTGCTCTGCTCTGCTCTGCTCTGCTCTGTTCTGTTCTGTTCTGTTCTGTTCTGTTCTGTTCTGTTCTGTTCTGTTCTGTTCTGTTCTGTTCTGCTCTGCTCTGCTCTGCTCTGCTCTGCTCTGTTCTGTTCTCCAACACTAAACTAGTAGCAGTGTAAAGGATCGTTTAAAAAACAAAATGTGGAGCAGATTGTTATAAACGTTTTGTTCTATTATCGTTTACACATCAAATCAGGAAACTTATCAAAATGTATCTGGTTTCTGTCCATATCGCCCAGCTCCAGTATAACAGGTAAAACATTAATGGATGCAGCTGGTTTCTGTCCATATCACCCAGCTCCAGTATAACACATCAATAGATGCTGCTGGTTTCTGTCCATATCACCCAGCTCCAGTATAACACATCAATAGATGCAGCTGGTTTCTGTCCATATCACCCAGCTCCAGTATAACACATCAATAGATGCAGCTGGTTTCTGTCCATATCACCCAGCTCCAGTATAACACATCAATAGATGCAGCTGGTTTCTGTCCATATCACCCAGCTCCAGTATAACACATCAATAGATGCAGCTGGTTTCTGTCCATATCACCCAGCTCCAGTATAACACATCAATAGATGCAGCTGGTTTCTGTCCATATCACCCAGCTCCAGTATAACACATCAATAGATGCAGCTGGTTTCTGTCCATATCACCCAGCTCCAGTATAACACATCAATAGATGCAGCTGGTTTCTGTCCATATCACCCAGCTCCAGTATAACAGGTAAAACATTAATGGATGCAGCTGGTTTCTGTCCATATCACCCAGCTCCAGTATAACAGGTAAAACATTAATGGATGCAGCTGGTTTCTGTCCATATCACCCAGCTCCAGTATAACACATCAATAGATGCAGCTGGTTTCTGTCCATATCACCCAGCTCCAGTATAACACATCAATAGATGCAGCTGGTTTCTGTCCATATCACCCAGCTCCAGTATAACACATCAATAGATGCAGCTGGTTTCTGTCCATATCACCCAGCTCCAGTATAACACATCAGTAGATGCAGCTGGTTTCTGTCCATATCACCCAGCTCCAGTATAACACATCAATAGATGCAGCTGGTTTCTGTCCATATCACCCAGCTCCAGTATAACACATCAGTAGATGCAGCTGGTTTCTGTCCATATCACCCAGCTCCAGTATAACACATCAATAGATGCAGCTGGTTTCTGTCCATATCGCCCAGCTCCAGTATAACACATCAATAGATGCAGCTGGTTTCTGTCCATATCACCCAGCTCCAGTATAACACATCAATAGATGCAGCTGGTTTATGTCCATATCACCCAGCTCCAGTATAACACATCAGTAGATGCAGCTGGTTTCTGTCTATATCACCCAGCTCCAGTATAACACATCAATAGATGCAGCTGGTTTCTGTCCATATCACCCAGCTCCAGTATAACACATCAATAGATGCAGCTGGTTTATGTCCATATCACCCAGCTCCAGTATAACACATCAATAGATGCAGCTGGTTTCTGTCCATATCACCCAGCTCCAGTATAACACATCAATAGATGCAGCTGGTTTCTGTCCATATCGCCCAGCTCCAGTATAACACATCAATAGATGCAGCTGGTTTCTGTCTATATCACCCAGCTCCAGTATAACACATCAATAGATGCAGCTGGTTTCTGTCCATATCGCCCAGCTCCAGTATAACACATCAGTAGATGCAGCTGGTTTCTGTCTATATCACCCAGCTAGTATAACACATCAATAGATGCAGCTGGTTTCTGTCTATATCACCCAGCTCCAGTATAACACATCAATAGATGCAGCTGGTTTCTGTCCATATCACCCAGCTCCAGTATAACACATCAATAGATGCAGCTGGTTTCTGTCTATATCACCCAGCTCCAGTATAACACATCAATAGATGCAGCTGGTTTCTGTCTATATCACCCAGCTCCAGTATAACACATCAATAGATGCAGCTGGTTTCTGTCTATATCACCCAGCTCCAGTATAACACATCAATAGATGCAGCTGGTTTCTGTCCATATCACCCAGCTCCAGTATAACACATCAATAGATGCAGCTGGTTTCAATAGATGCAGCTGTGTCTATATCACCCAGCTCCAGTATAACACATCAATAGATGCAGCTGGTTTCTGTCCATATCACCCAGCTCCAGTATAACACATCAATAGATGCAGCTGGTTTCTGTCTATATCACCCAGCTCCAGTATAACACATCAATAGATGCAGCTGGTTTCTGTCCATATCACCCAGCTCCAGTATAACACATCAATAGATGCAGCTGGTTTCTGTCTATATCACCCAGCTCCAGTATAACACATCAATAGATGCAGCTGGTTTCTGTCCATATCACCCAGCTCCAGTATAACACATCAATAGATGCAGCTGGTTTCTGTCCATATCACCCAGCTCCAGTATAACACATTAATGGATGCAGCTGGTTTCTGTCCATATCACCCAGCTCCAGTATAACACATCAATAGATGCAGCTGGTTTCTGTCCATATCACCCAGCTCCAGTATAACACATCAGTAGATGCAGCTGGTTTCTGTCCATATCACCCAGCTCCAGTATAACACATCAATAGATGCAGCTGGTTTCTGTCCATATCGCCCAGCTCCAGTATAACACATCAATAGATGCAGCTGGTTTCTGTCCATATCACCCAGCTCCAGTATAACACATCAATAGATGCAGCTGGTTTCTGTCCATATCACCCAGCTCCAGTATAACACATCAATAGATGCAGCTGGTTTCTGTCCATATCACCCAGCTCCAGTATAACACATCAATAGATGCAGCTGGTTTCTGTCCATATCACCCATCTTTTTTTGTGTGGGGGGCTGACCCCACTGCAGTTCCTGGGTCACGACCCTGACTTTGAATACCTCTGCACTAGAGTGACATTCACTACTTGAGGATCTAGTGAATGAACTGAAGAACTAAAAGGAAAACCCCTGACAGAATGCCTTGTTTCCACGGTGATGACGATTCCTTCTCTTCTTGGGTTCCCTTTCCGCATTCTGAGCATATTCTTGAAACACCTCTCAGTGTCAACATGAGGGAGATGCATTCTGGGTCAGAATGATGCTCAGATCAGAGATAGGCAGCTATCTGTCTGCCGAACAGTGAGTCAATACTGTGCGTGTGTGTGTGTGTGTGTGTGTGTGTGTGTGTGTGTGTGTGTGTGTGTGTGTGTGTGTGTGTGTGTGTGTGTGTGTGTGTGTGTGTGTGTGTGTGCGTGTGAGTGTGTGTGTGCGTGTGTGTGCGTGTGCGTGTGTGTGTGTGTGCGTGTGTGTGTGTGTGTGTGTGTGTGTGAGTCACCCGTAAAGGAACTAAGAACGGAGCTGCATGGGTACACGCTTGGCCTTCACACACATTTCGAGAAGGCGCCAAACCGCCGCATGACGCTGGAATGCAAATCCTACGATCGCTAGAACAGGATTCCCTAAATAGTACTTTTGACCAAGACCCGTAGGACCATGTAGAGATGAGGCTGCCATTTTGGGACCCAGAGTTCTACACCGTTCTGGAACATTCTTGTGCCGAAGCCTCAGAGGAAAGATCACATTTCGGGGCAGATAATAAAAATATCCTCTGGTTTGTAGCTAATCATTTAGGTAGACTGAAGAAGAAGAAAAATAGGAGGATGTCACAGCGTTGAGATTGCCTGCAATGACAACAAGCTCAGTCCGATGATGCTGTGACACACCGCCCCAGACCATGATGGACCCTCCACCTCCAAATCGCTCCCGCTCCAGAGTACAGGCCTCGGTGTAACACTCATTCCTTCGGCGATAAACGCGAATCCGAACATCACTCCTGAGACAAAACCGCAATTCGTCAGTGAAGAGCACTTTTTGCCAGTCCTGTCTGGTCCAGCGATGTTGGGTTTGTGCCCATAGGCAACGTTGTTGCCAGTGATGTTGCCATCCTGTACCTGTCCCGCAGGTGAAATGTTCGGATGTACCGATCCTGTGCAGGTGTTGATACACATGGTCTGCCACTGCGAGGACGATCAGCTGTCCGTCCTGTCTCCCTGTAGCCTGTAGGCGTCTCACAGTACGGACATTGCAATTTATTGCCCTGGTCACATCTGCAGTCCTCATGCCTCCTTGCAGCATGCCTAAGGCACGTTCACGCAGATGAGCAGGGACCCTGGGAATATTTCTTTTGGTGTTTTTCCAGAGTCAGTAGAAAGGCCTCTTTAGTGTTTTCATGTGACCTTAATTGCCTACCGTCTGTAAGCTGTTAGTGTCTTAACGACCGTTCCACAGGTGCATGTTCATTAATAGTTTATGGTTCATTGAACAAGCATGGGAAACAGTGTTTAAACCCTTTACAATGAAGATCTGTGAAGTTATTTGGATTTTTACAAAATATCTTTGAAAGACAGGGTCCTGAAAAAGGGCAGTTTTTTAAATTTGATTTTTGTATATATATTTAAAGAAAAGATGTGCGGGTGAAAGGATACTAACCTTTGACCTTAGTGATGACGGTGCCGGCAGCCCTGAGGATGTCTACAGAGTTGAGGGTCTGGTGTTTGCCGATGACAGACTTGAGAACACGGAGCAGCTCGCTCAACCGTTCCTGTACCCGCTGAGGGAGTCCCTCGTGGCTTTCTGGAACAGAGGAGAAATACATCTGTCAAGTAACATTTTTTATATTAAAAACAGACGAGAAAAAATAACAGATCTGTCAAGTAAGTATATTAACATAGGAAAGAAATCTGAAACAATAATGATTGCACCACAGTCACCAAGCACAAACTCCTAAATATGTCAGGTGCATGACAGTTCCCCACTGAGAAGCCTAAAGGAAAGGTGATCACCACCCAGCCTGTTAGGTCTAACTGTTTTATAGTGAATTATAGTACAAATATATATATATTTTTTTTTAAATCAGATGGATTTTTTTGTTGTTGAAAAGTTTGAAATTTCAAAAACTATAGATTCTAAACGACATATCAGCCATATCTGTGAGGGATCAGAACTACGACCCGGTTACGTTGTGACCCGTAGGTCAGCCATCGGCAGAGAGGATGCAACGTATGGCATTCTTTAGTGTTTACTTTACCAGCACCCACATTAGGGACAGCAATAAAGATAAAGAATATCTGTCTCTGGACTGGGGTTGGGGAAGACAGGAAACTAAAGTAGTTGTGGTTGAGAGAAGATGTTTGTAATGACACTATTCCACTTCAGCCAACTCGTTAAAAAAAAGATTTGCCTTGTTTTGTTTTAAACAGTAACACAATATCTCACTGTACAGAGAAACAAATGATGACTAGGTTAAGTAACTGGCCTCAACTAACCAATCAGGTGATAGGCTAGTACTAGTATAGACTAAGAGTAGGCTAGTCTGTCTTGACGGATCTCCCCCGAGTTATCCTTTCCCTACGAACCGTCTCGACGGATCTCCCTTCACTACGAACCGTCTCGACGGATCTCCTTTCACTACGAACCGTCTCGACGGATCTCCTTTCACTACGAACCGTCTCGACGGATCTCCTTTCACTACGAACCGTCTCGACGGATCTCCTTTCACTACGAACCGTCTCGACGGATCTCCTTTCACTACGAACCGTCTCGACGGATCTCCTTTCACTACGAACCGTCTCGACGGATCTCCTTTCACTACGAACCGTCTCGACGGATCTCCTTTCACTACGAACCGTCTCCACGGATCTCCTTTCACTACGAACCGTCTCGACGGATCTCCCTTCACTACGAACCGTCTTTACGGATCTCCCTTCCCTACGAACCGTCTCAACGGATCTCCTTTCACTACGAACCGTCTCCACGGATCTCCCTTCACTACGAACCGTCTCCACGGATCTCCTTTCCCTACGAACCGTCTCGACGGATCTCCCCTGAATTCTAACCGGGTTGTTGACAGCTACACAGTGGGCAGAAACAACTGAAACGGGAGGGGATGTTGTCTTGTCTCTGTGTGCAGTAATCAGTTGTGGGTCTAGGGATTGGGCACCAGACAGTAGGTGAGTTCATGTCTCACCACCTAGGACGATATGAAACACCAGAGCGGTCTGTTTTTCTACCCTGCCCTCTGCAGACACAACTGCACTAGGAGGATGAGCGAAGAGGCAGAATGTATTGGAAAGGCAATGGAATTACAGTGGGAGTGAAAACTAGGAGAGCCAGTGGGGGGGCCACCCTCCCTCCCCTCTCACACATACATATATACAGGCACACACACACACACATATACAGTCACACACATACACACATACACATACATACAGACACACACATATATACAGTCACACACACACACACATACAGACACACACACACATACATGCATATATACAGACACACACACACACATACAGTCTCACACACACACACGCGCACACACACACACACACACACACACACACACACACACACACACACACACACACACACACACACACACACACACACACACACACACAGGCATGGTGTCCACCCATATACAGTCACACACACACAGGCATGGTGTCCACCCATATACAGTCACACACACACAGGCATGGTGTCCACCCATATACAGTCACACACACACACACACACACACACACACACACACACACACGGTGTCCACCCATATACAGTCACACACACACACACACCCATATACAGTCACACACACACACACACACACACACACACACACACACACACACACACACACACACACACACACACACACACACACACACACACACACACACACACACACACACACACACACACACACACACACACAGGCATGGTGTCTACCCATATACAGAGGAAATGTTCAGTATTTTCAGAAAATATTTTGGGTGGAAGTGGTTGAGGTGAACTCATGAACCTGAATAACAGTTTCATTACAGACAAAATGACACACCTTAGTATTAGTAACAGAGCCTGCAGAAATGGGTTGGCTTCTAAAACACAGTGCTGCTCGTTTATAGAGAAACTTCCAGCACAGAAACATGATGAATCTACAGGCGAGCACTCCGCACGAGAAGAGAAGAGAAGAGAACTGCTGTGAGACTAAGAACTGCTGTGAGACCTGCATGTCCCCAGGTACCCTCATTTGTTGACTTCTGTGATCGAAAAGTCTTGGTTTTATGCATGTCAACATCAGAAGCCTCCTCCCTAAGTTTGTTTTACTCACTGCTTTAGCACACTCTGCTAACCCTGATGTCCTTGCCGTGTCTGAATCCTGGCTCAGGAAGGCCACCAAAAATTCAGAGATTTCCATACCCAACTATAACATCTTCCGTCAAGATAGAACTGCCAAAGGGGGCGGAGTCGCAGTCTACTGCAGAGATAGCCTGCAAAGTAATGTCATACTTTCCAGGTCCATACCCAAACAGTTTGAACTACTAATTTTGAAAATTACTCTCTCCAGAAACAAGTCTCTCACTGTTGCCGCCTGCTACCGACCCCCGTCAGCTCCCAGCTGTGCCCTGGACACCATTTGTGAATTGATCGCCCCCATCTAGCTTCAGAGTTTGTCCTGTTAGGTGACCTAAACTGGGATATGCTTAACACCCCGGCAGTCCTACAATCTAAGCTAGATGCCCTCAATCTCACGCAAATCATCAAGGAACCCACCAGGTACAACCCTAACTCTGTAAACAAGGGCACCCTCATAGACGTCATCCTGACCAACTGGCCCTCCAAATATACCTCCGCTGTCTTCAACCAGGATCTCAGCGATCACTGCCTCATCGCCTGTATCCGCCACGGAGCCGCAGTCAAACGACCACCCCTCATCACTGTCAAACGCTCCCTAAAACACTTCTGTGAGCAGGCCTTTCTAATCGACCTGGCCCGTGTATCCTGGAAGGACATTGACCTCATCCCGTCAGTTGAGGATGCCTGGTCATTCTTTAAAAGTAACTTCCTCACCATTTTGGATAAGCATGCTCCGTTCAAAAATGCAGAACCAAGAACAGATACAGCCCTTGGTTCACTCCAGACCTGACTGCCCTCGACCAGCACAAAAACATCCTGTGGTGGACTGCAATAGCATCGAATAGCCCCGTGATATGCAACTGTTCAGGGAAGTCAGGAACCAATACACGCAGTCAGTCAGGAAAGCTAAGGCCAGCTTCTTCAGGCAAAAGTTTGCATCCTGTAGCTCCAACTCCAAAAAGTTCTGGGACACTGTGAAGTCCATGGAGAACAAGAGCACCTCCTCCCAGCTGCCCACTGCACTGAGGCTAGGAAACACGGTCTCCACCGATAAATCCATGATTATCGAAAACTTCAATAAGCACTTCTCAACGGCTGGCCATGCCTTCCGCCTGGCTACTCCAACCTCGGCCAACAGCTCCGCCCCCCGTAGTTCCTCACCCAAGCCTCTCCAGGTTCTCCTTTACCCAAATCCAGATAGCAGATGTTCTGAAAGAGCTGCAAAACCTGGACCCGTACAAATCAGCTGGGCTTGACAATCTGGACCCGCTATTTCTGAAACTATCTGCCGCCATTGTCGCAACCCCTATTACCAGCCTGTTCAACCTCTCTTTCATATCGTCTGAGATCCCCAAGGATTGAAAGCTGCCGCAGTCATCCCCCTCTTCAAAGGAGGAGACACCCTGGACCCAAACTGCTATAGACCTATATCCATCCTGCCCTGCCTATCTAAGGTCTTCGAAAGCCAAGTCAACAAACAGGTCACTGACCATCTCGAATCCCACCGTACCTTCTCCGCTGTGCAATCTGGTTTCCGAGCCGGTCACGGGTGCACCTCAGCCACACTCAAGGTACTAAATGATATCATAACCGCCATCGATAAAAGACAGTACTGTGCAGCCGTCTTCATCGACCTCGCCAAGGCTTTCGACTCTGTCAATCACCAAATTCTTATCGGCAGACTCAACAGCCTCGGTTTTCGGATGACTGCCTTGCCTGGTTCACCAATTACTTTGCAGACAGAGTTCAGTGTGTCAAATCAGAGGGCATGCTGTCCGGTCCTCTGGCAGTCTCTATGGGGGTGCCACAGGGTTCAATTCTCGGGCCGACTCTTTTCTCTGTATATATCAATGATGTTGCTCTTGCTGCGGGCGATTCCCTGATCCACCTCTACGCAGACGACACCATTCTATATACTTTCGGCCCGTCATTGGACACTGTGCTATCAAACCTCCAAACGAGCTTCAATGCCATACAGCACTCCTTCCGTGGCCTCCAACTGCTCTTAAACGCGAGTAAAACCAAATGCATGCTTTTCAACCGATCGCTGCCTGCACCCGCATGCCCGACTAGCATCACCACCCTGGATGGTTCCAACCTTGAATATGTGGACATCTATAAGTACCTAGGTGTCTGGCTAGACTGCAAACTCTCCTTCCAGACTCACATCAAACATCTCCAATCAAAAATCAAATCCAGAGTCGGCTTTCTATTCCGCAACAAAGCCTCCTTCACTCACGCTGCCAAGCTTACCCTAGTAAAACTGACTATCCTACCGATCCTCGACTTCGGCGATGTCATCTACAAAATGGCTTCCAACACTCTACTCAGCAAACTGGATGCAGTCTATCACAGTGCCATCCGTTTTGTCACTAAAGCACCTTATACCACCCACCACTGCGACTTGTATGCTCTAGTCGGCTGGCCCTCACTACATATTCGTCGCCAGACCCACTGGCTCCAGGTCATTTACAAGTCCATGCTAGGTAAAGCTCCGCCTTATCTCAGTTCACTGGTCATGATGGCAACACCCATCCGTAGCACGCGCTCCAGCAGGTGTATCTCACTGATCATCCCTAAAGCCAACACCTCATTTGGCCGCCTTTCGTTCCAGTACTCTGCTGCCTGTGACTGGAACGAATTGCAAAATCGCTGAAGTTGGAGACTTTTATCTCCCTCACCAACTTCAAACATCAGCTATCCGAGCAGCTAACCGATCGCTGCAGCTGTACATAGTCTATAGGTAAATAGCTCACCCTTTTTCACCTACCTCATTCCCATACTGTTTTTATACTGTTTTTATTTATTTACTTTTCTGCTCTTTTGCACACCAATATCTCTACCTGTACATGCCCATCTGATCATTTATCACTCCAGTGTTAATCTGCAAAATTGTATTATTCGCCTACCTCCTCATGCCTTTTGCACACATTGTATATAGACTGCCCATTTTTTTCTACTGTGTTATTGACTTGCTAATTGTTTACTCCATGTGTAACTCTGTGTTGTCTGTTCACACTGCTATGCTTTATCTTGGCCAGGTCGCAGTTGCAAATGAGAACTTGTTCTCAACTAGCCTACCTGGTTAAATAAAGGTGAAATAAAAAATAAAAAAATAAATAAGACAAACATCCTCCAGTCAAACAAAATTAGGCCTAATCTACCCTCCTCCTCCTATTCTTCCTCCTCCTCCTCCTCCTCCTATTCTTCCTCCTCCTCCTCCTATTCTTCCTCCTCCTCCTATTCTTCCTCCTCATCCTCCCCCTCCTATTCTTCCTCCTCATCCTCCCCCTCTTCCTCCTCCCTCAGCTCTAGTGTTCCATTTAAAGGAAGTAAGGGAGATAATTGTCTTGGCCAAACCTTTGAACATAAATTGGGTGACCCTCCACCCACCCACCCTCCTTGGCTGGACTAGTCACTACAACTCCCTGGTCTAGTCACTACAACTCTCTGGTCTGGTCACTACAACTCCCTGGACTAGTCACTACAACTCTCTGGTCTGGTCACTACAACTCCCTGGACTGGTCACTACAACTCCCTGGACTAGTCACTACAACTCTCTGGTCTGGTCACTACAACTCCCTGGACTAGTCACTACAACTCTCTGGTCTGGTCACTACAACTCCCTGGACTGGTCACTACAACTCCCTGGACTAGTCACTACAACTCCCTGGACTAGTCACTACAACTCCCTGGACTAGTCACTACAACGCCCTGGGCTGGTCACTACAACTCCCTGGACTAGTCACTACAACTCTCTGGTCTGGTCACTACAACTCCCTGGACTGGTCACTACAACTCCCTGGACTAGTCACTACAACTCCCTGGACTAGTCACTACAACTCCCTGGACTAGTCACTACAACTCCCTGGACTAGTCACTACAACGCCCTGGGCTGGTCACTACAACTCCCTGGACTAGTCACTACAACTCCCTGGGCTGGTCTCTACACCATATTGTTTACATGAAGACCCCTTGCTGACACAACCGAGGGCACCCTGTCTTTTGGTTCTGTGTGTGTGCGTATGTGTGTGTGGTTTCTGGTGTCGAGTGAGATATCTGACCCCCCTAACCCACCCATGCTTCCCGCTCAGTCTGTCCAATGTTTGTTTACCCCCAGATCAGGCCCTTGGCGATCCCCCCCCCCACCCCTGCCTGCTCGTCTAAACCCTGACCAGAGTCGATTCCAGTCACATTCCTGTACAATTGGACATGGAAATCCTCCGTCCACAGGAATGCAATTCAATTTCGGTTTTGGTTTGTTTACACCCAGATCAGGCCCATGCCTCTCAACTTTATCCTCTGCTCAACGTACCCGACACACACCCCCCTCCTCTTCCAAGGGAGTAGTCTCGGTGTTAACCAGAGTTGAGGTTTGCTCATGTCTCTATAGGAATGCAATTCAATCCCTGAATTGGCTGGGCCTGTTATTGCTTTGCTGTCTAAGAGGAAAAACCTCTTCACTATCTGAAAAAAAAAAAAAAAAAAAGATTGACTTTGCAATGTTATAATGAACTCATAACTAGACTATAAATTGAGTTATGCATTTCAAATGTGTGTCATTTAACATAAAGGGGTGTTAAAGTTCCATGTAAACCAACACCCTCTGAAGTTCATAGGCACTCCTCCCATGAGGTGTACAATTAAAACCTATATATATATTTTTATATTAAGTTTAAATATACATTTTTCCTAAAATTTAGAAATAAGCAAAGGCTTGATTTCTGGTCAAACATTCTCTACTATTAGTTGACTAAATATCATAACATTTAGATTTTCATTCTGCTGAAATTATTTTCATTCTGTAAGTTTAATAAATATTACCTAGTGTCTTGTTATTCTAATTTCTGTCCCTCGTGAGGAGGGAGGATGATACAGCCTCACAACAAGTAAACTTAAAGGTAGACCTAGAATGTTGTTTATGTCGCAATTCAACGGCTCAGATACAAGAGGTATGTGGCAGGGTCTACAGTCAATCACGGATAACAAAAAGAAAACCAGCCCCGCCCCGTTCCCTTGGAAGAGGAGGGGGGTGTGTGTCTTGCTCCCAGACAGACTAAATAACTGTTTTGCTCGCTTTGAGGACAATACAGTGCCACTGACCGCCCCGTAGCACTCACTTCCGTCACCATGAAGCACTTCACCATGAAGTGCTTTGAGACTAGTCAAGGACCATATCACCTCCACCCTACCTGACACCCTAGACCCACTCCAATTTGTTTACCGCCCCAATAGGTCCACAGACGATGCAATCTCAACCACACTGCCCTAATCCATCTGGACAAGAGGAATACCTACGTGAGAATGCTGTTCATCGACTACAGCTCGGCATTTAACACCATAGTACCCTCCAAACTCGTCATCAAGCTCGAGACCCTGGGTCTCGACCCCGCCCTGTGCAACTGGGTACTGGACTTCCTGATGGGCCGCCCCCAGGTGGTGAGGGTGGGTGCGTTCTGAGCCCTCTCCTGTACTCCCTGTTCACCCACGACTGCGTGGCCACGCACGCCTCCAACTCAATCATCAAGTTTGCGGACGACATCACCGGGGGCAAACTACCTGCCCTCCAGGACACCTACACCACCCGATGTCACAGGAAGGCCATAAAGATCATCAAAGACAACAACCACCCGAGCCACTGCCTGTTCACCCCGCTATCATCCAGAAGGCGAGGTCAGTACAGGTGCATCAAAGCAGGGACCGAGAGACTTGAAAAACAGCTTCTATCTCAAGGCCATCAGACTGTTAAACAGCCACCACTAACATTGAGTGGCTGCTGCCAACATACTGACTTAACTCCAGCCACTTTAATAATGGAAATTGATGGAATTTATGTAAAAATATATCACTTGCCACTTTAAACAATGCTACCTAATATAATGTTTACATACCCTACATTACTCATCTCATATGTATATGTATATACTGTACTCTATATCATCTACTGCATCTTTATGTAATACATGTATCACTAGCCACTTTAAACTATGCCACTTTGTTTACATACCCTATATTAATCATCTCATATGTATATACTGTACTCGATACCATCTACTGCATCTTGCCTATGCCGCTCTGTACCATCACTCATTCATATATCTTTATGTACATATTCTTTATCCCTTCACACTTGTGTGTATAAGGTAGTAGTTGTGGAATTGTTAGTTAGATTAGTCGTTGGTTATTACTGCATTGTCGGAACTAGAAGCACAAGCATTTCGCTACACTTGCATTAACATCTGCTAACCATGTGTATGTGACAAATAAATTAGATTTGATTAGATTTCTCTCTCTCACTCCATCTCTCCCTGTCGCTCCATGTCTGCCTGTCTCTCTCTCAGTTCAATTCAAGGGGCTTTATTGGCATGGGAAACATATGTTAACATTGCCAAAGCAAGTGAAGTAGATAATATACAAAAGTGAAATAAACAAATATGTCTCTCTAATATGGTCATACATTGGGCAGGAGATTAGGAAGTGCAGCTCAGTTTCCACCTCATTTTGTGGGCAGTGAGCACATAGCCTGTCTTCTCTTGAGAGCCATGTCTGCCTACGGCGGCCTTTCTCAATTGCAAGGCTATGCTCACTGAGTCTGTACATAGTCAAAGCTTTCCTTAAGTTTGGGTCAGTCACAGTGGTCAGGTATTCTGCCGCTGTGTACTCTCTGTTTAGGGCCAAATAGCATTCTAGTATGCTCTTTTTTTTGTTAATTCTTTCCAATGTGTCAAGTAATTATCTTTTTGTTTTCTCATGATTTGATTGGGTCTAATTGTGTTGCTGTCCTGGGGCTCTGTGGGGTGTGTTTGTGAACAGAGCCCCAGGACCAGCTTGCTTAGGGGACTCTTCTCCAGGTTCATCTCTCTGTAGGTGATGACTTTGATAAGGAAGGTTTGGGAATCGCTTCCTTTTAGGTAGTTGTAGATTTTAACGGCTCTTTTCTGGATTTTGCTAATTCTGCTCTGCATTAATTATTCATGCAATATTTTGTGTTCCCTTGTTGTACACGGAGCGGACCCCAGACCTCACAACCATGAAGGGCAAATGGGTTATATAACTGATTCAAGTATTTTTTGCCAGATCCTAATTGGTATGTTGAATTTTATGTTCCTTTTGATGGCATAGAATGCCCTTCTTGCCTTGTCTCTCAGATCGTTCACAGCTTTGTGGAAGTTACCTCTGGCACTGACGTTAAGGACAAGGTATGTATAGTTTTTTGTGTGACCTAGGGCAACGGTGTCTAGATGGAATTTGTATTTTTGGTCCTGGCGACTGGACCTTTTTTGGAACACCATTATTTTGGTCTTACTGAGATTTACTCTCAGGGCCCAGGTCTGACAGAATCTGTGCATAAGATCTAGGTGCTGCTGTAGGCCCTCCTTGGTTGGTGTCAGAAGCACTAGATCATCAGCAAACAGCAGACATTTTACTTCAGATTCTAGCAGGGTGAGGCTGGGTGCTGCAGACTTTTCTGGTATACTCGCCAATTCGCTGATAAATATGTTGAAGAGGGTGGGGCTTAAGCTGCGTCCCTGTCTCACCCCACGGCCCTATGGGAAGAAATGTGTGTGTTTTTAACCGCACACTTGAAGTTTGTGCATATGGATTTTATGTCATATGTTTTACCCCCAACAGTCGAAGGCTTTTTTGAAATCAACAAAGCATGAGAAGACTTTGCGTTTGTTTTGGTTTGTTTGTTTGTCAATTAGGGTGTCTCTCTCTCTGTCTCTCCCTCCCTCTCTCTCTCTCTCTCTCTCCCTATTTCTCCCTGTCTCTTCCTCTCTCTCCGTCTGTCTCTCTCTCTCCACGGCTCTCTCTCTCCCTCCCTCCCTGTCTCTCTCTCTCCCTCTCTCCCTGTGTCTCTCTATCCTCATCTCTCCCCGTCTCTCCGTCTGTCTCTCACATTCCATCTCTTCCTCAATTGTTTTTTTTTCTATTAGAAAAGTATGATCTTGAAAACATGAGGAAAAAAAACTGGGAAAACAAAACAGAGAAACCGTAATTTGAAGAAAAAAATGTAACAGAATTTATAGTTAATTACCATGGAATTACACATCTCAGATACAGCATTAGACTAAACCCATACTGTAACTACAAATCTCAGATACAGCATTAGACAACACCCATACTGTAATTACACATCTCAGATACAGCATTAGACTAAACCCATACTGTAATTACACATCTCAGATACAGCATTAGACAAAACCCATACTGTAATTACACATCTCAGATACAGCATTAGACAACACCCATACTGTAATTACACATCTCAGATACAGCATTAGACTAAACCCATACTGTAATTACACATCTCAGATACAGCATTAGACAAAACCCATACTGTAATTACACATCTCAGATACAGCATTAGACAACACCCATACTGTAATTACACATCTCAGATACAGCATTAGACTAAACCCATACTGTAATTACACATCTCAGATACAGCATTAGACAAAACCCATACTGTAATTACACATCTCAGATACAGCATTAGACAATACCCATACTGTAATTACACATCTCAGATACAGCATTAGACAATACCCATACTGTAATTACACATCTCAGATACAGCATTAGACTAAACCCATACTGTAATTACACATCTCAGATACAGCATTAGACTAAACCCATACTGTAATTACACATCTCAGATACAGCATTAGACAAAACCCATATTGTAATTACACATCTCAGATACAGTATTAGACAATACCCATACTGTAATTACACATCTCAGATACAGCATTAGACTAAACCCATACTGTAATTACACATCTCAGATACAGCATTAGACTAAACCCATACTGTAACTACAAATCTCAGATACAGCATTAGACAAAACCCATACTGTAATTACACATCTCAGATACAGCATTAGACTAAACCCATACTGTAATTACACATCTCAGATACAGCATTAGACTAAACCCATACTGTAATTACACATCTCAGATACAGCATTAGACTAAACCCATACTGTAATTACACATCTCAGATACAGCATTAGACTAAACCCATACTGTAATTACACATCTCAGATACAGCATTAGACTAAACCCATACTGTAATTACACATCTCAGACACAGCATTAGACTAAACCCATACTGTAATTACACATCTCAGATACAGCATTAGACTAAACCCATACTGTAATTACACATCTCAGATACAGCATTAGACTAAACCCATACTGTAATTACACATCTCAGATACAGCATTAGACTAAACCCATACTGTAATTACACATCTCAGATACAGCATTAGACTAAACCCATACTGTAATTACACATCTCAGATACAGCATTAGACTAAACCCATACTGTAATTACACATCTCAGATACAGCATTAGACTAAACCCATACTGTAATTACACATCTCAGATACAGCATTAGACAAAACCCATACTGTAATTACACATCTCAGATACAGCATTAGACAAAACCCATACTGTAATTACACATCTCAGATACAGCATTAGACTAAACCCATACTGTAATTACACATCTCAGATACAGCATTAGACTAAACCCATACTGTAATTACACATCTCAGATACAGCATTAGACTAAACCCATACTGTAATTACACATCTCAGATACAGCATTAGACAAAACCCATACTGTAATTACACATCTCAGATACAGCATTAGACTAAACCCATACTGTAATTACACATCTCAGATACAGCATTAGACTAAACCCATACTGTAATTACACATCTCAGATACAGCCATAGACCTGTGGTCTTGTTGAGTCCTTTGTGATAAAGCCTGTGCCAATCTGGAGCCAGTGATACTGCGGCAGGCCAGGCTGTTGAGTAGAAGAAGCCTCAGGCTCTCCCCCCCCCCCCCTGGCTTACAACAACATACAATCAACTGGCCTGTCTTGACCTGCCTATTCTCTCTACACTAGTCCATCTAGAGCCTTCGCGCACAGTCAAGCCTGTTGAGTGGTGACACACAGTCGCATACACACAGTGTGTGTGTGTGTGTGTGTGTGTGTGTGTGTGTGTGTGTGTGTGTGTGTGTGTGTGTGTGTGTGTGTGTGTGTGTGTGTGTGTGTGTGTGTGTGTGTTTCGCACTAATGCTTTTTACAGTTGCACTTCAGGGCTTAGTCTAAGGCAAACATCTTAGTGTTTGTGGTCTGAAACCTGTTCGCTCCTGTATCAGCCGTTGTTGAATGAATTCAAACGTCTGGAGTATATTTGCTCTCTGGTCCTTTGTGAGCCTTTAGGGAGAGAGTGTGTTGTTGAAGGGGGGGTGGGGGGGGAACAAACATCTTTCAGCGTTCAGGTCAGAGGTCAGTGGCTGTCTGACTTCTGTTCCACTATGAGAGGATGAGTTTTGCTTTGCACAATGCTCCTGCGGGTCATTGTCTGTGTCTGTGTCTGTGTCTGTGTCTGTGTCTGTGTGTGTCAGTGTCTGTGCCTGTGCCAGTGTCTGTGTCTGTGTCTGTGCCTGTGTCTGTGTCTGTGTCTGTGCCAGTGCCAGTGTCTGTGTCTGTGTCTGTGTCTGTGTCTGTGTCTGTGTCTGTGTCTGTGCCAGTGTCTGTGCCAGTGTCTGTGCCAGTGTCTGTGTGTGTGTGTGTCAGTGTCTGTGTGTGTGTCTGTGTGTGACTATGCATGCGCCAGCAGTATCAATCCTAGAAAATTTATTACAAATCTCCATTGAAAAAAAATAAATAAAAATAAACTATCTAGTGCCTCAAGTGACAACTTAGCAACACTCAGCCTAATAAGGTCTGGTGGTTTACAGTCTAGACCCAGAGAGAAGAGGCTTACTGGGCCTAAATCACATTTCATTTGTCACCATGGCCACTGTTTCTCTTAAAAAGCAAAACAACATCTGCCAATGAACTTCCAGCAATACTTCCTTTCTGTCTGTTTGGTTAGCACGTTTTGTCTACCGTACGTCGCCATGGTAGCGATGTTAATGATAACCGGCGTCTTGTGGGTAAAACAGAAATACTTTCCCCATAACCTTCACAATTAAATGCACATTTCAAATTAGGTTTACCTGACAGAACTACAGTAGGCTATATCATGACTATTTGTATCAATTGGGTGCCAATTGCAAATGTTTTTGCAAACTCTGTCATGACATGTTCTACATAGGCCTACGTAGGCCTAACAGCAGAGACATTGCTAGACCGACACATTCATTTCTTGCTAGATTAGCAATTAAAGGGGAATTACACCCCAAAAAACTTCTAAATTAGTAGCATTTTTTGGGGGAATAAGAAATGGACATGGATTGAGAACCTACACGCCCCTACTTCTCCCTCATGCCCCTACAATGGAGGCAAATGTTAAAGGCTGTGGCTTCTGGCCCTGTTGTAAAAACTATTTTACAGCCAGATGAATTCCATAAACTAAACAGGAAACAGACAAACAGCTACGTCACCCACATTCAAGAACAAACCCAATTCTTATTTTTATTTATTTATCCGTTATTTTAGCAGGTAAGTTGACTGAGAACACGTTCTCATTTACAGCAACGACCTGGGAAATAGTTACAGGGGAGAGGAGGGGGGATGAATGAGCCAATTGTAAACTGGGGATTATTAGGTGACCGTGATGGTTTGAGGGCCAGATTGGGAATTAAGCCAGGACACCAGGGTTAACACCCCTACTCTTACGATAAGTGCCATGTGATCTTTAATGACCTCAGAGAGTCAGGACACCGGGGTTAACACCCCTACTCTTACGATAAGTGCCATGGGATCTTTAATGACCTCAGAGAGTCAGGACACCCATTTAACGTCCCATTTGAAAGACGGCACCCTACACAGGGCAGTGTCACAGTGCCCTGGGGCATTGGGATATTATTTTAGACCCGGTGAATGATCTATAGAGGCCCTATGATCTGGAACTCGCTCCCACTAGATTTTGCCAAGCAATCTGTAAGGACAGACGCTGGGAGACGAGAAGCAAGTACAGGGAGTGAACATTTAATAAATAACCGACATGAAGCAAACAAGGACAGCGTCTGGACAGGGGAAACATAACGACAATAGCGCTGACACTGGGATCAAACTGAGGAACAGACAGATATAGGAGGGGCAATCACCAAAGTAATGGAGTCCAGGTGAGCCCAAAGACACACTGGTGCGCATAATGATGATGACAGGTGTGAATAATGATGGGCAGCCTGGCGCCCTCAAGCACCAGGGAGGGGGAGCGGATGCAGGCGTGACCACTATCCCCGTCGGTGTAAAAATATACAAGAGGCACCGCAGGTCCATCGCAGGTCTGCACCCCCAGTAGCTTGACTCTCTGTTTAGATTATCTATTCCTTTATCTCTTTAGCATCTAGTTATGTTATTGTTTGTTTGTCCACACGGCTGAATCTGTGTGATTAATGACCAATGGGGGGGGTCAACTAAAGTGTGGTTTTGTAATTGACAGAGGGATATTGTCTGTGGCTTCTGACTAGGCTTGGGCGATGTCCTCTTTATACCATATAGCAGATGCACTCTGTACTAGAGGCTGACACAGGGGAACAGGATCCCTGTGGACTGTAGCCTGGCCTGGGGTGTGTCTAGGGGTCTAAGTCACTGCCTCTGGAGCAGATGCACTCTGTACTAGAGGCTGACACAGGGGAACAGGATCCCTGCTGGAATGGGAGTGAAGTTCAGGACAGGAAGGGACAGGATCAACAGTCTACAGGAACTGACAGTACAGGAATGTGTTATTTTTCTTCTCTTCTTGTGTAAATAAGCAGATTTAGATGGATATATTGTTTTTTTTTAGATGGATATATTGTTTTTTTTTTAATGTCTTTATGTTTGCCCCTCCTTCTCCTTCTGTCTTGAATCACTATTAAAACAATTAGAATAGGCCTTTATCAGCTGGGCAGGCAATGAAAAGTACTGTCGCTAGCTAACAGCTAACAGCTTGGCAGGCAATGAAAAGTACTGTAGCGAGCTAACAGCTAACAGCTTGGCAGGCAATGAAAAGTACTGTAGCTAGCTAACAGCTAACAGCTTGGCAGGCAATGAAAAGTACTGTAGCTAGCTAACAGCTAACAGCTGGGCAGGCAATGAAAAGTACTGTAGCTAGCTAACAGGTAACAGCTTGGCAGGCAATGAAGACTGTACTGTAGCTAGCTAACAGCTAACAGGTAACAGCTGGGCAGGCACTGAAAAGTACTGTAGCTAGCTAACAGCTAACATCTAACAGCTAACAGCTTGGCAGGCAATGAAAAATAATGTAGCTAGCTAACAGCTAACAGCTAACAGCTTGGCAGGCAATGAAAAGTACTGTAGCTAGCTAACAGCTTGGCAGGCAATGAAAAGTACTGTAGCTAGCTAACAGCTTGGCAGGCAATGAAAAGTACTGTAGCTAGCTAACAGCTAACAGCTTGGCAGGCAATGAAAAGTACTGTAGCGAGTTAACAGCTAACAGCTTGGCAGGCAATGAAAAGTACTGTAGCTAGCTAACAGCTAACAGCTTGGCAGGCAATGAAAAGTACTGTAGCTAGCTAACAGCTAACAGCTGGGCAGGCAATGAAAAGTACTGTAGCTAGCTAACAGGTAACAGCTTGGCAGGCAATGAAGACTGTACTGTAGCTAGCTAACAGCTAACAGGTAACAGCTGGGCAGGCACTGAAAAGTACTGTAGCTAGCTAACAGCTAACATCTAACAGCTAACAGCTTGGCAGGCAATGAAAAGTACTGTAGCTAGCTAACAGGTAACAGCTGGGCAGGCAATGAAAAGTACTGTAGCTGGCTAACAGCTAGGCAGGCAATGAAAAGTACTGTAGCTAGCTAACAGCTAACAGCTTGGCAGGCAATGAAAAGTACTGTAGCTAGCCAACAGCTGGGCAGGCGATGAAAATTACTGTAGCTAGCTAATAGCTAACAGGTAACAGCTGGGCAGGCAATGAAAAGCACTGTAGGTAGCTAACAGCTAACAGCTTGGCAGGCAATGAAAAGTACTGTAGCTAGCTAAAAGTTAACAGCTGGGCTGGCAATGAAAAGTACTGTAGCGAGCTAACAGCTAGGCAGGCAATGAAAAGTACTGTAGCTAGCTAACAGCTAACAGCTTGGCAGGCAATGAAAAGTACTGTAGCTAGCTAACAGCTGGGCAGGTGATGAAAAGTACTGTAGCTAGCTAACAGCTAACAGCTTGGCAGGCAATGAAAAGTACTGTAGCGAGTTAACAGCTAACAGCTTGGCAGGCAATGAAAAATAATGTAGCTAGCTAACAGCTAACAGCTAACAGCTTGGCAGGCAATGAAAAGTACTGTAGCTAGCTAACAGCTTGGCAGGCAATGAAAAGTACTGTAGCTAGCTAACAGCTAACAGCTTGGCAGGCAATGAAAAGTACTGTAGCGAGTTAACAGCTAACAGCTTGGCAGGCAATGAAAAGTACTGTAGCTAGCTAACAGCTAACAGCTTGGCAGGCAATGAAAAGTAATGTAGCTAGCTAACAGCTAACAGCTAACAGCTTGGCAGGCAATGAAAAGTACTGTAGCTAGCTAACAGCTTGGCAGGCAATGAAAAGTACTGTAGCTAGCTAACAGCTAACAGCTTGGCAGGCAATGAAAAGTACTGTAGCGAGTTAACAGCTAACAGCTTGGCAGGCAATGAAAAGTACTGTAGCTAGCTAACAGCTAACAGCTTGGCAGGCAATGAAAAGTACTGTAGCTAGCTAACAGCTAACAGCTGGGCAGGCAATGAAAAGTACTGTAGCTAGCTAACAGGTAACAGCTTGGCAGGCAATGAAGACTGTACTGTAGCTAGCTAACAGCTAACAGGTAACAGCTGGGCAGGCACTGAAAAGTACTGTAGCTAGCTAACAGCTAACATCTAACAGCTAACAGCTTGGCAGGCAATGAAAAGTACTGTAGCTAGCTAACAGGTAACAGCTGGGCAGGCAATGAAAAGTACTGTAGCTGGCTAACAGCTAGGCAGGCAATGAAAAGTACTGTAGCTAGCTAACAGCTAACAGCTTGGCAGGCAATGAAAAGTACTGTAGCTAGCCAACAGCTGGGCAGGCGATGAAAATTACTGTAGCTAGCTAATAGCTAACAGGTAACAGCTGGGCAGGCAATGAAAAGTACTGTAGGTAGCTAACAGCTAACAGCTTGGCAGGCAATGAAAAGTACTGTAGCTAGCTAAAAGTTAACAGCTGGGCTGGCAATGAAAAGTACTGTAGCGAGCTAACAGCTAGGCAGGCAATGAAAAGTACTGTAGCTAGCTAACAGCTAACAGCTTGGCAGGCAATGAAAAGTACTGTAGCTAGCTAACAGCTGGGCAGGTGATGAAAAGTACTGTAGCTAGCTAATAGCTAACAGGTAACAGTTGGGCTGGCAATGAAAAGTACTGTAGCTAGCTAACAGCTAACAGTTTGGCAGGCAATGAAAAGTACTGTAGCTAGCTAATAGCTAACAGGTAACAGTTGGGCTGGCAATGAAAAGTACTGTAGCTAGCTAACAGCTAACAGTTTGGCAGGCAATGAAAAGTACTGTAGCTAGCTAATAGCTAACAGGTAACAGTTGGGCTGGCAATGAAAAGTACTGTAGCTAGCTAACAGCTAACAGTTTGGCAGGCAATGAAAAGTACTGTAGCTAGCTAATAGCTAACAGCTAACAGCTGGGCAGGCAATGAAAAGTACTGTAGCTAGCTAATAGCTAACTGGTAACAGTTGGGCTGGCAATGAAAAGTACTGTAGCTAGCTAATAGCTAACAGGTAACAGTTGGGCTGGCAATGAAAAGTACTGTAGCTAGCTAACAGCTAACAGTTTGGCAGGCAATGAAAAGTACTGTAGCTAGCTAATAGCTAACAGGTAACAGTTGGGCTGGCAATGAAAAGTACTGTAGCAAGCTAACAGCTAACAGTTTGGCAGGCAATGAAAAGTACTGTAGCTAGCTAATAGCTAACAGGTAACAGTTGGGCTGGCAATGAAAAGTACTGTAGCTAGCTAACAGCTAACAGTTTGGCAGGCAATGAAAAGTACTGTAGCTAGCTAATAGCTAACAGCTAACAGCTGGGCAGGCAATGAAAAGTACTGTAGCTAGCTAATAGCTAACTGGTAACAGTTGGGCTGGCAATGAAAAGTACTGTAGCTAGCTAACAGCTAACAGCTGGGCTGGCAATGAAAAGTACTGTAGCGAGCTAACAGCTAACAGCTTGGCAGGCAATGAAAAGTACTGTAGCTAGCTAACAGCTAACAGCTGGGCAGGCAATGAAAAGTACTGTAGCTAGCTAACAGGTAACAGCTTGGCAGGCAATGAAAAGTGCTGTAGCTAGCTAACAGCTAACAGCTTGGCAGGCAATGGAAAGTACTGTAGCTAGCTAACAGCTAACAGCTGGGCAGGCACTGAAAAGTACTGTAGCTAGCTAACAGGTAACAGGAGGACAGACAATGAAAAGTACTGTAGCTAGCTAACAGGTAACAGCTGGGCAGGCAATGAAAAGTACTGTTGACTCCCAATCACGGCCGGATGTGATACAGCCTGGAATCAAACCAGGGACTGTAGTGATGCCTCTTGCACTGAGATGCAGTGCCTTCGACCGCTGCACTACTCAGCAACCCAAAAGGACATAAGCGGTCGCTTAGGGCCCCAGGCAGACGGAGGGCCCCTGACCAAATCTCACTTAGGGCCCCCAAAAGACGAAAGTGGGCTCTGTATTCTGATTTATGCTTGTTAAAATGAATACGGGACAGGACAGGAGTGATTTTTATCGGGACCGGACAAGATAGTTGCCGGGTTAAAAAAACTGGGTAAGAATTTGAGAAGACAGAACAGGAATTAATTTTAACTCAGGTGTCGAACTCTTCTCTACACTGTTGCCAGAATGGGCCAACATGAATCCGGCTCACTGCTCTTTAGGTATTTTCTTTTCAACTTTAACCTCTCTATCCAGCAAAAATGATTTTTTTTTTAAAGACTGGCAGGAGCCTGTTAAAGCCCGTCTTTTAGAGAGAGCTTTGTGCAGGCTTCACACCATACTACAAGCGACACTGACATGTCACAATATGAACAGAACAACACAAGAGCCAGCATTACATTTACATCTACATTTAAGTCATTTAGCAGACGCTCTTATCCAGAGCGACTTACAAATTGGTGCATTCACCTATAGTGCATCTAAATCTTTAGGGTGGGGGGGTGAAAAGGATTACTTATCCTATCCTTGTGCCTCTCTTAATCTCTATTTCAATTCAAAGAGCTTTATTGGCATGGGAAACATATGTTAACGTTGCCAAAGCAAGTGAAGTAGATAATATACAATACAAGTTAAATAAACAATAAAAAGTGAACAGCAAACATTACACAAAAGTTCCAAAAGGAATAAAGACATTTCAAATGTCATATTATGTCTATATGCAGTGAGGTAACGATGTGCAAATAATTAAAGTACAAAAGGGAATATAATTACAAATAAATATGGGTTGTATTTACAATGGTGTTTGTTCTTCACTGGTTGCCCTTTTCTTGTGGCAACAGATCACATATCTTGCTGCTCTGATGGCACACTTGTGGTATTTCACCCGGTAGATATAGGTGTTTATCTTGCAGGGTAGTGCGTAAGGCCCAGTACATTACTGACACCAGGCTTCCTGTCACACAGGACCCTATATACCAGGCGGTGTCAAAAGAAAGCCCCAAAAAAGTCGTTAAAGTTTCCAGTCACCCAAGTTATAGACTGTTCTCTCTGCTATCCTACGGCAAGCGGTACCGGAGCACCAAGTCGAGGTCCAAAAGGCTTGTTAACAGCTTCTACCCCCAAGCCATAAGACTCCTGAACATCTAATCAAATGACTAGTCAAATGACTACCCAGACCCCTCTTCTACGCTGCTGCTACTCTCTGTTGATTATCTATGCATAGTAACTTTAATTCTTCTTACATGTACATATTACCTCAATTACCTTGACTAACCGGTGCCCCCACACATAGACTCTGTACCGGTACCCCCTGTATATAGCCTCCACACTGACTCTGTACCGGTACCCCCTGTATATAGCCTCCACATTAACTCTGTACCGGTACCCACTGTATATAGCCTCCACATTGACTCTGTACCGGTACCCCTGTATATAGCCTCCACATTGACTCTGTACCGTAACACCCTGTATATAGCCTCCACACTGACTCTGTACCGGTACCCCCTGTATATAGCCTCCACACTGACTCTGTACCGGTACCCCCTGTATATAGCCTCCACATTGACTCTGTACCGGTACCCTCTGTATATAGCCTCCATATTGACTCTGTACCGTAACACCCTGTATATAGCCTCCACATTGACTCTGTACCGGTACCCCCTGTATATAGCCTCCACATTGACTCTGTACCGGTACCCCCTGTATCTAGCCTCCACATTGACTCTGTACCGGTACCCTCTGTATATAGCCTCCATATTGACTCTGTACCGGTACCCCCTGTATCTAGCCTCCACATTGACTCTGTACCGGTACCCTCTGTATATAGCCTCCATATTGACTCTGTACCGTAACACCCTGTATATAGCCTCCACATTGACTCTGTACCGGTACCCCCTGTATATAGCCTCCACATTGACTCTGTACCGGTACCCCCTGTATCTAGCCTCCACATTGACTCTGTACTGGTACCCTCTGTATATAGCCTCAACATTGACTCTGTATATAGCCTCCACATTGACTCTGTACCGTAACACCCTGTATATAGCCTCCACATTGACTCTGTATATAGCCTCCACATTGACTCTGTATATAGCCTCCACATTGACTCTGTACCGTTACACCCTGTATATAGCCTCAACATTGACTCTGTACCGTAACACCCTGTATATAGCCTCCACATTGACTCTGTATATAGCCTCCACATTGACTCTGTATATAGCCTCCACATTGACTCTGTATATAGCCTCCACATTGACTCTGTACCGGTACCCCCTGTATATAGCCTCCACATTGACTCTGTACCGGTACCCCCTGTATATAGCCTCCACATTGACTCTGTACCGGTACCCTCTGTATATAGCCTCCACATTGACTCTGTACCGGTACCCTCTGTATATAGCCTCCACATTGACTCTGTATATAGCCTCAACATTGACTCTGTACCGTAACACCCTGTATATAGCCTCCACATTGACTCTGTACTGTAACACCCTGTATATAGCCTCCACATTGACTCTGTATATAGCCTCCACATTGACTCTGTATATAGCCTCCACATTGACTCTGTACCGGTACCCCCTGTATATAGCCTCAACATTGACTCTGTACCGTAACACCCTGTATATAGCCTCCACATTGACTCTGTATATAGCCTCAACATTGACTCTGTATATAGCCTCCACATTGACTCTGTACCGGTACCCTCTGTATATAGCCTCCGTATTGACTCTGTACCGTAACACCCTGTATATAGCCTCCACACTGACTCTGTACCGGTACCCCCTGTATATAGCCTCCACATTGACTCTGTACCGGTACCCTCTGTATATAGCCTCCATATTGACTCTGTACCGTAACACCCTGTATATAGCCTCCACATTGACTCTGTACTGTAACACCCTGTATATAGCCTCCACATTGACTCTGTATATAGCCTCCACATTGACTCTGTATATAGCCTCCACATTGACTCTGTATATAGCCTCCACATTGACTCTGTACCGGTACCCCCTGTATATAGCCTCCACATTGACTCTGTACCAGTACCCTCTGTATATAGCCTCCACATTGACTCTGTACCAGTACCCTCTGTATATAGCCTCCACATTGACTCTGTACCGGTACACCCTGTATATAGCCTCCACATTGACTCTGTACCGGTACCCCCTGTATATAGCCTCCACATTGACTCTGTACCGGTACCCTCTGTATATAGCCTCCACATTGACTCTGTACCGGTACACCCTGTATATAGCCTCCACATTGACTCTGTACCGGTACCCCCTGTATATAGCCTCCACATTGACTCTGTACCGGTACACCCTGTATATAGCCTCCACATTGACTCTGTACCGGTACCCCCTGTATATAGCCTCCACATTGACTCTGTACCGGTACCCCCTGTATATAGCCTCCACATTGACGCTGAACCGGTACACCCTGTATATAGCCTCCACATTGACTCTGAACCGGTACCACCTGTAAATAGCCTCGCCTGTTATTTTACTGCAGCAATCATTAGATACTTTTTTAAATTTTTTATTTTACTTAACACTTTTTACCTACTGAACACAACCCTGAATGGACGTAACAGTATTCCAGACCGGGACCTGTGGAGTCACTGACCTTGGGGACAGGACAGGGGGAGCGCTAAGCTAACGCTGTGTCGCTGTGGAGTCACTGACCTAGTGGACAGGACAGGGGGAGCGCTAAGCTAACGCTGTGTAGCTGTGGAGTCACTGAGGGGAGCGCTAAGCTAACGCTGTGGAGTCACTGAGGGGAGCGCTAAGCTAAGGCTGTGTAGCTGTGGAGTCACTGACCTAGTGGACAGGACAGGGGGAGCGCTAAGCTAACACTGTGTAGCTGTGGAGTCACTGACCTAGTGGACAGGACAGGGGGAGCGCTAAGCTAACGCTGTGTAGCTGTGGAGTCACTGAGGGGAGCGCTAAGCTAACGCTGTGTAGCTGTGGAGTCACTGAGGGGAGCGCTAAGCTAACGCTGTGTAGCTGTGGAGTCACTGACCTAGTGGACAGGACAGAGAGAGCAGAGGGAAGCGCTAAGCTAACGCTGTGTAGCTGTGGAGTCACTGACCTAGTGGACAGGACAGGGGGAGCAGAGGGAAGCGCTAAGCTAACGCTGTGTAGCTGTGGAGTCACTGACCTAGTGGACAGGACAGAGAGAGCAGAGGGGAGCGCTAAGCTAACGCTGTGTAGCTGTGGAGTCACTGACCTAGTGGACAGGACAGGGGGAGCAGAGGGGAGCACTAAGCTAAGGCTGTGTAGCTGTGGAGTCACTGACCTAGTGGACAGGACAGGGGGAGCAGAGGGGAGTGCTAAGATGACGCTGTGGAGTCACTGAGGGTAGCTGTGGAGTCACTGAGGGGAGCGCTAAATTAAGGCTGTGTAGCTGTGGAGTCACTGAGGGGAGCGCTAAGCTAACGCTGTGTAGCTGTTGAGTCACTGAGGGGAGCGCTAAGCTAACACTGTGTAGCTGTGGAGTCACTGACCTAGTGGACAGGACAGGGGGAGCAGAGGGGAGCACTAAATTAAGGCTGTGTAGCTGTGGAGTCACTGACCTAGTGAACAGGACAGGGGGTGCAGAGGGGAGCGCTAATTAAGGCTGTGGAGCTGTGGAGTCACTGAGGGGAGCACTAAATTAAGGCTGTGTAGCTGTGGAGTCACTGAGGGGAGTGCTAAATTAAGGCAGTCTAGCTGTGGAGTCACTGAGGGGAGCGCTAAGCTAACGCTGTGTAGCTGTGGAGTCACTGACCTAGTGCACAGGACAGGGGGAGCGCTAAGCTAACGCTGTGTTTCTGTGGAGTCACTGACCTAGTGGACAGGGCGAGCAGAGGGAAGCGCTAAGATAACGCTGAGGAGCTGTGGAGTCAGAGGGTAGCGCTAAATCAAGGCTTCATAGCTGTGGAGTCACTGAGGGGAGCGCTAAATCAAGGCTTCATAGCTGTGGAGTCACTGAGGGGAGCGCTAAATCAAGGCTTCATAGCTGTGGAGTCACTGAGGGGAGCGCTAAATTAAGGCTTTATAGCTGTGGAGTCACTGAGGGGAGCGCTAAATGAAGGCTTTATAGCTGTGGAGTCACTGAGGGGAGCGCTAAAATTAATGCTTTATAGCTGTGGAGTCACTGAGGGAGCGCTAAATTAAGGCTTTATAGCTGTGGAGTCACTGACCTAGTGGACAGGGCGAGCAGAGGGAAGCGCTAAGCTAACGCTGAGGAGCTGTGGAGTCAGAGGGTAGCGCTAAATCAAGGCTTCATAGCTGTGGAGTCACTGAGGGGAGCGCTAAATCAAGGCTTCATAGCTGTGGAGTCACTGAGGGGAGCGCTAAATTAAGGCTTTATAGCTGTGGAGTCACTGAGGGGAGCGCTAAATGAAGGCTTTATAGCTGTGGAGTCACTGAGGGGAGCGCTAAAATTAATGCTTTATAGCTGTGGAGTCACTGAGGGGAGCGCTAAATTAAGGCTTTATAGCTGTGGAGTCACTGACCTAGTGGACAGGGCGAGCAGAGGGAAGCGCTAAGCTAACGCTGAGTAGCTGTGGAGTCACTGAGGGGAGCGCTAAATTAAGGCTTTATAGCTGTGGAGTCACTGAGGGGAATGCTAAATTAAGGCTGCGTCAGCCCTCTCTAGGAGCTGACACTTTCCATAGCTGACTCTGATGAACACTCACCTTTATTATATTGCTTTAACAGGACAGTGTGTACACACACACAGAAAGAGAGATACACACACACACACAGAAAGAGAGATACACACACACAGAAAGAGAGATACACACACACACACACACACAGAAAGAGAGATACACACACACACACACAGAAAGAGAGATACACACACACACACACACAGAAAGAGAGATACACACACACCCACAGAGAGAGAGAAAGAGACATATACACACACACACACACACACACACACAGAGATACACACACACACATTACTTCTGAGAAACCTTCGCATAATGTAGCCTATTGTATCTACCCCCCAAAAAAATATTCACAACCAACCACCCATCCTGCCACACACCAGGTCCTAGTACAGTAACCACTAGGGCTTCCTGGTCTCCCCCTATGATCTATACTCAAAGATAGTGCACTGAATCGGGTGCAATTTGGAACGTGAACCCAGACTCACCTTCAGAACGGAAGGCTTCTTCAAGGCTGAGCAGCATATCGGAAAACCTCCGTACGTCATTCACCAGCTGCATCACATAGTCCGGATCTACCCCGGGCGCTCCTACCACGGTGGACCCAAGACCCATACTCCCCAGTGGGTTGGTGGTCCTGGAGCTCCGGCCCATGTTGGAGAGACGAGACGGGCCCTGGGTGGTGATGCTGGCGCGATGCTGTTTGTTCTGTTGGTGTTTTGTATTATTCTCTTCTTCTTCTCCTCCTCCAGTACCACTGCTGCTCTTCCGTATCATCCCAGAGGTTGTGGTGCCCGTCCGTCCGTCCGTCTACCTAGAGTACGCTACAGGCCACTGGGATGGTGTTGGCCCCCGGTGTGGGTGGTCCTGACCGATCCTAAGTCCCAGGTTGGCTCTATAACACTAGATGTTGTGTCGTTTTGTTTGTTTGACTTGCTACTTGTCTGGCAATGTTATTTAACTTATTTCTATCATATCTCATGTTTGTCATGTGTGTTAAATACATGAAGAGAATTTAGCAAGTATTAGTAGCATGAAGTTAAATAGTTAAGTTAGCTATTTAGTTCAATTACAGTGTAGAGTTGGTAAACATTTGTTACGATGTTCTTACAACTGTTAGCTACAAATGTAAATGTGCTGTTATTATATTTTTAGTCACCTCACCTACTATACAATCAACCGGGACCGTCTATTTCCAGCTCTAACGTTACACCGGAAAAATATCCGCCTAGTCAGCACCGATAGAGCAGGGAGTCTGTAACTCCGCCGTGCTGGCATCCCAAATAACGTTAGTTTGAGTCGAGGACTAAGCAGTAGCATTTCTTCTCTCTATCAGAAACATCAGAAACTCACCTGACTTGTGTACTCCAGTGGCATTCTCAATAAAAAAAATCAAATAACAAGTTATTTATACAATCTGAAAAAAACAAATGAAAAAACCCCCCCACATGTTTCAAAAGGAGAATAGCTTCTTCTTCGTGTTAAGTTTGAGTCACTTAGCGTTCACAACTTTGCCTGTTCCAGCCTCCAGTCATGTGATGCTGGAACCTCCTTGTTCCTGGCTGTCCCTCACACACTTCCTACAATACTTCATCTACACTCGTCGCTTCGACGAATATTTTACACCGCGTCCGTGAACCACGACGAATTCACGTGTTGCGATAAATGCACTGTAAATAATAGATTGATGTAGAATGTAGTAATGTTGCCTGATGATGGTTTAGTACATTTTAACATTAGTGTGTTTATTTATTTTTATTTTTAAAATATGTTTTATTTATTTAACCAGGTAGGCAAGAACAAGTTCTCATTTACAACTGCTGCCAAGATAAAGCAAAGCAGTGAGACACAAACAACAACACAGAAGTTACACATGGAATAAACATACAGTCAATAACACAATAGAAAAGAAAAATCGAAAAATATATATGTACAGTGTGTGCAAATGTAGAAGAGTAGGGAAGTAGACAATAAATAGGCCCTAGAGACCAAATAATTACCATTTAGCATTAACACTGGAGTGATAAGATGTGCAGATGATGATGTGCAAGTAGAGATACTGGGGTGCAAAAGAGCAAGAAGATAAATAACAATATGGGGATGAGGTAGTCAGGTGTGCTATTTACAGATGGGCTGTGTACAGGTACAGTGTTCGGTAAACTGCTCAGACAGCTGATGTTTAAAGTTTGAGAGGGAGATATGTACCTGCTGGAGCTCGTGCTACCGGTGGGTGTTGCTATGGTGACCGGTGAGCTGAGATAAGGCGGGGATTTACCTAGCAAAGACTTATAGATGAATTAACACTGTAATAACACATTTAGACCGAACTAAAATAAACACAACATGCAACAATTTAAAAGATTGTTCTGAGTTACAGGAAATAAGTCAGTTTAAATAAATTAAATTAGTCCTTAATCTATGGATTCCACATGACTTGGAATAGAGATATGCATCTGTTGGTCACAGATAAAAAAAAAATGGTAGGAGCGTGGATCAGAAAACCAGTCAGTATCTGGTGTGACCACCATTTGTCTCATGCAGCGTGACACATCTCCTCCACCTAGAGTTGATCAGGCTGTTGATTGGTGGCCTGTGGAATGTTGTCTCACTCCTCTTCAATGACTGTGCAAATTTGTTGGATATTGCCGGGAACTGGAACACGCTGTCGTACACGTCGATCCAGAGCATCCCAAACATGCTCAATGGGTGACATGTCTGGTGAGTGTGCAGGCCATGGAAGAACTGGGACATTTTCAGCTTCCAGGTATTGGGTACAGATCCTTGTGACATGGGGCTGTGCATTATCATCCTGAAACATGAGGTGACGACGGCGGATGAATGGCACGACAAATGGGCCTCAGGATCCCGTCACGGTATCTCCGTGAATTGAAATTGCCATCGACAAAATGCAATTGTGTTTGTTGTCCGTAGCTTATGCCTACCCATACCATAACGCCATCGCCACCATGGGGCACTCGGTTCACAACAACGCCGCACACGCTGTCTGCCATCTGCCCGGTACAGTTGAAACCGGGATTCATCTGTGAAGAGCACACTTCTCCAGTGTGTCAGTGGCCATCGAAGGTGAGCATTTTCCCATTGAAGTCGGTTACGACGCGGATCTGCAGTCATGTCAAGACTCTGGTGAGGACGACAGGCATGATGAGCTTCCCCGAGATGGTTACTGTAAATTCGAAGGTGGTGCAAACCCACATTTTAATCAGCTGTCTGATTGGCTGGTCTCAGACCATCCTGCATGTGGAGGTCGGAGGCTGGCGCGGTTACATGTGGTCTGCGGTTCTGAGGCCGATGTACTGCCAAATTCTCTAAAACGACATTGGAGGTGGCTCATGGTAGAGAAATGAACGTTCAATTTTCTGGCAACAGCTCTGATGGACATTCCTGCAGTCTGCATGCCAATTACATGCTCCCTCAAAACTTGAGACATCTCTGACATTGTGTTGTTGTGGCAAAATTGCACATTTTAGAATGGCCTTTTATTACCCCCAGCACAAGGTGCAGCTGTGTAATGATCATGCTGGTTAATCAGCTTCTTCTTCACATCTGTCAGGTTTATTGATTATCTTTGCAAAGGAGAAATGCTGACAAACAGAGGATGTAAACAAATTTGTGCACAAAATTTGAGAGAAATAAACTTTTTTTGTACATATGGAAGATTTCTGGCATATTTGATTTACGTGTTGCGTTTGTATTTTTGTTCAGTGTAACTTGCTGTTTGGAGTTTTAGGCTGCTGGGTTTCTGTACAGCACTTTGTGACATCAGCTGATGTAAGAAAAGGCTTTAAAAATACAGTTTATTGACATTTGATTGATATTAGTAGACCCACACAAATACTACTACATTACTGTTAATTAATGACCCATTTTTGTAAAATGCACAATTTAGGCTTATGTCGCTATACTATTCAAACGAAGTGTGTATAGCCTGTACTTGTTAAACTTATTCGGGATCGATGTCCCTTCCACGGGACGGTTGAGCTAACGTAGGCTAATGCGATTAGCATGAGGTTGAGCTAACGTAGGCTAATGCGAATAGCATGAGGTTGAGCTAACGTAGGCTAATGCGAATAGCATGAGGTTGAGCTAACGTAGGCTAATGCGAATAGCATGAGGTTGAGCTAACGTAGGCTAATGCGAATAGCATGAGGTTGAGCTAACGTAGGCTAATGCGAATAGCATGAGGTTGAGCTAACGTAGGCTAATGCGAATAGCATGAGGTTGAGCTAACGTAGGCTAATGCGAATAGCATGAGGTTGAGCTAACGTAGGCTAATGCGAATAGCATGAGGTTGAGCTAACGTAGGCTAATGCGATTAGCATGAGGTTGAGCTAACGTAGGCTAATGCGATTAGCATGAAGTTGAGCTAACGTAGGCTAATGCGATTAGCATGAAGTTGTCAGTAACAAGACCATTTCCCAGGACATAGACATATCTGATATTGGCAGAAAGCTTAAATTCTTGTTCATCTAACTGCACTGTCCAATTTACAGTAGCTATTGCAGTGAAATAATACCATGCTATTGTTTGAAGAGAGTGCACAATTTACAGTAGCTATTACAGTGAAGGAATACCATGCTATTGTTTGAAGAGAGTGCACAATTTAGAACATGAAAAGTTATTACCCTCCTGTTGTGTTCTGGTCGAATTGGATCGATTTACAAGTTCTCTCCCTGAAAAGGTTCCATGACTTTGTCCACACTGGGCATCTGAACACACAAAATACATTGTGATGATTTTCATTACATTTTGGGTGTTTTATCTAACTTTTATAAACCTGTGGTGTTCCCGGTCAAATATGACCGGTCATTAGAAATGAATGGGTGAGACTACAATTATTGTATAAAATTGAGTTCAGGCACATGCCCATTCATCAAATGGACACACTTCTTCTCCCAGACCCCCACATGCATATGTGTTTGAGCATATATATACACACACACACACACACACACACACACACACACACACACACACTTCACTCCCCTTCTTGGCTTCCATGGCAACCTCCACGGGAATCTATCCCCAATAGAATCTTTCCCCCAGGGGAACCACACCTGTTGGCATTCTCACAAAACAATTGCAAAATTGTTTCAATAATATATATAACTTTTATAAAGTCTGAAGTTTACATACACCTTAGCCAAATACATTTAAACTCAGTTTTAATAATTACTAATGCTAGTAATTATTCCCGGTCTTAGGTCAGTTAGGATCACCACTTTATTTTAAGAATGTGAAATGTTAGAATAGTAGTACAGAGAAGGATTAATTTCAGATTGTGTGGGTCAGAAGTTCACATACACTCAATTACTATTTGGTAGCATTGCCTTTAAATTGTTTAACTTGGGTCAAACATGTCGGGTAGCCTTCCACATGCTTCCCACAATAAGTTGGGTAAATTTTGGCCCATTCCTCCTGACACAGCTGGTGTAACTGAGTCAGGTTTGTAAGCCCTCCTTGCTCGCACACGCTTTTTCAGTTCTGCCCACAAATGTTCTATAGGATTGAGGTCAGGGCTTTGTGATGGCCACTCCAATACCTTAACTTTGTTGTCCTTAAGCCATTTTGCCATTTGGAAGACCCATTTGCGACCAAGCTTTAACTGATGTCTTGAGATGGTGCTTCAATATATAGCCACATAATTTTCCTCCCTCATGATGCCATCTATTGTGTGAAGTGCACCAGTCCCTCCTGCAGCAAAGCACCCCCACAACATGATGCTGCCACCCCCGTGCTTCACAGTTGGGATGGTGGTCTTCCGCTTCAAGCCTCCCCCTTTTTCTTCTAAACATAACGATGGTCATTATGGCCAAACAGTTCTATTTTTGTTTCATCAGACCATTGGACATTTCTCCAAAAAGTACGATCTTTGTCCCCATGTGTAGTTGCAAACCGTAGTCTGGCTTTTTTATGGGGGTTTTGGAGCAGTGGCTTCTTCCTTGCTGAGCGGCCTTTCAGGATATGTCAATATGGGGCTCGTTTTACTGTGGATATATACTTTTGTACCTGTTTCCTCCAGCATCTTCACAAGGTCTTTTGCTGTTGTTCCTGGGATTGATTTGCACTTTTCGCACCAAAGTACGTTCATCTCTAGGAGACAGAATGTGTCTCCTTCCTGAGCGGTATGACAGCTGCGTAGTCCCATGGTGTTTATACTTGCGTACTATTGTTTGTACAGATGAACGCGGTACATTCAGGCATTTGGAAATTGCTCCCAAGGATGAACCAGACTTGTGGAGGTCTACAATTTTTTCTGAGGTCTTGGCTGATTTATTTAGATTTTCCCATGATGCCAAGCAAAGATGTACTGAGTTTGAAGTTAGGCCTTGAAATAGATCCACAGGTACACCTCTAATTGACTCAAATGATGTCAATTAGCCTATCAGAAACTTCTAAGGCCATGACGGAATTTTCTGGAATTTTCCAAGCTGTTTAGAGGCACAGTCAACTTAGTGTACGTTTCCTCCAGAGTCCTCAAGGCCATTTGCTGTTGTTCTGGGACTGATTTGCACTTTTGTGCTTTTTTTTGACACTGGTGAGGAGGAGAGAGGCCAGGAAACGGACAGTGAAGTAGTCTGTGATAAATAGCACAATATGTTTCATTTGAGTATTTGTTATAGTCAAAATAATCCATACATGATGCTGCTTTTTTTACTCAAAAAGGAGTTGTATGATCTCAGGTCAATGAGGCTTACAGGACATAAATAGCAAATAGAAGTTAAAAACTTGTAATGTTTACAATAACGTAAGTTGATAAAAAGACAACATTAGGTGATAATATATATCTATTATTATGGATTTATAAATCAGCTATAATGGGGCGACCATTTTGGACTGGGAACACATAATTAATTAACATGAAACGAACACAACAGGAGGGTTAATAAACAAATTAGGCACATTTGGGCAGTCTTGACACAAAAAAACGTTGCACATACACTGCTGCCATCTTGTGGCCAAAATCTAAATTGCATCTGGCCTGGAATAATACAGTATGGCCTTTCTCTTGCATTTCAAAGATGATGGTACAAAAACATACAAAATAATGTTTTTTTTTCTTTGTATTATATTTGACCAGATCTATTGTCTTATATTCTCCTACATTCCTTTCACATTTCCATTAACTTCAAAGTGTTTCCTTTCAAATGGTATCAAGAATATGCATATTCTCGCTTCAGGTCCTGAGTTACAGGCAGGTAGATTTGGGTATGTCATTTTAGGCGAAAATTGGGGGGGGGAGGGGGGATCCTTAATAACTACATTGCCAAACGTAATTAAACTGGTCAGTCGTTTTTTAAATCCTGCCATCTAGTGTCAGAGACAGGATGCATTCAAGTGGCCGCAACACGTGTGTTCCCGATGGAAGTACACGCGCGCCGTGACGAATTTGACCGTTACCTCGTGTACATAAAAAGGTTTCTCAGAAACAGTTTTAGTCGAAAACGGAATTTATTGTCAACAAATAGAAAAATACAACACCAGGCTAACTCCTTGCGCTATGACTGAAGTCATCCGCTGTCAATGGATTGGCAATTTGGCAACGCTACTGTTATGGGTGTAAGATGGCACAGTGATGCCATCTGTTGGTAAATGTTCATTACTGCAACTCGTGTGTTTTACCGGTGTGCTTGAGATACCCGGATGTTATTGTGATGTACTGAACAAGACTGGTTACTCGCATCAATGCCTCTGTCTCGTCATTTAACATTCAAACAGCTACGTAGTGGGTGCCGCACTACGCTGCGTTCAATATTTTTGAACGCATAAATGGGCGTCAAGTATGGAACATGCAGTTTAGATAATTTACTAAATTTACTAATCTAAAAATTGTTAGCCGACATAGCGAAGTGAGTGACTGTCAGTGACTCACAAGACACATTGCACCTTTTATATTCTACTATTCTAACTGTCAACAGGAAGTTGAGACCCAGACTGAGATGTTAAAAAAGATTGTGTTGCTTTTGCCTGGAGCCAGTGTTGTGCCGAACCCCCCCGCCAGAATCTCCCCCCACAATGAGGACCCCCCCACTCAATTCTTCTTTGCTGCGACTTGCTTGCTAGTTGAGATTTCTGCTCTCCACTCCGTTCTCAATTTAGCCTACATTTCACTGATCTAAGTAGCAGCTGTCAATGATCACCACGATCGTACCAGGGAAGATCTCTTTAAAGATTTAGTAGACTCTGCCCCCTACTGGGCATCATCAGTAACACACACACCTGGTGTGTGTGAGTGAGAGAGAATTTTCCAGTCTGTTGGTTAGTCGACGGCGACATCTTACAACTTGGTTAACTGTACAGTAAACTGGAAGATATTGATTATTTTGTTCCACATAATTCTTATTCTTTAGCCTATGCAGTGCAATAACCTTATTTTCCTTGAATGTGTAATCAATATTAGCTTTATTTTTGTCTTTTTAATGTATTCAATCCAATCCCACATTCACTGTGAACACTGCATATATTGGCTCAATCAGATATTACCTTGAAAATGTCAAGCTTGTTTATAACCCAGATCTACAGCTGAAGGGGTTGAATCCCAGCCCTAGTCTACACTAACACACAAAGACACTTCAGTGTGCACTGGTTGTGTTGTGTGTTTTTCCATCATGGGGCTACACATGGATTTGTGTGTACTGCGTCCACACACAGGACTTAATTGGTCTGAGAATAAACACACAGTTGGTTAAGTCAGTATTTTTTTTCAATATACAAAAAAAGATGGATGCATTCTTATCTAGTTCTTTCTAAATGTTCTGACTCACTGTAGTCAACATGACGTTCATCCATCCATACGCACCACAGACGACGCAGGGCCTCATGGTTTTTTACATCCAGAAAGCAGGATATATACATTAATCATGTTAACGGTCCTAAATATTCTGCAATAACATCCCATTTCCCAGAAATATTACACTTGAAATTAGCACGGTATAATTGACTCAAAATAATTAAAACGAAAAACAAAAGTCAAGTTTCTGTTTCTAAAGTAAAACAGAAAAATCAAGAGATATCTGTGACTGTTTATTAAGAGTTAGTTGCTGGCTAACTTAATGATCTAGCTCTTTGGAATAACCCCAATGACCTGATCCCAATCACACCTCCATAGAAATTAACAAAACAAAGAAGTGTAAATTACATGGAGGTAATTTACACCCCCCATCTTTCAAAATATGAAAAAAACCTGGCTGAGCCCTAACTACCACTAGTCCAACCTGGCTGAGCCCTAACTACCACTAGTCCAACCTGGCTGAGCCCTAACTACCACTAGTCCAACCTGGCTGAGCCCTAACTACCACTAGTCCAACCTGGCTGAGCCCTAACTACCACTAGTCCAACCTGGCTGAGCCCTAACTACCACTAGTCCAACCTGGCTGAGCCCTAACTACCACTGCAGTCCAACCTGGCTGAGCCCTAACTACCACTACAGTCCAACCTGGCTGAGCCCTAACTACCACTACAGTCCAACCTGGCTGAGCCCTAACTACCACTAGTCCAACCTGGCTGAGCCCTAACTACCACTGCAGTCCAACCTGGCTGAGCCCTAACTACCACTACAGTCCAACCTGGCTGAGCCCTAACCACCACTACAGTTCAACCTGGCTGAGCCCTAACTACCACTACAGTCCAACATGGCTGAGCCCTAACTACCACTACAGTCCAACCTGGCTGAGCCCTAACTACCACTACAGTCCAACCTGGCTGAGCCCTAACTACCACTACAGTCCAACCTGGCTGAGCCCTAACTACTACTAGTCCAACCTGGCTGAGCCCTAACTACCACTACAGTCCAACCTGGCTGAGCCCTAACTACCACTACAGTCCAACCTGGCTGAGCCCTAACTACCACTAGTCCAACCTGGCTGAGCCCTAACTACCACTAGTCCAACCTGGCTGAGCCCTAACTACCACTAGTCCAACATGGCTGAGCCCTAACTACCACTAGTCCAACCTGGCTGAGCCCTAACTACCACTAGTCCAACCTGGCTGAGCCCTAACTACCACTAGTCCAACCTGGCTGAGCCCTAACTACCACTAGTCCAACCTGGCTGAGCCCTAACTACCACTAGTCCAACCTGGCTGAGCCCTAACTACCACTGCAGTCCAACCTGGCTGAGCCCTAACTACCACTACAGTCCAACCTGGCTGAGCCCTAACTACCACTACAGTCCAACCTGGCTGAGCCCTAACTACCACTACAGTCCAACCTGGCTGAGCCCTAACTACCACTGCAGTCCAACCTGGCTGAGCCCTAACTACCACTACAGTCCAACCTGGCTGAGCCCTAACTACCACTACAGTCCAACCTGGCTGAGCCCTAACTACCACTACAGTCCAACCTGGCTGAGCCCTAACCACCACTACAGTCCAACCTGGCTGAGCCCTAACCACCACTACAGTCCAACCTGGCTGAGCCCTAACTACCACTACAGTCCAACCTGGCTGAGCCCTAACTACCACTACAGTCCAACCTGGCTGAGCCCTAACTACCACTACAGTCCAACCTGGCTGAGCCCTAACTACCACTAGTCCAACCTGGCTGAGCCCTAACTACCACTACAGTCCAACCTGGCTGAGCCCTAACTACCACTACAGTCCAACCTGGTTGAGCCCTAACTACCACTACAGTCCAACCTGGCTGAGCCATAACCACCAGGACTGGTATTGAAACATTACTAGAGCATGATAATGTTGATACTGGCAGGTAGAAAATATCAGGTGATCACCAATGACATCACAAAACAATCTAGCCCCGTCCAGAAACAACCCTAGCCCCTACTCAAGTCTAAACCTTAGATCAGAGGTGATTGGATAGGAATAGGGTGTAACTTCCACCTATCCTGTCAGAGGGAAAAGTGGCGTTATTACCATATTACTTATACACACATACAATTCTCCAAGATCCACACAAGGGTCTAGACTCAAGAGCAGGTGGTAGGGGTCTCTTCTAGATAGCAGACGTTACAGATTGGCCCTTCCAGCTCACACCCTCAAAACACTTAGATCCCCTGAACGCAGCTCACTTTCCAGATCACCTGAATTCTGATCACACACCTGAATGTCATTATCACACACTATTTAGTTCAGTTCTTTGCACCACATCATTGTGAGGTCTTTACATTTTTACATTTAAGTCATTTAGCAGACGCTCTTGTCCAGAGCGACTTACAAATTGGTGCATACACCTTATGACATCCAGTGGAACAGCCACTTTACAATAGTGCATCTAAATCTTTTAGGGGGCGGGGGGTGAGAAGGATTACTTTATCCTATCCTAGGTATTCCTTGAAGAGGTGGGGTTTCAGGTGTCTCCGGAAGGTGGTGATTGACTCCGCTGTCCTGGCGTCGTGAGGGAGTTTGTTCCACCATTGGGGGCCAGAGCAGTCTTGTTTGTTTTGTGACACTTCTTTCGGAGAGCTGGTTTTCCCGTGTTTAAATTTTTTTTTGCCTATTATCTGCCTGCACTTCAGCCTGTCATCTACCTATTGCCTGATCTCCCGGACTACATTACTAGTATTTTCCCTGCCTGTACTGTTGCCCTTTTGGACCTCCTGTGTATGACCTTCTGCCTGCCCCTGGACCCAGCTACCTGCCTCCTCCTGTGTATGACCTTCTGCCTGCCCCTGGACCCAGCTACCTGCCCCTGGACCCAGCTACCTGCCTCCTCCTGTGTATGACCTTCTGCCTGCCCCTGGACCCAGCTACCTGCCTCCTCCTGTGTATGACCTTCTGCCTGCCCCTGGACCCAGCTACCTGCCCCTGGACCCAGCAACCTGCCTCCTCCTGTGTATGACCTTCTGCCTGCCCCTGGACCCAGCTACCTGCCTCCTCCTGTGTATGACCTTCTGCCTGCCCCTGGACCCAGCTACCTGCCCCTGGACCCAGCTACCTGCCCCTGGACCCAGCTACCTGCCTCCTCCTGTGTATGACCTTCTGCCTGCCCCTGGACCCAGCTACCTGCCTCCTCCTGTGTATGACCTTCTGCCTTCCCCTGGACCCAGCTACCTGCCTCCTCCTGTGTATGACCTTCTGCCTTCCCCTGGACCCAGCTACCTGCCTCCTCCTGTGTATGACCTTCTGCCTGCCCCTGGACCCAGCTACCTGCCTCCTCCTGTGTATGACCTTCTGCCTGCCCCTGGACCCAGCTACCTGCCCCTGGACCCAGCTACCTGCCTCCTCCTGTGTATGACCTTCTGCCTGCCCCTGGACCCAGCTACCTGCCCCTGGACCCAGCTACCTGCCTCCTCCTGTGTATGACCTTCTGCCTGCCCCTGGACCCAGCTACCTGCCTCCTCCTGTGTATGACCTTCTGCCTGCCCCTGGACCCAGCTACCTGCCTCCTCCTGTGTATGACCTTCTGCCTGCCCCTGGACCCAGCTACCTGCCTCCTCCTGTGTATGACCTTCTGCCTGCCCCTGGACCCAGCTACCTGCCTCCTCCTGTGTATGACCTTCTGCCTGCCCCTGGACCCAGCTACCTGCCCCTGGACCCAGCTACCTGCCTCCTCCTGTGTATGACCTTCTGCCTGCCCCTGGACCCAGCTACCTGCCTCCTCCTGTGTATGACCTTCTGCCTGTCCCTGGACCCAGCTACCTGCCTCCTCCTGTGTATGACCTTCTGCCTGCCCCTGGACCCAGCTACCTGCCTCCTCCAATAAACACCTGCTGTGCCCTGCTCTTTAAACCAGCTCTCTGTCTTCCATCGTGTTCATTACACAATCTAGCAACATATTACCTTAGAGTGAAATGTAAGCACTAGCTGCATAGCTTTTGACCCCGAGCCACTCATACCAATCGTATATATTATAAAAATAAAGAACACAAAACCTTATTTCAGGGTTCTCCGCCAGGGTTTTGGACTCTGAGATAGTTGTATTTTTTAACACCTGTAACTGCCATTTCCTGCAATCTAGAGCAAAACATTGCCATAAATGATAACAAATCAAGTTTCTCACATACATACAAAACACACACTACTAGTCAAACGCTTGGACACTTACTCATTCCAGGGTTTTTCTTTATTTTGACTATTTTCTACATTGTAGAATAGTGAAGACATCAAAACTATGAATTAACACATGAAATCATGTAACCAAAAGTGTTAAACAAATCAAAATAATTTGAGATTCTTCAAAGTTGACACCCTTTTCCTTGATAACAGCTTTGCACACTCTTGGCATTCTCTCAACCAGCTTCATGTGTTAGTCACCTGGAATGCATTTCAATTAACAGGTGTGCATTGTTAAACGTTAATTTATGGAATTTCTTTCCCACTTCAGTTGTGTTGTGACATGGTAGTGGTGGTATACAGAAGACAGCCCTATTTGGTAAAAGACCAAGTCCATGTTATGGCAAGAACAGCTCAAATAAGCAAAGAGAAACGACAGTCCATCTTTACTTTAAGACATGAAGGTCAGTCAATCTAGAAAATTAAGAACTTTTTTTGGTTCCAACCGCCATGTCTTTGTGAGACGCAGTGTAGGTGAACGGATGATCTCCACATGTCTCGTTCCCACCGTTAAGCATGGAGGAGGTGTGATGGTGTCGGGGTGCTTTGCTGGCGACACTGTCTGTGATTTATTTGAATTCAAGGCACACTTAACCAGCATGGTTACCACAGCATTCTGCAGTGATACAAACGTCCCATCTGGTTTGGCTTAGTGGAACTATAATTTGTTTTTAACAGGACAATGACCCAGATCACCTGACCTCAACCCAATTGAGATGGTTTAGGATGAGTTGGACTGCAGAGTGAAGGAAAAACAAACAAAAAATGCTCAGCATATGTGGGAACTCCTTCAAGACTGTTGGAAAAGCATTTCAGGTGACTACCTCATTGGGTCAGTTGCAAGAATGCAAAGCTGTCATCAAAGCAAAGGTGGCTACTGTGAAGAATCTTAAATATATTTTCATTTGTTTAACACATTTTTGGTTACTATATGACTCCACACACACACACCGTTTTGATGTCTTCACTATTATTCTACAATGTAGAAAATAGTAAAAATAAAGAATAACCCTTTGAGTAGGTGTGTCCAAACTTTTGACTGGTACTATATAAAATTGCATAGTGGCTCAGCCAGCCCACAAGGCACCGCAGCCGGCCCGGAAGGTGGCGCAGCTCAGCTGGCCCCGCAAGGTGGCTCAGCCGGGCCCGCAAGGTGGTGCAGAGTCCCTCTTATATTATTTAGGGGAGAACCATGATATTTAGAAAATAAATTATAAAAACCACAGAGACACTCTTCAAATTGGAGGGAAAAAAATGGAGGGAAAAAAAACATTATTTCCCCAACAGGATACGGTGTAAAATCAGTGTTCTGCAACTGTGTACATTACAACAGGTATTTACATACCAAGTTCAAGCCTCTAATTTGGGTTGAACAGCATTAAACACGTCCTATATGCAACGTCCTATATGCAACGTCCTATATGCAACGTCCTATATGCAACGTCCTATATGCAACTAATGAGTCGAATAGAATTTGAAATCTCCACGGTACATAAAAGTAAAACTTGCAGTAAAATATAACGACTAAAAACACGATAAGTAACATAATATAACAAGAGATATTAATCTGTATAAAAACCTGAGGTATATATGTGCGGTCAGAGGGTAAACAGTTGAGAACTAACATAAAAAAAAAATACATATTATTACAATGAGCATCACTTACAGTTACATTCACAGAACAGAGAATACGTGACGACATCGACATTATCGATCGTCAAGGACCCTGGAGTAGTGAGCGCGGTAGGGGACAATTCAATTTCAGGAAGTACAATGAAATTCCATTTCTTTTCAAATAGGAAACTTTGCCATTGGAAATTCCAATCTGAACTGATAGGAATTTAAATGGTAGCGGGTGGGAGTCGGGACAGAAAGCCAGCGGTTGTGTGGGCAGGCTCAGTACGGCGGGACATCCATCCTGCTTAGACCTCTACCTCAATGATCCATCCTGCGTAGACCTCTACCTCAATGATCCATCCTGTGTAGACCTCTACCTCAATGAAACCACACCGCCCCATTATATTATTAGCCAGATAATTATAATTTTGGCTCAAAATAACAAGTTAGACAGGCCCACTGGGCTAAAAATGTACCAGCCCATATGGAATTTGCCCGAAATGCCAGATTGCGAGTCCGCCGCCAGATCCCAAACCTGGTAGTGAGTGTCAGCAGCATTGTGTGGATGTTCACTAGTTTGTTATAGTCTGGTCATATTAGCCTGGTTCCAGATGTGTTTGTGTTGTTATTGACCATAGGAGTTGGAAAGGCAGTTGGCAAGGCAGCACAAACAGATCTGGAACCAGGCTAGTCTGGTATGCAGGGTAGCCTAGTGGTTACAGCGTTGGACTAGTAACCGAAAGGTTGCAAGTTCGAATCCCCGAGCTGACAAGGTACAAATCTGTCGTTCTGCCCCTGAACAGCCACTGTTCCTAGGCCGTCATTGAAAATAACAATTTGTTCTTAATGGACTTGCCTAGTAAAATAAAGGTCAAATTTAAATTTAAAAAAAAAAATAAATAAAGACAGCCACTGTGTTTGGTTTTTCTTGCATGACATACAGGTTGCTGAGGTAACTGAACGACATAGAGGTTGCTGAGGTAACTGAACGACATAGAGGTTGCTGAGGTAACTGAACGACATAGAGTTTGCTGAGGTAACTGAACGACAGAGGTTGCTGAGGTAACTGAACGACAGAGGTTGCTGAGGTAACTGAACGACAGAGGTTGCTGAGGTAACTGAACGACAGAGGTTGCTGAGGTAACTGAACGACAGAGGTTGCTGAGGTAACTGAACGACAGAGGTTGCTGAGGTAACTGAACGACAGAGGTTGCTGAGGTAACTGAACGACAGAGGTTGCTGAGGTAACTGAACGACAGAGGTTGCTGAGGTAACTGAACGACATAGAGGTTGCTGAGGTAACTGAACGACATAGAGGTTGCTGAGGTAACTGAACGACATAGAGGTTGCTGAGGTAACTGAACGACATAGAGGTTGCTGAGGTAACTGAACGACATAGAGGTTGCTGAGGTAACTGAACGACATAGAGGTTGCTGAGGTAACTGAACGACATAGAGTTTGCTGAGGTAACTGAACGACATAGAGGTTGCTGAGGTAACTGAACGACATAGAGGTTGCGGAGGTAACTGAACGACATAGAGGTTGCTGAGGTAACTGAACGACATACAGGTTGCTGAGGTAACTGAACGACATAGAGTTTGCTGAGGTAACTGAACGACAGAGGTTGCTGAGGTAACTGAACGACAGAGTTTGCTGAGGTAACTGAACGACATACAGGTTGCTGAGGTAACTGAACGACATAGAGGTTGCTGAGGTAACTGAACGACATAGAGGTTGCTGAGGTAACTGAACGACATACAGGTTGCTGAGGTAACTGAACGACATACAGGTTGCTGAGGTAACTGAAAGACATACAGGTTGCTGAGGTAACTGAACGACATACAGGTTGCTGAGGTAACTGAAAGACATACAGGTTGCTGAGGTAACTGAACGACAGGGGTTGCTGAGGTAACTGAAAAGTAGTCTCACAAGTCAGACAATTTGTTTCCAAAATAAATGACTGGAAATCATAGCTTTGTGAAACTGGTCTACTGAGCAGACAGAGAGAGAAAAACAGAAACTTGTAACCAACTCAAGCACGGCCCTTCAAATACTTATTCACAGCTTCAACTGCAGTTCAGACAAAAAAATACAAAAATACTCTCAGTCTATTCCACAAACACGCACACACACTTTCACACACACTTTCACACACAGACACACGTACAAAACACATACGCACAAAAAAAAGTTACATCCAGAATGTATAACATTTCAATTTCAGATTTCATTGAGTAATGTCAGATAAAAAGTGTTTCCTGATAGCTTGGCTTCTCTACATGTGTAGAAAATGTTCCAATAGGCTGGAATCCTGAGATGTCGTAGTTCCAATCCAAAACCACAAGTCTAATTTTGTCCTAATCCTTTCCAAGTCCGTTCGTCCAATGCTACTCCTGCGTAGCGTCCGGGCCTCTTGCCCCCCCCCCCCTCCCCTCTCTACCTCCCCTAGTTAACTGTAAACACTACTCTACTTTTAGGCCCTGGGTTTAGAGTAGGGACGTCCCAAGGATTCAGGATAGCACTGATGGATGAGGCTCTATGGAGGGTTGGTTCAGGTGTCTGTGTCGTTATTTCAAAAAGGCGTTCCTCGCCAAACAAAGATGGACGACAGAACGCTGAGTAAAGAGCCACGTTTCATCCCGAGGAAGATAAATACGTTGGAACATTCTCGTGGTTCATCGGACATGAGTCCTGCGGATCTACAGTGTGTATGTCTATCGCCCGGGCTCTGTGTACGTCAGAGGTTTGGAATACGGTTAGCTTTCTTTGGCTGGCCGCCATCTTGACCAGACGACAGGATGAGGTAATAATCAAACCCACTAAACACAACATGAGGTATTGACTGAATAGAAGATTAATACAAGTTCATGTCTTAAGAGAGGTATTTGTCCAGCATATAGCTTATTTCTGTCGTGTAGTTTTCACTGAGAAAATCACACAAGACGGACAGAAGAGAAGACTTGATCCAAAATAACATTAAAAAAAAAAAATCTTAAAAACAATAATACCCAATATCAAGTCTATAAAAATAGCAGCTGTATTCAAGTTGTTTCAAAGTTTAGGCTAGAAAAGTCAGGAGCATCGTTCCGTGATGACGTCACTGCTCTGACGTCACATTAACACAGAACTCAGGTGCCGGACTCTTTAGGAGGTAGGTCGTCGTCGACGGTTACCGACATTACTACGGCAACTGGGCAGTCTGAGGTAGTGCTGACGGTTGTCCTGGCGATCTGGGAGATGCGTTCCTCGACACAGCCGGCGGAGAGACGAGCCTCGGCGTCATGGTCCCAACACTCCTCTATAGTCTCACACAACTGAGACAGACCCTGTGGCACCGACACACACAGCAAGAAGCCAAGAGGTTACAGGAAATACAATATAAAACAAACAAAAGAGTTTTTTTAAGTCCCCAAAGAGTTAAATATTTTCTCCAGTCCTCCAGTACCCCCAACAGAACACATTGTTTGTCGTGGCCCCGGACAAACACACCTGATTCAACTGGTCAACCAATCGTCAAGCTCTTAATGAGTTGAATCAGGTGAGTTTATAGAGGAACGACAACAGACATTAGTACTGGTGGGGGTACTGGAGGACTGGAGTTGGGAACCACCGTTCTACTGTTACCCCAGTGAACCATCCCAGCGTACCATCCCAGCGTACCATCCCAGCGTACCATCCCAGCGTACCATCCCAGCGTACCATCCCAGTGAACCATCCCAGCGAACCATCCCAGCGTACCATCCCAGCGTACCATCCCAGCGAACCATCCCAGCGTACCATCCCAGCGTACCATCCCAGCGTACCATCCCAGCGATCCATCCCAGCGATCCATCCCAGCGATCCATCCCAGCGATCCATCCCAGCGTACCATCCCAGGGATCCATCCCAGGGATCCATCCCAGCGTACCATCCCAGCGTACCATCCCAGCGTACCATCCCAGCGTACCATCCCAGCGTACCATCCCAGCGATCCATCCCAGCGTACCATCCCAGCGAACCATCCCAGCGAACCATCCCAGCGTACCATCCCAGCGATCCATCCCAGGGATCCATCCCAGCGATCCATCCCAGCGTACCATCCCAGCGTACCATCCCAGCGTACCATCCCAGGGATCCATCCCAGGGATCCATCCCAGCGTACCATCCCAGCGTACCATCCCAGCGTACCATCCCAGGGATCCATCCCGGCGTACCATCCCGGCGTACCATCCCAGCGATCCATCCCAGCGTACCATCCCAGCGTACCATCCCAGCGTACCATCCCAGGGATCCATCCCAGGGATCCATCCCAGCGATCCATCCCAGCGTACCCTCCCAGTGTTACTGACCGGGTGTTTGAGCCAGGTGTCCTTGAAGACCGGTCTCATCTTCTTGTGAACGACCACATCCTGCAGTTCCTGTAGTGACGTGTGTTGGCCAATCTCCTCCTCAAACGGCAGCATGAACTCCCCTACGGTACCTGAGAGACAAGAAAACATTATATTGAAGGCTTTACAAGTTACTGATAGGCTGTTTGTTTTTAGTAAACACACTGTTTTTAGTAAATGCATTATTTATTATTAGTAAATGCATTGTTTATTATTAGTAAATGCATTGTTTATAGAGAAACTAAAACAAGGTAGACATTTGGTGTATATGAAAATATATATTAGACATCAAACAGAGCCGGAGGGGGTGTGGTCTAGGCATCAAACAGAGCCGGAGGGGGTGTGGTCTAGGCATCAAACAGAATCGGAGGGGGTATGGTCTAGGCATCAAACAGAGCCGGGGGTGTGGTCTAGGCATCAAACAGAGCCGGAGGGGGTGTGGTCTAGGCATCAAACAGAGCCGGAGGGGGGGTGGTCTAGACATCAAACAGAATCGGAGGGGGTGTGGTCTAGGCATCAAACAGAACCGGAGGGGGTGTGGTCTAGGCATCAAACAGAACCGGAGGGGGTGTGGTCTAGGCATCAAACAGAACCGGAGGCGGTGTGGTCTAGGCATCAAACAGAATCGGAGGGGGTGTGGTCTAGGCATCAAACAGAATCGGAGGGGGTGTGGTCTAGACATCAAACAGAACCGGAGGGGGTGTGGTCTAGACATCAAACAGAATCGGAGGGGGTGTGGTCTAGGCATCAAACAGAATCGGAGGGGGTGTGGTCTAGGCATCAAACAGAATCGGAGGGGGTGTGGTCTAGACATCAAACAGAACCGGAGGGGGTGTGGTCTAGACATCAAACAGAATCGGAGGGGGTGTGGTCTAGACATCAAACAGAATCGGAGGGGGTGTGGTCTAGCAGTTAAAGAAACGTGTTTGTAACGGGGGGATCCTGAGCAGGAACTCTCACCGTCTGTGGCGATGCATCGTGACACCAGTTCCCAAAGCACCAGCCCCATAGCATACATATCGATCCTCAGGAAGGAGTCTCTCTGGAAGTTTATAGCCCCTTCTAGAACCTCAGGGGCCATGTAACGCCACGTACCCACCTGGAGGAGGGAGAGTGAACGACAGAGAGAGAGAGGGATAGTGAACGACAGAGAGAGAGAGGGATAGTGAACGACAGAGAGAGAGAGAGAGAGAGAGGGATAGTGAACGACAGAGAGAGAGAGAGGGATAGTGAACGACAGAGAGAGAGAGAGGGATAGTGAACGACAGAGAGAGAGAGAGGGATAGTGAACGACAGAGAGAGAGAGAGGGATAGTGAACGACAGAGAGGGAGAGGGATAGTGAACGACAGAGAGAGAGAGGGAGAGGGATAGTGAACGACAGAGAGAGAGAGGGAGAGGGATAGTGAACGACAGAGAGAGAGAGGGAGAGGGATAGTGAACGACAGAGAGAGAGAGAGGGGATAGTGAACGACAGAGAGAGAGAGAGGGATAGTGAACGACAGAGAGAGAGAGAGGGATAGTGAACGACAGAGAGAGAGAGGGATAGTGAACGACAGAGAGAGAGAGGGATAGTGAACGACAGAGAGAGAGAGAGAGGGATAGTGAACGACAGAGAGAGAGAGAGAGGGATAGTGAACGACAGAGAGAGAGAGAGGGATAGTGAACGACAGAGAGAGAGAGAGGGATAGTGAACGACAGAGAGAGAGAGAGGGATAGTGAACGACAGAGAGGGAGAGGGATAGTGAACGACAGAGGGAGAGAGGGATAGTGAACGACAGAGAGGGAGAGGGATAGTGAACGACAGAGAGAGAGAGGGAGAGTGAACGACAGAGAGAGAGAGAGAGGGAGAGTGAACGACAGAGAGAGAGAGAGAGAGAGAGTGAACGACAGAGAGAGAGAGAGAGAGAGAGGGAGAGTGAACGACAGAGAGAGAGAGGGATAGTGAACGACAGAGAGAGAGAGGGATAGTGAACGACAGAGAGAGAGAGAGAGAGGGAGAGTGAAAGAGAGAGAGAGAGAGAGAGAGAGAGAGAGAGAGAGAGAGAGAGAGAGAGAGAGAGAGAGAGAGAGAGAGAGAGAGGGATAGTGAACGACAGAGAGAGAGAGGGATAGTGAACGACAGAGAGAGAGAGAGGGATAGTGAACGACAGAGAGAGAGAGAGGGATAGTGAACGACAGAGAGAGAGAGAGGGATAGTGAACGACAGAGAGAGAGAGAGGGATAGTGAACGACAGAGAGAGAGAGAGGGATAGTGAACGACAGAGAGAGAGAGGGATAGTGAACGACAGAGAGGGAGAGGGAGAGTGAACGACAGAGAGAGAGAGGGAGAGGGATAGTGAACGACAGAGAGAGAGAGAGGGATAGTGAACGACAGAGAGAGAGAGAGGGATAGTGAACGACAGAGAGGGAGAGGGAGAGGGATAGTGAACGACAGAGAGAGAGAGAGGGATAGTGAACGACAGAGAGAGAGAGGGATAGTGAACGACAGAGAGGGAGAGGGAGAGTGAACGACAGAGAGGGAGAGAGGGATAGTGAACGACAGAGAGAGAGAGAGGGATAGTGAACGACAGAGAGAGAGAGAGGGATAGTGAACGACAGAGAGAGAGAGAGGGATAGTGAACGACAGAGAGAGAGAGGGATAGTGAACGACAGAGAGAGAGAGGGATAGTGAACGACAGAGAGAGAGAGGGATAGTGAACGACAGAGGGAGAGAGGGATAGTGAACGACAGAGAGAGAGAGGGATAGTGAACGACAGAGGGAGAGAGGGATAGTGAACGACAGAGGGAGAGAGGGATAGTGAACGACAGAGGGAGAGAGGGATAGTGAACGACAGAGAGAGAGAGGGATAGTGAACGACAGAGGGAGAGAGGGATAGTGAACGACAGAGAGGGAGAGGGATAGTGAACGACAGAGAGAGAGAGAGGGAGAGTGAACGACAGAGAGAGAGAGAGAGAGAGAGAGGGAGAGTGAACGACAGAGAGAGAGGAGAGTGAACGACAGAGAGAGAGAGAGAGAGAGGGAGAGTGAACGACAGAGAGAGAGAGAGAGAGTGAACGACAGAGAGAGAGAGAGAGTGAACGACAGAGAGAGAGAGAGAGAGAGAGGGAGAGTGAACGACAGAGAGAGAGAGAGAGGGAGAGTGAACGACAGAGAGAGAGAGAGAGAGAGAGAGTGAACAACAGAGAGAGAGGGATAGTGAACGACAGAGAGAGGGATAGTGAACGACAGAGAGAGAGAGGATAGTGAACGACAGAGAGAGAGAGAGAGAGAGGGATAGTGAACGACAGAGAGAGAGAGAGAGAGAGAGGGAGAGGGATAGTGAACGACAGAGAGGGAGAGGGATAGTGAACGACAGAGAGAGAGAGGGAGAGGGATAGTGAACGACAGAGAGAGAGAGGGAGAGGGATAGTGAACGACAGAGAGAGAGAGAGGGATAGTGAACGACAGAGAGAGAGAGAGGGGATAGTGAACGACAGAGAGAGAGAGGGATAGTGAACGACAGAGAGAGAGAGAGGGATAGTGAACGACAGAGAGGGAGAGGGATAGTGAACGACAGAGAGAGAGAGGGATAGTGAACGACAGAGAGAGAGAGAGAGGATAGTGAACGACAGACAGAGAGAGAGAGGGATAGTGAACGACAGAGAGAGAGAGAGGGATAGTGAACGACAGAGAGAGAGAGAGGGATAGTGAACGACAGAGAGAGAGAGAGGGATAGTGAACGACAGAGAGGGAGAGGGATAGTGAACGACAGAGGGAGAGAGGGATAGTGAACGACAGAGAGGGAGAGGGATAGTGAACGACAGAGAGAGAGAGGGAGAGTGAACGACAGAGAGAGAGAGAGAGGGAGAGTGAACGACAGAGAGAGAGAGAGAGAGAGTGAACGACAGAGAGAGAGAGAGAGAGAGAGGGAGAGTGAACGACAGAGAGAGAGAGAGGGATAGTGAACGACAGAGAGAGAGAGGGATAGTGAACGACAGAGAGAGAGAGAGAGAGAGAGGGATAGTGAACGACAGAGAGAGAGAGGGATAGTGAACGACAGAGAGAGAGAGAGAGAGAGAGAGAGAGAGAGAGAGAGAGAGAGAGAGGGATAGTGAACGACAGAGAGAGAGAGAGGGATAGTGAACGACAGAGAGAGAGAGGGATAGTGAACGACAGAGAGAGAGAGAGGATAGTGAACGACAGAGAGAGAGAGAGGGATAGTGAACGACAGAGAGAGAGAGAGGGATAGTGAACGACAGAGAGAGAGAGAGGGGATAGTGAACGACAGAGAGAGAGAGGGATAGTGAACGACAGAGAGGGAGAGGGAGAGTGAACGACAGAGAGAGAGAGAGAGAGGATAGTGAACGACAGAGAGAGAGAGAGGATAGTGAACGACAGAGAGGGAGAGGGAGAGGGATAGTGAACGACAGAGAGAGAGAGAGGGATAGTGAACGACAGAGAGAGAGAGAGGGATAGTGAACGACAGAGAGAGAGAGGATAGTGAACGACAGAGAGAGAGAGGGATAGTGAACGACAGAGAGGGAGAGGGATAGTGAACGACAGAGAGAGAGAGGGATAGTGAACGACAGAGAGAGAGAGGGATAGTGAACGACAGAGAGAGAGAGGGATAGTGAACGACAGAGAGAGAGAGGATAGTGAACGACAGAGGGAGAGAGGGATAGTGAACGACAGAGAGAGAGAGGGATAGTGAACGACAGAGGGAGAGAGGGATAGTGAACGACAGAGGGAGAGAGGGATAGTGAACGACAGAGGGAGAGAGGGATAGTGAACGACAGAGGAGAGAGGGATAGTGAACGACAGAGAGGAGAGGGAGAGTGAACGACAGAGAGAGAGAGAGGGAGAGTGAACGACAGAGAGAGAGAGAGAGAGAGAGAGAGGGAGAGTGAACGACAGAGAGAGAGGGAGAGTGAACGACAGAGAGAGAGGGAGAGTGAACGACAGAGAGAGAGAGAGAGAGAGGGGAGAGTGAACGACAGAGAGAGAGAGAGAGAGTGAACGACAGAGAGAGAGAGAGAGAGTGAACGACAGAGAGAGAGAGAGAGAGAGAGGGAGAGTGAACGACAGAGAGAGAGAGAGAGGGAGAGTGAACGACAGAGAGAGAGAGAGAGAGAGAGAGTGAACAACAGAGAGAGAGGGATAGTGAACGACAGAGAGAGGGATAGTGAACGACAGAGAGAGAGAGGGATAGTGAACGACAGAGAGAGAGAGAGAGAGAGAGGGATAGTGAACGACAGAGAGAGAGAGAGGGAGAGATAACGACAGAGAGAGAGGGAGAGATAAAGTAGAGCGAGAGAGAGAGAGAGACAGAGAGAGACAGAAAGTAGAACGAGAGAGAGACAGAGAGACAGAGAGAGAGACAGAAAGTAGAACGAGAGAGAGAGAGAGAGAGTGAAGGCAAGTAAAGTAATTGTAAGACCTGTGTGTGTGCGTGTGTGTTAAACTACCTGTCCGTGGGTGTCTCCTGGAGGTTTCCCCGGCTCAAACCGGACGGCCAAACCAAAGTCTCCGATGACGGCTGTCAGATCACGTCTCAACATCACGTTCTTACTCTTGAAGTCCCTGGGAAACACAGTTTATTATTAACCCGACAGGCTTGATATATTATTATGTTTATCTAAGCAGGTAAGTTATTGACTTTGAAAACACACGATGTCACCTGTGTGCGATGGTGGGTTTGGGGCCTTCTCCCTTGTTGATGGCTGTGTCTTCATGGAGGTAGGCCAGACCACGGGACATCGTCTCAGCAATATGACACATTTCAGACCAGGTCACTGTACGGTCCTTCAGATGGTCAGTCAACGAACCCTGTACACACACACACACACGAACGCAGATGCACACAGACTTAAAAAAAGAGGTTTTGACTATGGCTTAGATAACAAACTGGAATAGACCACAATATAAAACACAACATGCCCTTCTATAAATGAATAGATTAATTTATTGATAAATTAATTGATCGATTGGCTGTTTTTCCTCACCCGCTCATGGAATTCCATGATGAGCCAGAGCTCCGTCTCCATGTTGCTGCCGTGTTTCTCCGCAGCGATGTAACGAAGCAGGTTCTCATGTCTCATACCGGGAGTCAGGAAGATATCCCTCTCATTCTGCCACGACTGCTTGTCCTGCACACCCATACAATCACATGTTATAATGGAAACTTACAGGGTCGGCAGGGTAGCCTCGTGGTTAGAGCGTTGGGTCAGTAACCGAAAGGTTGCTGGATCGAATCCCTGATCTGACAAGGTAAAATAATCTATAGTTCTGCCCACTGTTTCCCCGGGCGCCGAAGACGTGGATGTCGATTAAGGCAGCCCCCCCCCCCCCAGCACCTCTCTGATTCAGAGGGGTCGGGTTAAATGCGGAAGACACATTTCAGTTGTACAACTAACTAGGTATTTCCCTCTCCCATTTCTATTTTAATCAAATTAAATCACAATACATTTATGAAACTCTATTTACACAAGTAGGATCCAGTAACCTTAGATCCCCAAAGCACAAGCAGTAGCACAGTGGAAAAGTCCCGAGAAGGAAGAACCCTCAAGAGGAACCAGGTTTAGCGGCGAATCATTTCTGCTATCACCTGTACTCACCCAGAGCTGAATGTTACTATCCCATAGACCAGGGGTGTCAAACATAAAACCCGCGGGAGTTTGAGTCAAGAGCTCGTTTAACCCTCTAGATGTCCATCAGAAATCTAATTTATCATCATCAAAAAAATTCCACCAGAAAAATCTCTAGTTTAAGCTCGAGATCTTAATGTACTTTCAAACGACGACAAACAAAATGGAAGCCGTGTAGTCACGACAACGGACCACCAGCACATTCATACAGTGGGTCTTCACTGTCCAGTTAAGAACCACCAAGGCGTCAAAAATTAACCAAGCAAATATAACCCTCCGGACCTCATTAAAGACTGAATGTTGCCCCCCCCTCTAACCGTAAGGGGGTTAATTTGAGGCCCCTGCCATAGACTAAAACCCTGCATGTCTTACCCGAACAGGGAAGACCTTCACAGCCACGTATTCACTCATCAGCTGAGCCTTCCACACACAGCCGAAGCGCCCCCTTGCCTTCACCTCCAGTAACTGCAGAGGCTTCAGCCCCACCATGGGAGAGGGGGGGGGTTGCCGAGGGTCCTGACAGACAGAGGGGAGAAAACGCTACAACCTGAAGAACAAGTCCATATCACACTCCATCAATTCTCTGATTCTTTCCTTGATCTCCTGTATGTGTTGAGCTGTGTTTACAATGGCAGTCCAATTCTGATCTTTTGCCGATAATTTGTCTTTTGACCAATCAGATCAGATCTTTTGCCAATAATTTGCCTTTTGACCAATCAGATCAGATCTTTTGCCAATAATTTGCCTTTTGACCAATCAGATCAGATCTTTTGCCAAGAATTAGGCAAAATATCAGAATTGGGCTGCCTGTGTAAACAAAGCCGTTGTTTCTATCAGACTATATGGTCACAGAGGGGGGACCTGATCCTAGACCAGACGATATGGTCACAGGGGGGGACCTGATCCTAGACCAGATGATATGGCCACAGGGGGGGGGGACCTGATCCTAGATCAGATCATATGGTCACAGGGGGGGGGACCTGATCCTAGATCAGATGATATGGCCACAGGGGGACCTGATCCTAGATCAAATGATATGGCCACAGGGGGACCTGATCCTAGATCAAATGATATGGCCACAGGGGGACCTGATCCTAGATCAGACGATATGGCCACAGGGGGGACCTGATCCTAGATCAAATGATATGGTCACAGGGGGACCTGATCCTAGACCAGATGATATGGCCACAGGGGGACCTGATCCTAGATCAGACTATATGGCCACAGGGGGACCTGATCCTAGATCAGATGATATGGCCACAGGGGACCTGATCCTAGATCAGACGATATGGCCACAGGGGGACCTGATCCTAGATCAAATGATATGGCCACAGGGGGACCTGATCCTAGATCAAATGATATGGCCACAGGGGGACCTGATCCTAGATCAGATGATATGGTCACAGGGGGGGACCTGATCCTAGATCAAATGATATGGCCACAGGGGGACCTGATCCTAGATCAAATGATATGGCCACAGGGGGACCTGATCCTAGATCAGACGATATGGTCACAGGGGGGGACCTGATCCTAGACCAGACGATATGGCCACAGGGGGACCTGATCCTAGATCAAATGATATGGCCACAGGGGACCTGATCCTAGATCAGATGATATGGCCACAGGGGGGACCTGATCCTAGATCAGATGATATGGCCACAGGGGGACCTGATCCTAGATCAGATGATATGGTCACAGGGGGGACCTGATCCTAGATCAGACGATATGGTCACAGGGGGGCCTGATCCTAGATCAGATGATATGGCCACAGGGGGGCCTGATCCTAGATCAGATGATATGGTCACAGGGGGGCCTGATCCTAGATCAGACGATATGGTCACAGGGGGGCCTGATCCTAGATCAGATGATATGGTCACAGGGGGGCTGATCCTAGATCAGACGATATGGTCACAGGGGGGCCTGATCCTAGACCAGATGATATGGTCACAGGGGGGCCTGATCCTAGATCAGATGATATGGTCACAGGGGGGCCTGATCCTAGATCAGACGATATGGTCACAGGGGGGCCTGATCCTAGACCAGATGATATGGTCACAGGGGGGACCTGATCCTAGATCAGATGATATGGTCACAGGGGGACCTGATCCTAGACCAGATGATATGGTCACAGGGGGGACCTGATCCTAGATCAGATGATATGGTCACAGGGGGACCTGATCCTAGATCAAATGATATGGCCACAGGGGGGCCTGATCCTAGATCAGATGATATGGCCACAGGGGGGCCTGATCCTAGACCAGATGATATGGCCACAGGGGGCCTGATCCTAGATCAGACGATATGGCCACAGGGGGGACCTGATCCTAGACCAGATGATATGGCCACAGGGGACCTGATCCTAGATCAGACGATATGGTCACAGGGGGGCCTGATCCTAGATCAGACGATATGGTCACAGGGGGGCCTGATCCTAGACCAGATGATATGGTCACAGGGGGACCTGATCCTAGACCAGACGATATGGTCACAGGGGACCTGATCCTAGATCAGATGATATGGTCACAGGGGACCTGATCCTAGATCAGACGATATGGCCACAGGGGGACCTGATCCTAGACCAGATGATATGGCCACAGGGGACCTGATCCTAGATCAGACGATATGGCCACAGGGGGGACCTGATCCTAGATCAGATGATATGGCCACAGGGGGACCTGATCCTAGACCAGACGATATGGTCACAGGGGGGACCTGATCCTAGATCAGACGATATGGCCACAGGGGGGACCTGATCCTAGATCAGATGATATGGTCACAGGGGACCTGATCCTAGACCAGACGATATGGCCACAGGGGACCTGATCCTAGACCAGACGATATGGCCACAGGGGGGACCTGATCCTAGATCAGATGATATGGCCACAGGGGGACCTGATCCTAGACCAGACGATATGGTCACAGGGGGGACCTGATCCTAGATCAGATGATATGGCCACAGGGGGACCTGATCCTAGATCAGATGATATGGCCACAGGGGGACCTGATCCTAGACCAGACGATATGGCCACAGGGGACCTGATCCTAGACCAGACGATATGGCCACAGGGGGGACCTGATCCTAGATCAGATGATATGGTCACAGGGGGACCTGATCCTAGACCAGACGATATGGTCACAGGGGGACCTGATCCTAGATCAAATGATATGGCCACAGGGGGACCTGATCCTAGACCAGACGATATGGCCACAGGGGGACCTGATCCTAGACCAGACGATATGGTCACAGGGGGGACCTGATCCTAGACCAGACGATATGGCCACAGGGGGGCCTGATCCTAGATCAAATGATATGGCCACAGGGGGGACCTGATCCTAGACCAGACGATATGGCCACAGGGGGGACCTGATCCTAGATCAGACGATATGGCCACAGGGGGGGACCTGATCCTAGACCAGATGATATGGCCACAGGGGGGGACCTGATCCTAGACCAGACGATATGGCCACAGGGGACCTGATCCTAGACCAGATGATATGGCCACAGGGGACCTGATCCTAGACCAGATGATATGGCCACAGGGGGGGACCTGATCCTAGACCAGATGATATGGCCACAGGGGGACCTGATCCTAGATCAGATGATATGGTCACAGGGGGACCTGATCCTAGATCAGATGATATGGCCACAGGGGGGGACCTGATCCTAGATCAGATGATATGGCCACAGGGGGGGACCTGATCCTAGATCAGATGATATGGCCACAGGGGGACCTGATCCTAGACCAGATGATATGGCCACAGGGGGACCTGATCCTAGATCAGATGATATGGTCACAGGGGGGACCTGATCCTAGATCAAATGATATGGCCACAGGGGGGGACCTGATCCTAGATCAGATGATATGGCCACAGGGGGACCTGATCCTAGATCAAATGATATGACCACAGGGGACCTGATCCTAGATCAGACGATATGGTCACAGGGGGGACCTGATCCTAGATCAGATGATATGGCCACAGGGGGGACCTGATCCTAGATCAGATGATATGGTCACAGGGGGACCTGATCCTAGACCAGACGATATGGTCACAGGGGGGCTGATCCTAGACCAGACGATATGGTCACAGAGGGGGACCTGATCCTAGACCAGACGATATGGTCACAGAGGGGGACCTGATCCTAGATCAGATGATATGGCCACAGGGGGGACCTGATCCTAGATCAGACGATATGGCCACAGGGGGGGACCTGATCCTAGATCAGATGATATGGTCACAGGGGGGGACCTGATCCTAGATCAGACGATATGGCCACAGGGGGGGACCTGATCCTAGATCAGATGATATGGCCACAGGGGGGGACCTGATCCTAGATCAGATGATATGGCCACAGGGGGGGACCTGATCCTAGATCAGACGATATGGCCACAGGGGGGGACCTGATCCTAGACCAGATGATATGGCCACAGGGGGGGACCTGATCCTAGACCAGATGATATGGCCACAGGGGGGGACCTGATCCTAGACCAGATGATATGGCCACAGGGGGGGGACCTGATCCTAGACCAGATGATATGGTCACAGGGGGGGACCTGATCCTAGATCAGCACTCGTTATGTGGTATGATCTCACCTCAAGGAGGTCAACATGTCCGTAGGGTGGTTTGTGCTGCCGGTACATCCACAGGGCAAGTAGCAGGGTCAGAGACAGAACACACAGAGATATCAGACTGAACACGAGGCTATTCAACAGAGATGGCACTCTGGGAGGGGGGCGGATTTTCACTAGGGAGGAGAACAGATCACAGAAGATGAAAATCAATCAGTCATACACATTTTCACTGTGGAAGAGAACACAATCAATCTTTAACGATATCTTCATTTATTTTACTTGTGATGCCTGATATCCAGTCTGTATGATTTGTGTTCTGACTCTAAATAAATAAAACATTTTATTAAAGTTTTTTTTTTTTTTTTTAAGAACGGGGTTCAAAGTTCATGTCCACTCACCTCTGTTGCCGGCGGCAACGAGGTCAGGCAGGTGTGTGAACCTCTCATTGCAGTAGTTCCCCTCACAGCAGCAGAAGAACACCTGGGGGTTCTCTTCCATGGACACACACTTCTGCCTGACGAGACACACACACACACATTATTTACAAGATCTATTAGTCCCAAACGTTCCTCACATTTTTCTGTAGCAGTGCTAGGATGATTTGAGTAAGGCCATTGTGACATCATGGTGCTACATAGTTGATCTGTGATTGATTTGTATTGCCATAGTATTGCCATGAGGCATTTTTTTTGTAATTACACAAGTGGAATAAGGACCAGTACATCCTATCCTAACACACACTTAAATCAAAAAGTGTCTGCTACCTGGCATAGCAGTTGGTAAGTAGTGTCTGGTACCTGGCATAGCAGTTGGCAAGTAGTGTCTGGTACCTGGCATAGCAGTTGGTAAATCGTGTCTGGTACCTAGCAGTTGGTAAGTAGTGCCTGGTACCTGGCATAGCAGTTGGCAAGTAGTGCCTGGTACCTAGCATAGCAGTTGGCAAGTAGTGCCTGGTACCTGGCAGTTGGTAAGTAGTGCCTGGTACCTGGCATAGCAGTTGATAAGTAGTGCCTGGTACCTGTCATAGCAGTTGATAAGTAGTGCCTGGTACCTGTCATAGCAGTTGAAGTCATCCAGCCAGCAGCCTTTCTTCACCAGTTTGATGGTTCCTGAGATGTTGAGCCAGGAAGAGTAACAGTGTAGTCGTTTATCCTTCTCCCCCTCACACCTCTCCACACCACTCTGGTTGGTACGCTCTGTACGCCAGTTATCATTGTAGTACACACAATCTCTGGTCTCCACGTCGCCATGGCCCCAGCCTAGTGGAGAGACAGGAGAGAGAGGACAGAGGAGGATCATGGTTAGAGGCAATTCCATTCATCCCGGGGGCTGCTCCAAGTCTCCGATGAAGAATTAGCCAGACTCAAGAGGCATGCATGCCATCCACCGCTTCTGAGTATATTATTTGCTAACATTCGGTCCCTGGACAACATAGTAGATGAGCTCAAGGCGAGGATCTCCTTCCAGCGAGACATCGGGAACTGTAACGTAATCAGTTTTACAGAATCACAGCCCCCTCTGGAGACACAGCCCCCGTCCATTTAGCCACTGGGGTTCTCCGTCCATCACGCGGAAATGAAGAAAGAGCTCTCCGGGAAAAATAAAGGTGGAGGTGTATGTTTAAGCAATAAGGCCAAAGGGGGTGTGGTAAATGGACAATATACCACGGCTACGGGCTGTTCTTATGCACGATGCAGCACGGAGTGCCTGGACACAGTCCTTTGCCGTGGTATATTGGCCATATACCACAAACCCCCAAGGCGTGGAGTTTGGGGATAGCATCGGTAAAAGTTCATCGGTAACAGTACAAGAAATTCTGATGTGCTGAACTCCTAATAAGTGATGTGTTTCAAGCCTGCTAGTAGTTAGCTAGTAGAGGTAAGCCAGCACGGGTGGATAATAGGCTATGCTAAAAGCCTGCTAGCGGTTAGCTAGTAGAGGTAAGCCAGCAGGGGAGGATAATAGGCTATGCTAAAAGCCTGCTAGCGGTTAGCTAGTAGAGGTAAGCCAGCATGGGTGGAAAAGGGACTATGCTAAAAGCCTGCTAGCGGTTAGCTCGTAGAGGTAAGCCAGCATGGGTGGAAAAGGGGATATGCTAAAAGCCTGCTAGCGGTTAGCTTTTAGAGGTAAGCTAGCATGGGTGGAAAAGGGGCTATGCTAAAAGCCTGCTAGCGGTTAGCTAGTAGAGGTAAGCCAGCAGGGGAGGATAATAGGCTATGCTAAAAGCCTGCCAGCGGTTAGCTAGTAGAGGTAAGCCAGCATGGGTGGAAAAGGGACTATGCTAAAAGCCTGCTAGCGGTTAGCTTTTAGAGGTAAGCCAGCATGGGTGGAAAAGGGGCTATGCTAAAAGCCTGCTAGCGGTTAGCTTTTAGAGGTAAGCCAGCATGGGTGGAAAAGGGGCTATGCTAAAAGCCTGCTAGCGGTTAGCTTTTAGAGGTAAGCCAGCATGGGTGGAAAAGGGGCTATGCTAAAAGCCTGCTAGCGGTTAGCTTTTAGAGGTAAGCCAGCATGGGTGGAAAAGGGGCTATGCTAAAAGCCTGCTAGCGGTTAGCTTTTAGAGGTAAGCCAGCAGGGATGGAAAAGAGGCTATGCTAAAAGCCTGCGCGCTGTATAGGTGATAGAGAATCAAGAAGCCACGGGATATGGTCTGATAATCTGCCTTCATTTCACATTTATACATCCCACTTAATAATATACATTGTATTTTTAATTGTTTCACTTGTAAAACATTTTTTTTACTCTTTAATTTGCACTTCTGGTAAGATGCTAACTGCATTTCGTTGTACTTGTACTTGTTCATTGACAAAGTTGAATGTAATCTAAGGACATGGTCCAATAGGAGGACTCGGTATGATGTGGGTCTTTAGAGTCTTATGTGGACAGTGTTCTGCTCCGGCCCAGTGTTCTGCTCGGGCCCAGTGTTCTGCTCGGGCCCAGTGTTCTGCTCCGGGCCCAGTGTTCTGCTCCGGGCCCAGTGTTCTGCTCCGGGCCCAGTGTTCTGCTCCGGGCCCAGTGTTCTGCTCCGGCCGAGTGTTCTGCTCCGGGCCGAGTGTTCTGCTCCGGCCGAGTGTTCTGCTCCGGCCCAGTGTTCTGCTCCGGCCCAGTGTTCTGCTCCGGCCGAGTGTTCTGCTTTGGCCCAGTGTTCTGCTCCGGCCCAGTGTTCCAGTGTTCTGCTCCGGCCCAGTGTTCCAGTGTTCTGCTCCGGCCCAGTGTTCTGCTCGACGTCACTTTTCCAAACGCTTATCCGTCATAACTTCGGTCAAATTTGGATAAAATGTACATTTCTCCCAAAATACAAAATATAAAGTTAATATGTCGTATTGGGATTTTTAGTTGGAAGGATGCAACAAATCAACATGTTTAAACAGCAATCTTCCCTTTAATTAACTCAGAAGGCCTCCCGAGTGGCACAGTGGTCTAAGGCACTAAGGCACTTCAGTGCTAACTGCCACTAGAGATTCTGGGTTCGAGTTCAGGCTCCGTCACAGCTGGTCGCGACCGGGAGACCCGAGGGGTGGCGCACAATTTGCCCAGCGTCGTCTGGGTTAGGGGAGGGTTTGGCCGGCAGGGATGTCCTTGAACCACCAAGAAGCAGTGCGGCTTGGTTGGATTGTGTTTCGGATGACGCATGGCTCTCGACCTTCACCTCTCCCGTGTCTGTACGGGAGTTGCAACGATGAGACAATACTTTTTTTTTTTTTATTTTATATAAAAAGGTTTTATGATTACCTCAGGAACCACCTGCTTTCAATATACTTTGTATAGGGTGCCATAGGGCCCTCATTTACTCAAGGAGTTTCCATTATTTTGGCAGTTACCTGTATATGTACTGTGAACGTACTGTTTCTCTATGCTGCTCTCGCCAAAACCGCCCACGCCTAGCTAGTGTTCTCACCTGACAACCCGTTAAAACAAAATAAACATGTCCTATTGGACAAGTAGCCTTCTGATAGTTACTCAGTTAACCTTCTGTTTGATGCCTTCTGAACACGAACCTGATAAAACTCTGTAATGATGTCATTATACCACCTTAATATGCCGGGTGAAGACGTCACAAACATAATAATTGCATCCCAAATGGCACCCTAATCCCTATTGGGCCCTGGTCTAAAGTAGTACACTAGGGAATAGGGTGCCATAGGGCCCTGGTCTAAAGTAGTACACTAGGGAATAGGGTGCCATAGGGCCCTGGTCTAAAGTAGTACACTAGGGAATAGGGTGCCATAGGGCCCTGGTCTAAAGTAGTACACTAGGGAATAGGGTGCCATAGGGCCCTGGTCTAAAGTAGTACACTAGGGAATAGGGTGCCATAGGGCCCTGGTCTAAAGTAGTACACTAGGGAATAGGGTGCCATATGGCCCTGGTCTAAAGTAGTACACTAGGGAATAGGGTGCCATAGGGCCCTGGTCTAAAGTAGTACACTAGGGAATAGGGTGCCATAGGGCCCTGGTCTAAAGTAGTACACTAGGGAATAGGGTGCCATAGGGCCCTGGTCTAAAGTAGTACACTAGGGAATAGGGTGCCATAGGGCCCTGGTCTAAAGTAGTACACTAGGGAATAGGGTGCCATAGGGCCCTGGTCTAAAGACAGCAGCAACCCTGACCGTTTTTATTTGTTGCATTAAAAAAAAGGGACAATTTGCATTTCAAACAAACAAAGCGGACCACCCCACCACTGTTTTGGTTAACAAATCGCAGATTAACCCTTTAACTAGATGACTATAGCACATCTGGGAAGAAAGATGAGGTTCTATGAGCAGAATAATCATAATTGACTTCAAACCCAAAACAGCCCATTGAGGCACCATTGAGCGCAATGGTGTTTAGTGGTAGAATAGGCTACTGAGACAGTAAAAGTTGTCATGTTGACTGTTCATCACAATGGAGGAGAACGCTAGTGTTGACCTGCAATACAGCCTGAAAACTGTTTTTAATGTCAGTTTGAAGTTTAGGTCTTTCATTCTGGTGTGTTTATTCAGTTATTGAATCAAAACTGTGAGCTCATAGTGAAATAACAAAAAACATCAACCAAACCGTTCCAACAAATATTTTTGTGTGTAAAGGAAAAATATCAGAAGTGATGACATCATAATATGGTTTGAAAGTAGCATGTAGATGCTTCTGAGTCTTTGTTCCCTGGAGAGAAAAAAAATAAAGCCTGTCTCTTTAAATCCTTGTCTATAGGAGCCTGGCCACCCATCCCCCTGCGGTGGTATCCCTCTGTCTGAGAAGAAGAGGTACAGTGAGAGGTTTCAAAATATGTCCAAAATAAGCCCAATGCGTTTCTATGGCCTTATTTTGGAACTGGGGAATAGGGTGCCAATGGGCCCTGGTCTAAAGTAGTACACTAGGGAATAGGGTGCCATAGGGCCCTGGTCAAAGCTAGCGTGCTTTGGGACAACTCCCATTGTTAGGGCGGAGACATGAGCATCCCGTCATTAGGCCTAATTTTTTATTTTACCTTTATTTAACCAGGCAAGTCAGTTAAGAACACATTCTTATTTTCAATGACGGCCTGGGAACAGTGGGTTAACTGCCTGTTCAGGGGCAGAACGACAGATTTGTACCTTGTCAGCTCGGGGGTTTGAACTCGCAACCTTCCGGTTACTAGTCCAACGCTCTAACCACTAGGCTATGCTGCCGCCCTAATCTACCCATTAGACAAACAGCCAACCTTTTTCCTTTAACGAGTCCGATGTGAATGATATAGTGCTCTCCCGGGAACAGGCCCAGATACCCGTCATTTGCGTGAAGAAAAGACGGAGGAAAAGAGGAAGCAGATCGGGCTGCCTTTTGAGAATCCGTAGGTGAGCGAGTAAACTCCCATTGCCTTTTGAGAATCCGTAGGGGAGCGAGTAAACTCCCATTGCCTTTTGAGAATCCGTAGGGGAGCGAGTAAACTCCCATTGCCTTTTGAGAATCCGTAGGTGAGCGAGTAAACTCCCATTGCCTTTTGAGAATCCGTAGGTGAGCGAGTAAACTCCCATTGCCTTTTAAGAATCCGTAGGTGAGCGAGTAAACTCCCACTGCCTTTTGAGAATCCGTAGGTGAGCGAGTAAACTCCCACTGCCTTCCGTTCTACTTGCTAACATGCAATCAATGGAAAATTGATGACCTACAATTACGATTATCCTACCAACTGGACATTAAGTCGTGGTTGAATGACGACCCGGATATTATAGAGCTGGAGGGATTTCCAATGCAACGGCAGAACAAAGAAGCTACGTGTGGTAAGACGAGGGGTGGGGGTGTGTGTCTTTTTTGTCAATAACAGCTTGTGCGCGATGTCTAATATTTAAGAAGTCTCAAGGTATTGCTCGCCTGAGGTAGAGTACCTTATGATAAGCATTAGACCACACTATCTACCAAGAGAGTTCTCATCTGTATTATTTGTATCCGTCTATTTACCACCACAAAGCGAAGCTGGCACTAAGACCGCTCTCAAACAACTCTAGAAGGCCATACGCAAAGAAGAAAATGCTCACCCAGAAGCGGCACTCCTAGTGGCCGGGGACTTTAAAGCAGGCAAACTTAAAACAGTTTTACCAGCATGTCACATGTGCAACCAGGGGGAAAACAATCCTAGGCCACCTTTACTCCACACAGAGATGCATACAATGCTCTCCCCTTCCCTAAATTTGGCAAATATGACCATAATTCTAGCCTCCTGATTCCTGCTTACAGGCAAAAACTAAAGCAGGAAGTACCAGTGACTCGCTCAATACGGAAGTGGTCCGTTGAAGCAGGTGCTAAGCTACAGGACTGTTTTGCTAGCACAGACTGGAATATGTTCCGGGATTCATCCATAGGCATTGAGGAATACACCACCTCGGTCATCGGCTTCATCAATAACGTTGTCCCCACAGTGACTGTACGTACATATCCCAACTAGAAGCCATGGATTACAGGCAACATCCGCACCGAGCTAAAGGCTAGAACTGCCACTTTCAAGGAGTGGGACACTCATCCAGACGCCTATAAGAAATCCTGGCATGCCCTGAGACGAACCATCAAACAAGCAAAGCGTCAACACAGGATTAAGATTGAATCCTACTACACCGGCTTCTGACACTCGTCGGATGTGGCAGGGCTTGAAAGACTACAAAGTGAAACCCAGACGCGAGCTTCCCAGTGACGCGAGCCTACCAGACGAGCTAAATGCCTTTTAGGTTCGCTTTGAGGCAAGCGACACTGAAGCAAGCAACACTGAAGCATCCACGAGAGCACCAGCTGTTCTGGAGGACAGTGTGATAACGCTCTCGGAAGCTGATGTGAACAAAACCTTTAAACAGCTCAACATTCACAAAGCCGCGAGGCCAGATGGATTACCAGGACGTGTACTCAAAGCATGTGCCTAATACCTACATGTTTCAAGCAGACCAGCATAGTCCCTGTGCTCAAGGAAGCGAAAGGTAACCTGCCTAAATGATTACCACCCCGTAGCACTCAAATCAAATGTTTTTGGTCATACACATGGTTAGCAGATAATGCGAGTGTAGCGAAATGCTTGTGCTTCTAGTTCCGACAATGCAGTAATATCTAACAATTCCCCAACAACAACCTAATACACACAAATCTAAAGGAGTGAATGAGAATATGTACATGTAAGTATATGAATGAGCGATGGCCGAGCGGCATAGGCAGTAGAGGTCGACCGATTAATCGGAATGGCCGATTGATTAGGGCCGATTTCAAGTTTTCATAACAATCGGAAATTGTTATATTTGGGCGCCGATTTTTTTAATATATATTTTTTATACCTTTATTTAATTAGGCAAGTCAGTTAAGAACACATTCTTATTTTCAATGACGGCCTAGGATCAGTGGGTTAACCGCCTTGTTCAGGGGCAGAACCACAAATTTTCAACTTGTCAGCCCGGGGATCCAATCTTGCAACCACATACCTATGTGAGAGTGGATTCTCAACCCTCACTTGCATGAAAACTAAATACAGGCACAGACTGTGTGGAAAATGATTTAAGACTCATACTCTCTCCAATACAACCCAATATTGCAGTTATGTGCATCCTTTCAAGCACAACCTTCTCATTAACCTGTGGTGAGTTATTCACAATTTCCAGTGAAAAAAATAAGGTTTGATATGCAAGATGGTTAAATAAAGAGCAAAATTATTTATTATATTATTATTATTTGCGCCCTGGTCCTATGAGAGCTCTTTGTCACTTCCCACGAGCCGGATTGTGACAAAAACTAACACTCACTCTTATGTTTAATAAATGTATCATATAGTGTGTGTGACAGTGATGGAGAAAAAAAATTACATTGTAGAGTGCGCTGACCCTTGTGCTAGAGGGGATACAGCTGGAGGGTGAATGTTTGAAGGGGTACGAGACTGTAAACAGTTTGGGAACCACTGGTGTAGAGGATCCAGACATTGTTTTATGTTGTGAATCTGCACAGGAGAACAAAGCACATGACGACACAATTATCCCGTTTCGACACACACACACACACACAACATAGGCATTCCATCAGAGTAGGCTATAGCATAAATAAAAAAATTATCCTCAATCTACGGAAAGCATGATGTTGGAAGACCACATCTAATGACAGAAATCGATTGAATTATTTAACTGCAAATAAAAAAAAGCAAGACCCATATCCACGTGAAGGGAAATATACCTTGACAACACGTGCCCCGACAATAACTAAATTAAAAAAGGGATGGAAACTTGCCTAGTTAAATAAAGGTTCAATTACAAATTAAAAACGACGCTACCAGTTATGCCAAATTATGTTGTTGTTTTTTTGCAACTGTTGCCGTTTCTTCAATGTGACGTGGTTTCTTACCTGCACACGAAGTTCCCAGGAGAAGCGAACAAGTCAGCCAGGAAAAAGACATGATGTTCTCGTCTTGATAGAAGACAGGGAAGACGTTCTCCTTGTTTTCCCGTCGCGAACATTTAAACCGGATATCGTCCCGACATCAGTCCGAAGTCACAATAACCACTGGCTTCTCGGATCCATCATCTAAGCACAGCGTGTCGGTGGCGGCAACAACACCTTCGCGGGACGGTTAGAGAAAGACACTGTTTAGTAACCCGTGTGCACTAGTAAATTCACCATTTCCGTTTGGTCCGGATTCCGATTGAAATGTAGTCTAGCTAATAGATAATCCAGGTTTGCGCTCTACTAGACGAGCCGAGTCCACCGCTGCGCCGAGAGATCGGAGTTTACATGTATGTTATTGATCTGGGTACAAAATGGCTCCTGATGGGGGTCGTCACTAGTTACCACAGCCACAAAGTCATAATGACGGCTAAACCCCGCCCATTTCTACCATTTATCTTCCTAACATCTGAATGTAAACCTAACCTTAACCACACGACTAACCTTATGCCTAACCCTAACCTTAAATTAGGACGACATAGCCTTTAGGACGTTGTGACTGTGGTAACTAGTGCCTAGCGGGAATGGTTGCGAGCAGGGAAACCCGGTTGTATAAACACAAAGAGGAGATATTCATTAGAAATATACAATTACATCACAACAACTGCTAACAGTCATCCATGTGATTTTGAACTTTTTTTAAATGTATGTTTTATCCAGAATTAATTTGAAATATCCAGTCATTTGTTTTCTCTCACAAACATTAGAAATAAATATAATATAATACAAGTATATTATTGCCATTGACATCGATTATTAGGCTACATCACTATTGTTCTGAATTCATTATAGTTCAGCTGGGCTGTTGGGTCCTTGAAACTGAGCAGCACGTGCCCCCTCAATGTGATATAGGAAGAATAAAACAGATTTTTTTTTGCCTAGTTTCCTTTAGTGGATAAAAAAAATAAAAATGTTGTTGCTTGATTTTCTTTTACACAGACTTAAATCACAAATATTTGACTTTGGCCCTCGGTGGCGCCTCAACATGATTTTCTCCACGACGCCTCTAATTAAAAGGTGCTAATAACATGTCTGAAACCAGGGTCATACTGGCCTTCTTCTAAAACAATGGACGAGTGTAACCTGAGACAAAGCATTAGCCTCATTACTCTATGTTGACCCTGTCTTACACACGCACACACCGTGTTGACCCTGGTGTGTAAACTCAATATAGCTGGATCCGTGAAACTGTGTTACAGACAGATGTTCTCTCATATATCGTCATGGCAACTGAAGATACATATTTATTTATTTTTATGTAAACTTACGCTGGTAGAGCTGGTCAAAGGTTGGAACAAATATAATCACAAGACAATACCTTCTTTTTTTTCCATAACAAGAGATAAGAGAGTGACGAGAGACCACAACAAACATGGCTAGAGATGTAGAGAAAATCATAATATAGAGACCGTCTGGTCAGAATCAATCAGAACTGATTTTCATTTATTTATTTTTTAAACCAGCTCGAGCTTCTGCCCCACATGATGCCGTTATACCATTTGTCAACCGAGAAAGCTTTACGCTTGATCACATATCGGAAGATATTAGTTATTGTGTGTGTGTGTGTTTGTTTATTTGTCTCTCGGGTTCCAGGAGGAGAATAAAAGTATGACTGTTACTTTGACTTTAGTGACATTTCAGAATAACTAAATAAACTATTACAAATAAAATAAAATGTGGATGAAACCCTGATTATTAGCCATTGAAGTGTTGTTTGTGTTTTTATTGTCATTCAGACCATGAAGATTCACATGATGGGTGGAACCTCAATAGCTGCATTGCCAACATGCTGAACCTAACCCCCACAGCAGCACTGACTCTGTTAAGTCTCTCAGTGCTGCTGTGGGGGTTGGGTTCAGAACCACAGAGTCAAGTCAGTGCTGCTGTGGGGGTTGGGTTCAGAACCACAGAGTCAAGTCAGTGCTGCTGTGGGGGTTGGGTTCAGAACCACAGAGTCAAGTCAGTGCTGCTGTGGGGGTTGGGTTCAGAACCACAGAGTCAAGTCAGTGCTGCTGTGGGGGTTGGGTTCAGAACCACAGAGTCAAGTCAGTGCTGCTGTGGGGGTTGGGTTCAGAACCACAGAGTCAAGTCAGTGCTGCTGTGGGGGTTGGGTTCAGAACCACAGAGTCAAGTCAGTGCTGCTGCGGGGTTGGGTTCAGAACCACAGAGTCAAGTCAGTGCTGCTGTGGGGGTTGGGTTCAGAACCACAGAGTCAAGTCAGTGCTGTGGGGGTTGGGTTCAGAACCACAGGTCAAGTTGTGGGGGGTTGGGTTCAGAACCACAGAGTCAAGTCAGTGCTGCTGTGGGGGTTGGGTTCAGAACCACAGAGTCAAGTCAGTGCTGCTGTGGGGGTTGGGTTCAGAACCACAGTGTCAAGTCAGTGCTGCTGTGGGGGTCTCTCCACATCTTGTGTGTGTGTGTTTGGTGGAATATAAAACTTTTGACACAGAAAATAGAATGTATGACTGTTTATTACCAAAATAGCTACTACATGAAAATGAATTGGTTCAACCCAAATAGGGGTAAACACTTTCATTTTCATAGGCCATCTTGTAGATGAAGACTATTTACAGACTATCAGTAACATTCAGTGACATTTCAACTAACCCGATAACATGAGCTCTAACCTCAACACTACGTGGATAAGTCAGGGTTCGTTGAAACGTCACTGGTCGGGGTTTTAAGTTCATTCCAAGGATCCTTTAGCTATTTCATTTAGAATTAAGACTCCTTGAAGTATCAAAAGAAAACTTTTTTTGATTTTTTAAAATATATTTTGATGAAAAATTGAACTTGTCCTTTAATGCTATTAGCCAATTAAAACACATTGAATAACAGATAGTCCTTACTGCTATTAGCCCATAGAAACACATTGAATAACAGATAGTCCTTACTGCTATTAGCCCATAGAAACACATTGAATAACAGATAGTCCTTACTGCTATTAGCCAATTAAAACACATTGAATAACAGACAGTCCTTAATGCTAATAGCCAATAAAAACACATTGAATAACAGATAGTCCTTACTGCTATTAGCCCATAGAAACACATTGAATAACAGATAGTCCTTACTGTTAATAGCCCATAGAAACACATTGAATAACAGATAGTCCTTACTGCTATTAGCCCATAGAAACACATTGAATAACAGATAGTCCTTACTGCTATTAGCCAATAGAAACACATTGAATAACAGATAGTCCTTACTGCTATTAGCCCATAGAAACACATTGAATAACAGATAGTCCTTACTGCTATTAGCCCATAGAAACACATTGAATAACAGATAGTCCTTACTGTTAATAGCCCATAGAAACACATTGAATAACAGATAGTCCTTACTGTTAATAGCCCATAGAAACACATTGAATAACAGATAGTCCTTACTGCTATTAGCCCATAGAAACACATTGAATAACAGATAGTCCTTACTGCTATTAGCCCATAGAAACACATTGAATAACAGATAGTCCTTACTGCTATTAGCCAATAGAAACACATTGAATAACAGATAGTCCTTACTGCTATTAGCCAATAGAAACACATTGAATAACAGATAGTCCTTACTGCTATTAGCCCATAGAAACACATTGAATAACAGATAGTCCTTACTGCTATTAGCCCATAGAAACACATTGAATAACAGATAGTCCTTACTGCTATTAGCCCATAGAAACACATTGAATAACAGATAGTCCTTAATGCTATTAGCCCATAGAAACACATTGAATAACAGATAGTTTCCCAAAACATTCCTAAAGCAGTTGGTCCTTAGAGAATTGAGCATTTTTATTTATTAAATTGACTTTAGAGTAAGGCTGTAACGTAAGAAAATATAGAAGAAGTCAAGGGGTCTGAATACTTCCGAAGGCATTGTACTTCCATAATTAAAACAAAAACTTGTACAGCGGGACCTTTAGATGAGTCTTGTGAGGAAAACAACCGACATGTACATGTTCGTGAGAGTCTCATCTTTCCATAGAGTCGTCATAATAGTTTGTAAGCCGAACCGTTCGGGCTCTACAGACGGTTTTGAGAGTCTACTCCATCTTTATAGAGATCTTCCCTGGTACGATCCTCAGACGGTTTTGAGAGTCTACTCCATCTTTATAGAGATCTTCCCTGGTACGATCCTCAGACGGTTTTGAGAGTCTACTCCATCTTTATAGAGATCTTCCCTGGTACGATCCTCAGACGGTTTTGAGAGTCTACTCCATCTTTATAGAGATCTTCCCTGGTACGATCCTCAGACGGTTTTGAGAGTCTACTCCATCTTTATAGAGATCTTCCCTGGTACGATCCTCAGACGGTTTTGAGAGTCTACTCCATCTTTATAGAGATCTTTCCTGGTACGATCCTCAGACGGTTTTGACAGTCTACTCCATCTTTATAGAGATCTTCCCTGGTACGATCCTCAGACGGTTTTGAGAGTCTACTCCATCTTTATAGAGATCTTCCCTGGTACGATCCTCAGACGGTGAACTTTAGAAACGTGACCTACGGCTGGAAAGACTTGCTCAGTAAAGGTGTGTGTGAATGTGTGCAGGTGTGTGTTATTATCAGGGTCAGAGAATGACAGCTGTCCTCGGTCCCTGTCCAGCAGCACTCTGATCCTCTGGGGTTTTGGTCTCATTGTGATGGGAACACCTGGCCCTGATGCGGGGCGTGCTCTGTATTTACCTCCACTATAATACACAATCCACCGTTCAGGCTTCATGTTTCCCTTCCTCTGGGCAGCCTCTTGTACGACACCCACGGACCAGACTGTGCTGTCCCCAACCTCAACGTCCCAGCTGTGTGTCCCTGAGGTAAAGCCCTCGGAGCCCAGGACCAATGCATTGTAATCAAACCTCTCTGGGTTGTGAGGAAGCTGCTGACTCGCACAGAATCTTAGACTGGTCAGATCCTCGGACAGGACGAAATATCGGTAAGCGGTGTTTGGGTCCAGAATCACAGGACCTGAACAGACAGAACTAGAGATGATTAGAACTGGTCGTGATACCAGGACTGACACCAGGACAGAGGGAACTTGTAATTAGTTGATACACTTTATTGATTAAAAGGTGGTTCATGTTTTTGAACACTGTTACATGCAACAAAGTGTTTTCCTATAATATATTTTTGACAGAATATCATAATACCTGCTTTCGTCCTGTTTGTTTCAATGCATTAGTGTTTTACTGTTTAAAAAACATCATAAATTAAGGCAATTGTAGGTAGATAAAAATGATACTTACTGTATTTCACAATCCCCTGCATCTTCTCCCAGACTCTGAACTGTAGGTTGCCCAGGTGTTTGGCCACATCAATCAGTGCACCTGAGACCAGCTGTGGATCCGGCAGTGTGAAATGGGCTCTGAAAAAAACATTAAGGAGTCAGTGCTGCTGTGGGGGTTGGGTTCAGAACCACAGAGTCCAGTCAGTGCTGCTGTGGGGATTGGGTTCAGAACCACAGATTCAAGTCAGTGCTGCTGTGGGGGTTGGGTTCAGAACCACAGAGTCAAGTCAGTGCTGCTGTGGGGGTTGTGTTCAGAACCACAGAGTCAAGTCAGTGCTGCTGTGGAGGTTGGGTTCAGAACCACAGAGTCAAGTCAGTGCTGCTGTGGGGGTTTGGATTCAGAACCACAGAGTCAAGTCAGTGCTGCTGTGGGGGTTGGGTTCAGAACCACAGAGTCAAGTCAGTGCTGCTGTGGGGTTAGGTTCAGAACCACAGAGTCAAGTCAGTGCTGCTGTGGGGGTTGGGTTCAGAACCACAGAGTCAAGTCAGTGCTGCTGTGGGGGTTGGGTTCAGAACCACAGAGTCAAGTCAGTGCTGCTGTGGGGTTGGGTTCAGAACCACAGAGTCAAGTCAGTGCTGCTGTGGGGGTTGGTTCAGAACCACAGAGTCAAGTCAGTGCTGCTGGGGGGTTGTGTTCAGAACCACAGAGTCAAGTCAGTGCTGCTGTGGGGTTGGGTTCAGAACCACAGAGTCAAGTCAGTGCTGCTGTGGGGGTTGGGTTCAGAACCACAGAGTCAAGTCAGTGCTGCTGTGGGGTTGGGTTCAGAACCACAGAGTCAAGTCAGTGCTGCTGTGGGGTTGGGTTCAGAACCACAGAGTCAAGTCAGTGCTGCTGTGGGGTTGGGTTCAGAACCACAGAGTCAAGTCAGTGCTGCTGTGGGGGTTGGGTTCAGAACCACAGAGTCAAGTCAGTGCTGCTGTGGGGGTTGGGTTCAGAACCACAGAGTCCAGTCAGTGCTGCTGTGGGGATTGGGTTCAGAACCACAGATTCAAGTCAGTGCTGCTGTGGGGTTAGTTCAGAACCACAGAGTCAAGTCAGTGCTGCTGTGGGGGTTGTGTTCAGAACCACAGAGTCAAGTCAGTGCTGCTGTGGGGTTGGGTTCAGAACCACAGCGTCAAGTCAGTGCTGCTGTGGGGTTGGGTTCAGAACCACAGAGTCAAGTCAGTGCTGCTGTGGGGTTGGGTTCAGAACCACAGAGTCAAGTCAGTGCTGCTGTGGGGTTAGGTTCAGAACCACAGAGTCAAGTCAGTGCTGCTGTGGGGGTTTGGATTCAGAACCACAGAGTCAAGTCAGTGCTGCTGTGGGGGTTGGGTTCAGAACCACAGAGTCAAGTCAGTGCTGCTGTGGGGTTAAACCACAGAGTCAAGTCAGTGCTGCTGTGGGGTTGGGTTCAGAACCACAGAGTCAAGTCAGTGCTGCTGTGGGGGTTAGGTTCAGAACCACAGAGCCAAGTCAGTGCTGCTGTGGGGTTGGGTTCAGAACCACAGAGTCAAGTCAGTGCTGCTGTGGGGTTGGGTTCAGAACCACAGAGTCAAGTCAGTGCTGCTGTGGGGGTTGGGTTCAGAACCACAGAGTCAAGTCAGTGCTGCTGTGGGGGTTGGGTTCAGAACCACAGAGTCAAGTCAGTGCTGCTGTGGGGTTAGGTTCAGAACCACAGAGTCAAGTCAGTGCTGCTGTGGGGGTTGGGTTCAGAACCACAGAGTCAAGTCAGTGCTGCTGTGGGGGTTGGGTTCAGAACCACAGAGTCAAGTCAGTGCTGCTGTGGGGGTTGGGTTCAGAACCACAGAGTCAAGTCAGTGCTGCTGTGGGGTTGGGTTCAGTACCACAGAGTCAAGTCAGTGCTGCTGTGGGGTTGGGTTCAGAACCACAGAGTCAAGTCAGTGCTGCTGTGGGGGTTGGGTTCAGAACCACAGAGTCAAGTCAGTGCTGCTGTGGGGGTTGGGTTCAGAACCACAGAGTCAAGTCAGTGCTGCTGTGGGGGTTGGGTTCAGAACCACAGAGTCAAGTCAGTGCTGCTGTGGGGGTTGGGTTCAGAACCACAGAGTCAAGTCAGTGCTGCTGTGGGGGTTGGGTTCAGAACCACAGAGTCAAGTCAGTGCTGCTGTGGGGGTTGGGTTCAGAACCACAGAGTCAAGTCAGTGCTGCTGTGGGGTTGGATTCAGAACCACAGAGTCAAGTCAGTGCTGCTGTGGGGGTTGGGTTCAGAACCACAGAGTCAAGTCAGTGCTGCTGTGGGGTTGGGTTCAGAACCACAGAGTCAAGTCAGTGCTGCTGTGGGGGTTGGGTTCAGAACCACAGAGTCAAGTCAGTGCTGCTGTGGGGGTTGGGTTCAGAACCACAGAGTCAAGTCAGTGCTGCTGTGGGGGTTGGGTTCAGAACCACAGAGTCAAGTCAGTGCTGCTGTGGGGGTTGGGTTCAGAACCACAGAGTCAAGTCAGTGCTGCTGTGGGGGTTGTGTTCAGAACCACAGAGTCAAGTCAGTGCTGCTGTGGGGTTGGGTTCAGAACCACAGCGTCAAGTCAGTGCTGCTGTGGGGGTTAGGTTCAGAACCACAGAGTCAAGTCAGTGCTGCTGTGGGGGTTGGGTTCAGAACCACAGAGTCAAGTCAGTGCTGCTGTGGGGGTTGGGTTCAGAACCACAGAGTCAAGTCAGTGCTGCTGTGGGGGTTGGGTTCAGAACCACAGAGTCCAGTCAGTGCTGCTGTGGGGGTTGGGTTCAGAGCCACAGAGTCAAGTCAGTGCTGCTGTGGGGTTGGGTTCAGAACCACAGAGTCAAGTCAGTGCTGCTGTGGGGGTTGGGTTCAGAACCACAGAGTCAAGTCAGTGCTGCTGTGGGGGTTGGGTTCAGAACCACAGAGCCAAGTCAGTGCTGCTGTGGGGGTTGGGTTCAGAACCCCAGAGTCAAGTCAGTGCTGCTGTGGGGGTTGGTTTCAGAACCACAGAGCCAAGTCAGTGCTGCTGTGGGGGTTGGGTTCAGAACCACAGAGTCAAGTCAGTGCTGCTTTGGTGGGCGGGTTCAGAACCACAGAGTCTAGTCAGTGCTGCTGTGGGGGTTGGGTTCAGAACCACAGAGTCAAGTCAGTGCTGCTGTGGGGGTTGGGTTCAGAACCACAAAGTCAAGTCAGTGCTGCTGTGGGGGTTAGGTTCAGAACCACAGAGTCAAGTCAGTGCTGCTGTGGGGGTTGGGTTCAGAACCACAGAGTCGAGTCAGAGCTGCTGTGGGGGTTGGGTTCAGAACCACAGAGTCAAGTCAGTGCTGCTGTGGGGGTTAGGTTCAGAATCACAGAGTCAAGTCAGTGCTGCTGTGGGGTTGGGTTCAGAACCACAGAGTCAAGTCAGTGCTGCTGTGGGGGTTAGGTTCAGAACGACAGAGTCAAGTCAGTGCTGCTGTGGGGGTTGGGTTCAGAACCACAGAGTCAAGTCAGTGCTGCTGTGGGGTTAGGTTCAGAACCACAGAGTCAAGTCAGTGCTGCTGTGGGGGTTGTGTTCAGAACCACAGAGTCAAGTCAGTGCTGCTGTGGGGGTTGGGTTCAGAACCACAGAGTCAAGTCAGTGCTGCTGTGGGGGTTGGGTTCAGAACCACAGAGTCAAGTCAGTGCTGCTGTGGGGTTGGGTTCAGAACCACAGAGTCAAGTCAGTGCTGCTGTGGGGTTGGGTTCAGAACCACAGAGTCAAGTCAGTGCTGCTGTGGGGGTTGGGTTCAGAACCACAGAGTCAAGTCAGTGCTGCTGTGGGGGTTGGGTTCAGAACTACAGAGTCAAGTCAGTGCTGCTGTGGGGGTTGGGTTCAGAACCACAGAGTCAAGTCAGTGCTGCTGTGGGGGTTAGGTTCAGAACCACAGAGTCAAGTCAGTGCTGCTGTGGGGTTGGGTTCAGAGCCACAGAGTCAAGTCAGTGCTGCTGTGGGGTTAGGTTCAGAACCACAGAGTCAAGTCAGTGCTGCTGTGGGGGTTGGGTTCAGAACCACAGAGTCAAGTCAGTGCTGCTGTGGGGGTTGGGTTCAGAACCACAGAGCCAAGTCAGTGCTGCTGTGGGGTTGGGTTCAGAACCCCAGAGTCAAGTCAGTGCTGCTGTGGGGGTTGGGTTCAGAACCACAGAGCCAAGTCAGTGCTGCTGTGGGGTTGGGTTCAGAACCACAGAGTCAAGTCAGTGCTGCTTTGGTGGGCGGGTTCAGAACCACAGAGTCTAGTCAGTGCTGCTGTGGGGGTTGGGTTCAGAACCACAGAGTCAAGTCAGTGCTGCTGTGGGGGTTGGGTTCAGAACCACAAAGTCAAGTCAGTGCTGCTGTGGGGGTTAGGTTCAGAACCACAGAGTCAAGTCAGTGCTGCTGTGGGGTTGGGTTCAGAACCACAGAGTCAAGTCAGAGCTGCTGTGGGGTTGGGTTCAGAACCACAGAGTCAAGTCAGTGCTGCTGTGGGGGTTAGGTTCAGAATCACAGAGTCAAGTCAGTGCTGCTGTGGGGGTTGGGTTCAGAACCACAGAGTCAAGTCAGCGCTGCTGTGGGGTTAGGTTCAGAACGACAGAGTCAAGTCAGTGCTGCTGTGGGGGTTGGGTTCAGAACCACAGAGTCAAGTCAGTGCTGCTGTGGGGTTGGGTTCAGAACCACAGAGTCAAGTCAGTGCTGCTGTGGGGGTTTGTGTTCAGAACCACAGAGTCAAGTCAGTGCTGCTGTGGGGGTTGGGTTCAGAACCACAGAGTCAAGTCAGTGCTGCTGTGGGGTTGGGTTCAGAACCACAGAGTCAAGTCAGTGCTGCTGTGGGGTTGGGTTCAGAACCACAGAGTCAAGTCAGTGCTGCTGTGGGGGTTGGGTTCAGAACCACAGAGTCAAGTCAGTGCTGCTGTGGGGTTGGGTTCAGAACCACAGAGTCAAGTCAGTGCTGCTGTGGGGGTTGGGTTCAGAACTACAGAGTCAAGTCAGTGCTGCTGTGGGGGTTGGGTTCAGAACCACAGAGTCAAGTCAGTGCTGCTGTGGGGGTTAGGTTCAGAACCACAGAGTCAAGTCAGTGCTGCTGTGGGGGTTGGGTTCAGAACCACAGAGTCAAGTCAGTGCTGCTGTGGGGGTTGGGTTCAGAACCACAGAGTCAAGTCAGTGCTGCTGTGGGGGTTAGTTCAGAACCACAGAGTCAAGTCAGTGCTGCTGTGGGGGTTGTGTTCAGAACCACAGAGTCAAGTCAGTGCTGCTGTGGGGGTTGGGTTCAGAACCACAGAGTCAAGTCAGTGCTGCTGTGGGGTTGGGTTCAGAACCACAGAGTCAAGTCAGTGCTGCTGTGGGGGTTGGGTTCAGAACCACAGAGTCAAGTCAGTGCTGCTGTGGGGGTTGGGTTCAGAACCACAGAGTCAAGTCAGTGCTGCTGTGGGGTTGGGTTCAGAACCACAGAGTCAAGTCAGTGCTGCTGTGGGGGTTGGGTTCAGAACCACAGAGTCAAGTCAGTGCTGCTGTGGGGGTTGGGTTCAGAACCACAGAGTCAAGAGAGACAGGAGGCAGATCACTTACCTTTTCACTGTGGCCTTGTAGTTCTGCCGGGGGAGAAAATAGTAAATTAATACAAAATACTTTTTCCTGAAATCAAATCAGTCACAATAATCTAGTTACTGTTCAGATATTAGTCCTTACCAGCGGCAATGAGATGTCCTCAGCTCTCATCTCCTTCTCTATGGCTCTGATTGTATCTGAAAGTGATGATACCTGTCTGTTCATCTCTTCAATCTTCTCCTTCATCGTCTGACTCTTCTGCTCCTCTTCCTCCCTCAGTGTCGCTATACTGGCCTCCTCCTCCTCTTGTAGAAACTGGTGAAGCTTCTGAAATTCTTCCTTAATCTGCCTCTCTGTGTTCTGGGCCTGGCTCTGGAGACAGTGAGAGGACTAGATGATGATAGCCTTTTTGATAGTCTGATTTGTCCAGACCCACCTGCTCACACCCTTCATCTCCACCTGCTCACACCCCTCATCTCCACCTGCTCACACCCTTCATCTCCACCTGCTCACACCCTTCATCTCCACCTGCTCACATCCTTCATCTCCACCTGCTCACACCCCTCATCTCCACCTGCTCACACCCTTCATCTCCACCTGCTCACACCCCTCATCTCCACCTGCTCACACCCTTCATCTCCACCTGCTCACACCCTTCATCTCCACCTGCTCACACCCTTCATCTCCACCTGCTCACACCCTTCATCTCCACCTGCTCACATCCTTCATCTCCACCTGCTCACATCCCTCATCTCCACCTGCTCACATCCCTCATCTCCACCTGCTCACACCCTTCATCTCCACCTGCTCACATCCCTCATCTCCACCTGCTCACATCCCTCATCTCCACCTGCTCACACCCTTCATCTCCACCTGCTCACACCCCTCATCTCCACCTGCTCACATCCTTCATCTCCACCTGCTCACATCCCTCATCTCCACCTGCTCACACCCCTCATCTCCACCTGCTCACACCCCTCATCTCCACCTGCTCACACCCCTCATCTCCACCTGCTCACATCCCTCATCTCCACCTGCTCACATCCTTCATCTCCACCTGCTCACATCCCTCATCTCCACCTGCTCACATCCCTCATCTCCACCTGCTCACATCCTTCATCTCCACCTGCTCACATCCTTCATCTCCACCTGCTCACACCCCTCATCTCCACCTGCTCACATCCTTCATCTCCACCTGCTCACATCCCTCATCTCCACCTGCTCACATCCCTCATCTCCACCTGCTCACATCCCTCATCTCCACCTGCTCACATCCCTCATCTCCACCTGCTCACATCCCTCATCTCCACCTGCTCACATCCCTCATCTCCACCTGCTCACATCCTTCATCTCCACCTGCTCACATCCTTCATCTCCACCTGCTCACACCCCTCATCTCCACCTGCTCACATCCCTCATCTCCAGCGACTCACACCCCTCATCTCCACCTGCTCACACCCCTCATCTCCACCTGCTCACACCCCTCATCTCCACCGGCTCACACCCCTCATCTCCACCTGCTCACACCCCTCATCTCCACCTGCTCACACCCCTCATCTCCACCTGCTCACACCCCTCATCTCCACCTGCTCACACCCCTCATCTCCACCTGCTCACACCCCTCATCTCCACCTGCTCACATCCCTCATCTCCACCTGCTCACATCCTTCATCTCCACCTGCTCACATCCCTCATCTCCACCTGCTCACATCCTTCATCTCCACCTGCTCACATCCCTCATCTCCACCTGCTCACATCCTTCATCTCCACCTGCTCACATCCCTCATCTCCACCTGCTCACATCCTTCATCTCCACCTGCTCACACCCCTCATCTCCACCTGCTCACACCCCTCATCTCCACCTGCTCACACCCCTCATCTCCACCTGCTCACACCCCTCATCTCCAGTGCCCACACCCCTCATCTCCACCTGCTCACACCCCTCATCTCCACCTGCTCACACCCCTCATCTCCAGCGCCCACACCCCTCATCTCCACCTGCTCACACCCCTCATCCCCAGCGCCCACATCCCTCATCTCCAGCGCCCACACCCCTCATCCCCAGCGCCCACATCCCTCATCTCCAGCGCCCACACCCCTCATCCCCAGCGCCCACACCCCTCATCCCCAGCGCCCACACCCCTCATCTCCAGCGCCCACACCCCTCATCCCCAGCGCCCACACCCCTCATCTCCAGCGCCCACACCCCTCATCCCCAGCGCCCACACCCTCATCCCCAGCGCCCACACCCTCATCTCCAGCGCCCACACCCCTCATCCCCAGCGCCCACATCCCTCATCCCCAGCGCCCACATCCCTCATCCCCAGCGCCCACATCCCTCATCCCCAGCGCCCACATCCCTCATCCCCAGCGCCCACATCCCTCATCCCCAGCGCCCACATCCCTCATCTCCAGCGCCCACATCCCTCATCCCCAGCGCCCACATCCCTCATCTCCAGCGCCCACATCCCTCATCCCCAGCGCCCACATCCCTCATCCCCAGCGCCCACACCCCTCATCTCCAGCGCCCACACCCCTCATCTCCAGCGCCCACACCCCTCATCTCCAGCGCCCACACCCCTCTCTGCCACATGGCCTCAAACTGCACCATTTTGTTTCTCTCCGTCGACCCCCACACACTTTCAACATTTACATAATAAAGTATTTGAGCTTTCGATTGTGTTAACGATGGAGGATTGGTCGATTTCTAGTTTTTAAAGTAGACGCCTTTTCAAGATGATTGATGTGAAAAGTATCGTCCAACCCATCCGGTATCTCACTGCACCCTCATATGGCATATGTCTTGGATAATGCAGCCAGACGGACTCAAAACTCCGCCCATAACTTTATGACGTCATAACATTCCCAGAAGGCCTGGATTGTCGAGTCATTGTTAGTTTTACACTTAATAGACTCTTCAGGATTTAACTTTTATTTCAGTATTCAGAGTGGAGTCAATGGAGGGGGACTATAATATATAATAATATATGCCATTTAGCTGACGCTTTTATCCAAAGCGACTTACAGTCATGTGTGCATACATTCTACGTATGGGTGGTCCCGGGAATCGAACCCACTACCCTGGCGTTACAAGCGCCATGCTCTACCAACTGAGCCACAGAAGAACTATGTCTCATGAAGCCGTTAGAAGACTGTTGCTGACTGACAGGAGGTACAGTATAAAATATTTTGCCTATAATAAATTATGTATATCACGTCTCTGTGATTCGATACTCTAGTTAATGATTACATTACTTTTTTTAACACACTGTCTATGTTTTGCTCAGTCTGGCAGTAAACCCAGAGCTAATGTCTCTTTCGGCTGCTGATGACAACAACTGCATGTAAAGTGTTGTTCTACATCTATTGGTGCAGATTAACTCATGTTTATTGATGCAGATTAACTCATGTTTATTGGTGCAGATTAACTCATGTTTATTGGTGCAGATTAACTCATGTTTATTGGTGCAGATTAACTCATGTTTATTGGTGCAGATTAACTCATGTTTATTGGTGCAGATTAACTCATGTTTATTGGTGCAGATTAACTCATGTTTATTGGTGCAGATTAACTCATGTTTATTGGTGCAGATTAACTCATGCTGATTGGTGCAGATTAACTCATGCTGATTGGTGCAGATTAACTCATGCTGATTGGTGCAGATTAACTCATGTTTATTGGTGCAGATTAACTCATGTTTATTGGTGCAGATTAACTCATGTTTATTGGTGCAGATTAACTCATGTTTATTGGTGCAGATTAACTCATGTTTATTGGTGATTAACTCAGTTTATTAAGATTAACTCATGTTTATTGGTGTTTAACTCATGTTTATTGGTGCAGATTAACTCATGTTTATTGGTGCAGATTAACTCATGTTTATTGGTGCAGATTAACTCATGTTTATTGGTGCAGATTAACTCATGTTTATTGGTGCAGATTAACTCATGTTTATTGGTGCAGATTAACTCATGTTTATTGATGCAGATTAACTCATGTTTATTGGTGCAGATTAACTCATGTTTATTGTTTATTGGTGCAGATTAACTCATGTTTATTGATGCAGATTAACTCATGTTTATTGGTGCAGATTAACTCATGTTTATTGGTGCAGATTAACTCATGCTGATTGGTGCAGATTAACTCATGTTTATTGGTGCAGATTAACTCATGTTTATTGGTGCAGATTAACTCATGTTTATTGGTGCAGATTAACTCATGTTTATTGGTGCAGATTAACTCATGTTTATTGGTGCAGATTAACTCATGTTTATTGGTGCAGATTAACTCATGTTTATTGGTGCAGATTAACTCATGTTTATTGGTGCAGATTAACTCATGTTTATTGGTGCAGATTAACTCATGTTTATTGGTGCAGATTAACTCATGTTTATTGGTGCAGATTAACTCATGTTTATTGGTGCAGATTAACTCATGTTTATTGATGCAGATTAACTCATGTTTATTGATGCAGATTAACTCATGTTTATTGATGCAGATTAACTCATGTTTATTGGTGCAGATTAACTCATGTTTATTGGTGCAGATTAACTCATGTTTATTGTTTTATTGGTGCAGATTAACTCATGTTTATTGATGCAGATTAACTCATGTTTATTGGTGCAGATTAACTCATGTTTATTGATGCAGATTAACTCATGTTTATTGATGCAGATTAACTCATGTTTATTGGTGCAGATTAACTCATGTTTATTGGTGCAGATTAACTCATGTTTATTGGTGCAGATTAACTCATGTTTATTGATGCAGATTAACTCATGTTTATTGATGCAGATTAACTCATGTTTATTGGTGCAGATTAACTCATGTTTATTGGTGCAGATTAACTCATGTTTATTGGTGCAGATTAACTCATGTTTATTGATGCAGATTAACTCATGTTTATTGGTGCAGATTAACTCATGTTTATTGATGCAGATTAACTCATGTTTATTGGTGCAGATTAACTCATGTTTATTGATGCAGATTAACTCATGTTTATTGGTGCAGATTAACTCATGTTTATTGGTGCAGATTAACTCATGTTTATTGGTGCAGATTAACTCATGTTTATTGATGCAGATTAACTCATGTTTATTGATGCAGATTAACTCATGTTTATTGGTGCAGATTAACTCATGTTTATTGGTGCAGATTAACTCATGTTTATTGGTGCAGATTAACTCATGTTTATTGATGCAGATTAACTCATGTTTATTGGTGCAGATTAACTCATGTTTATTGATGCAGATTAACTCATGTTTATTGGTGCAGATTAACTCATGTTTATTGACGCAGATTAACTCATGTTTATTGATGCAGATTAACTCATGTTTATTTGTGCAGATTAACTCATGCTTTATTGGTGCAGATTAACTCATGTTTATTGATGCAGATTAACTCATGTTTATTGATGCAGATTAACTCATGTTTATTGGTGCAGATTAACTCATGTTTATTGGTGCAGATTAACTCATGTTTATTGATGCAGATTAACTCATGTTTATTTGTGCAGATTAACTCATGCTGATTGATGCAGATTAACTCATGTTTATTGATGCAGATTAACTCATGTTTATTGGTGCAGATTAACTCATGTTTATTGGTGCAGATTAACTCATGTTTATTGATGCAGATTAACTCATGTTTATTTGTGCAGATTAACTCATGTTTATTGGTGCAGATTAACTCATGCTGATTGGTGCAGATTAACTCATGTTTATTGATGCAGATTAAGTCATGCATATTGATGCAGATTAACTCATGTTTATTGATGCAGATTAACTCATGCTGATTGGTGCAGATTAACCCATGTTTATTGGTGCAGATTAACTCATGCTGATTGGTGCAGATTAACTCATGCTGATTGGTGCAGATTAACCCATGTTTATTGATGCAGATTAACTCATGTTTATTGATGCAGATTAACTCATGCTGATTGGTGCAGATTAACTCATGTTTATTGGTGCAGATTAAGTCATGCATATTGATGCAGATTAATTTGTGTATATTGGTGCAGATTAACTCATGCATATTGATGCACATTACCTCATGCATATTGATGCAGATTAACTCATGCATATTGTGTCACGCCCTGACCTTAGAGAGCCTTTTCATTTCTCTATTTGGTGAGGTCAGGGTGTGATTTGGGTGGGCATTCTAGTTTTCTATTTCTTTGTTGGCCGGGTATGGTTCCCAATCAGCTGTCTATCGTTGTCTCTGATTGGGAATCTGTTATGGGATTTTTTTAGGAATAATGACTGAATGATGTTTACATTTAACGTAGAACTATAACTAACAGAATACTACCCTGTCACTGTATGATTGTATGAATCTTATTAGAATCATAACACTAAATCTAATGTGTGTAGTTTTCGTCCAGAATTAGAAGGACTGTCTGTTCCTTGTTAGAAACGAATGGAGCTATCGTCAGACCGGCCGGAATACTGTGTTCCTTACAGGACATCCTCTCCCCACCCAGGGAGGGGAGAGACCTGGGGCTTGTAGTAGATTGTTTAACAGGTGGCAGACAATGTGAGAAGGCTTGTGAACTATATTGCCATTGTATCTGAGAGGAGGCGGGACATTTCTGACGAAATGAGCGGTATATAAACCAATGTACATGGTATTATGACCAGAGCTCTCTAAATAAACAGTCCTGACAATTGTAGATGGGCCTCGGTATGATTCTTTACAAGCAGTTTCCTACAAATTATGGGTATCAGGCTGAGTAATCAATTCAATTGGGTTTATGAACACTGAGAACTCAATTCTAAACTCATGCTGATTGGTGCATATTAACTCATGCTGATTGGTGCATATTAACTCATGCTGATTGGTGCAGATTAACTCATGCTGATTGGTGCATATTAACTCATGCTGATTGGTGCATATTAACTCATGCTGATTGGTGCATATTAACTCGTGCTGATTGGTGCATATTAACTCGTGCTGATTGGTGCAGATGAACTCATGCTGATTGGTGCAGATGAACTCATGCTGATTGGTGCAGATGAACTCATGCTGATTGGTGCAGATGAACTCATGCTGATTGGTGCAGATGAACTCATGCTGATTGGTGCAGATGAACTCATGCTGATTGGTGCATATGAACTCATGCTGATTGGTGCAGATGAACTCATGCTGATTGGTGCAGACTAACTCATGCTGATTGGTGCAGATGAACTCATGCTGATTGGTGCAGACTAACTCATGCTGATTGGTGCAGATGAACTCATGCTGATTGGTGCAGACAACTCATGCTGATTGGTGCAGATGAACTCATGTTTTTGCTCCTGGTTTCGTCCCTCTGGTTCAGTGATTATTTATTAGTAGTAGCATAATTCATAAATGGCAGTGTTTTATATGGACCCATTTTGGTTCAGTGAAGAAGAACCTCCAGGGACTTCAAACTCAACTCTGGACCTCGAAGCCAGTTCAACTGCATTTAAAAAAATATTTCTCCCATCTAATCAGCGACTGGTTACGATCTGGGACAACAGGTGTGTGCAATTAATTATCAGGTAGAAGAGAAAACCAGCAGGCTCTGGACCTCGTAGGGGTAAGAGTTGAATACCCCTGCTCTAGGGTTCTGATCAAATAACCCTATAAAAGGGTTCTAATATAGAATGTCGAGGAGTTCCACACAGGAAGCAAGCAATAGAACCCTTTTTGGTTCTATAAGGAATCTTAGGTACCATCTGCTATCGTTCCATTCCTTGACACGCCAAACAAAGTCCAGATTGTAATGTTTGCATAAGGAGTAAGCATCGAACCCCTCTGAACAATACAACTCATTCTTACCTTAATATGCCAAGCTGTTTCATCACAGGTTAGTTTAACTTTATTAAAGACTTCCAGTTTCTCCTGTAAGGGCTTCAGGGCAGTCTGGAGCTCCTCCTACAATGAAACATTGACACTTTACTATGGACAGAGTCTCTGTGTTCTAGTGTTACTATGGACAGAGCATCTGTGTTCTAGTGTTACTATGGACAGAGTCTCTGTGTTCTAGTGTTACTATGGACAAAGCATCTGTATTCTAGTGTTACTATGGACAGAGCATCTGTGTTCTAGTGTTACTATGGACAGAGCATCTGTGTCCTAGCTTTACTATGGACAGAGTCTCTGTGTTCTAGCGTTACTATGGACAGAGCATCTGTGTTCTAGTGTTACTATGGACAGAGTCTCTGTGTTCTAGTGTTACTATGGACAGAGCATCTGTGTTCTAGTGTTACTATGGACAGAGTCTCTGTGTTCTAGTGTTACTATGGACAGAGCATCTGTGTTCTAGTGTTACTATGGACAGAGTCTGTGTTCTAGTGTTACTATGGACAGAGCATCTGTGTTCTAGTGTTACTATGGACAGAGTCTCTGTGTTCTAGTGTTACTATGGACAGAGTCTCTGTGTTCTAGTGTTACTATGGACAGAGTCTCTGTGTTCTAGTGTTACTATGGACAGAGTCTCTGTGTTCTAGTGTTACTATGGACAGAGTCTCTGTGTTCTCGTGTTACTATGGACAGAGTCTCTGTGTTCTAGTGTTACTATGGACAAAGCCTCTGTGTTCTAGCTCTGTGTTCTTAGGCATTAACACACACACACACACACACACACACACACACACACACACACACACACACACACCATTTTAGACAGCTGAAAATACACAAGAACATATTGATACCTTATGATCCTGTACAGCCTCAGCTAGCGGTTTGTGGTTACGTTGTCTCATATCCTGCCACACCAAACAGACAGGCTGTTTGTCCTCCAGCTCCAGTGTCTCTCCATGCAGACCGCAGAGTGCAGAGCTTATCTTGCTTGTTGATTTCTGACTACCTGTATGTGACTGTGAGAAGGCCTCACACAGGCTCTCTAGAGGAAGGTTAGGAGGATACCAGTCTTTGGAACATTTTCTCCTGCAGACCGGACATTCCCGATATCCCCTTTGTTTCCAGGTTTCCCGCAGACAGGTGTCACAGAAGCTGTGGCCACACGGCACTAGAACGGGATCCTTGAAGATGTCACGGCACACAAGACAGGAGAGATCCTGCTATTGGAAAGATGAACCAGAAGCCATTTTGTAATGAAATCAGTCACTTCCCTCTAATAGCCCCTGAAAGAAGCAGACATTGACTTCAGTGTTGTTTAAATCTTAGTGTTGATGATATTGTCCTGCTCTTCAATAGATGCTGTGAGTCTTGAAGTTGTGGTAAGTTAGTTGTAGTGAGTTATAGAGTCCTTTATAGTGTCTTCTGGCCACCGTATCTGGGACTGTACCCTTCTGAACTTTTGACTCTCTGCAGTACAGGTGGCTTAGGGGTGGGGCTTAGGAGTGTGTATGTGTGTATGTGTGTGTGTGTGTGTGTGTGTGTGTGTGTGTGTGTGTGTGTGTGTGTGTGTGTGTGTGTGTGTGTGTGTGTGTGTGTGTGTGTGTGTGTGTGTGTGTGTGTGTGTGTGTGTAACCTGTGTGCAATCTAAGTGTCTCATGATCTCTTACATCATGAGTATATATATATAGTATATATACACCTGTTCTGAAAGGCCCCAGGGTCTGGAACACCACCAAGCAAGCGACACCATGAAGACCAAGGAGCTCTCCAACCAGGTCAGGGACAAAGCTGTGGGGAAGTACAGATCAGGGTTGGGTTATAAACAAATATCAGAAACTTTGAACGTCCCACGGAGCACCATTTAATCGATTATTTAAAAAATGTAAAGAATATGGCACCAACCACAACAAACCTGCCAAGAGAGGGCCCCCCACCAAAACTCACGGACCAGGCAAGGAGGGCATTAATCAGAGAGGCAACAAAGAGACCAAAGATAACCCTGAAGGAGCTGCAAAGCTCCACAGCGGAGATTGGAGTATCTGTCCATAGTACCACTTTAAGCCATACACTCCACAGAGCTTGGCTTTACGGAAGAGTAGCCATTGCTTAAATAAACAAATAAGCAAACACGTTTGGTGTTCACCAAAAGGCATGTGGGAGACTCTCCAAACATATGGAAGAAGGTACTCTGGCCAGATGAGACTAAAATTGAGCTGTTTGTCCATCAAGGAAAACCCTATGTCTTGCGCAAACCTAACACCTCTCATCACCCCGAGAACACCATCCCATGATGATTTTCATCGGCAGGGACTGGGAAACTGGTCAGAATTGAAGGAATGATGGATGGCACTAAATACAGGGGAATTCTTGAGGGAAACCTGTTTCAGTCTTCCAGAGATTTGAGACTGGGACGGAGGTTCACCTTCCAACAGGACAATGACCCTAAGCATACTGCTAAAGCAACACTTGAGTGGTTTAAGGGGAAACATTTAAATATCTTAGTCAAAGCCCAGACCTCAATCCAATTGGGAATCTGTGGTATGACTTAAAGATTGCTGTACACCAGCGGAACTCATCCAACATGAAGGAGTTGGAGCAGTTTTGCCTTGAAGAATCGGCAACAATCTCAGTGGCTAGATGTGTCAACCTTATAGAGACATACCCCAAGAGACTTGCAGCTGTAATTGCTATAAAAGGTGGTTCTACAAAGTATTGACTTGGGGGGGATAGTTATGCACTCTCAAGTTTTCTGTGTTTTTGTCTTATCTCTTGTTTGTTTCACAATAAAACATATTTTGTATCTTGAAAGTGGTAGACATGTTGTGTAAATCAACTGATACAAACCCTCAGAAATCCATTTTAATTCCAGGTTGTAAGGCAACAAAATAGGAAAAATACCAAAGGGGGTGAATACTTTGGCAAGCCACTGTATAGGGAATAGGGTGTCATTTGGGACACAACCCCTACGGTGTCCCTGCCTGCTATGACAGGTATATACAGTATGCAACTCTAAATAACACATCGATCTCTGTCAGTACAATTTCTAATATAGTGAATGAAATCACTTTGACAAAGATGAATGACAGCAATGAGTTACAATCGCTCCCTCTCTTTCTCTCTCTCTGTCTCAATTCAATACATTTTAAGGGCTTCATTGGCATAGGAAACATATGTTAAGATTGCCAAAGCAAGTGAAGTAGATATTATAGAATGGAGAAAGGAATCCCAATGAACAAATTAACGTATAACAAGACTGTCGACCAATCCGGTTCACCTTGTCATGCTGCGTCACGCGGTTGCTAAGCTAATCGTCACGCAATCCCTTCTAAAAAAATAGGATTAGATGGCTCATTCGAATGAAGACATCTTTTTGAATGTTAAAAGACGAGACAGAGGCGAGTAACCAGTCTTATTCAGTACATTGCAATTATATCCGGGTATCTCAAGCACACCTGTAAAACACATGAGTTGCAGTAATTAACATTTACCAACTGATGGCATCACTCCCCCCTCCCCCTTCAATCCATTTTGCTCATGACCTTACAAAGGCACCCTTTGCCAGATCTGTGTAAAGCTGTTCTAATTCTAGTTGTAAAGACTTGAACACAGACTCCTCTTCTTCAGATAGATTATATTTCTTTAGAAAACTGCCAAGCTTGCTCATCATCTCCCTTTTCTCTAAGGTTCTTTAATTGCATCAGCTCTTTGGCACGTTTAGTGGCTACCACTCTGACTTTATATATGAAACATTCCCATCTTACTTCCGTGACCCATGTCTTTTCTTGCAAAAATATCTTTAGTTAATGATTTGATGTTTTCAGTGAGAGTAGTATCTTTAAGAAGTGTGTTGTTTATTTTCCAATATCCTCAAGTACCTTTTGATTTTTTTACTAGCTTGTAAATTCAGGGAAATCAAGTGAGAGGGAGCCAAGATGGCGTCGCTGTGAGAGGGAGCCAAGATGGCGTCGCTGTGAGAGGGAGCCAAGATGGCGTCGCTGTGAGAGGGAGCCAAGATGGCGTCGCTGTGAGAGGGAGCCAAGATGGAGGGAGCCAAGATGGCGTCGCTGTGAGAGGGAGCCAAGATGGCGTCGCTGTGAGAGGGAGCCAAGATGGCGTCGCTGTGAGAGGGAGCCAATATGGCGTCGCTGCGAGAGGGAGTGTTTTCTCGCTCTTCAAAACAACATCGAGGGTTAGGTGGCTAACAGTCAAATATTGTTTTATGGACATGGGATAAGTTCAGAGTTAGTTTTTGTCAAGTTGAATGGGAAGAACATGACAGAAAGACAAGAGTAGACGAAATATCCAAGTCTCACAGAAGACAGCAGACATGCTAGTTATCCACAACGAAAACCAGAGCAGCATGGACACACAAGAAGCCACAAACTCAAAGCAAGCGAAAGAACAAAAAGCTGACCAGGATGAAATCCTTGCAGCCTCTTTACCTCAGACCCCAATTAAAAATCCACCGGTGAAAAAAGTAAAAAACGACATTTCCATGTCAGAACTTTTCTCTGCAATCCAGTCCCTGTCTACTAAACAAGACGCTCTCCAAAGTGTCCATCATAGAGTGGGCTACCGAAGAAACATCCAAAGAAGATTGATCATTTGTCAGAAACTGTCGTTCAACCAAAATTGTGAGCGAGAACAAGGAAAAGATAACAGATGGCATCACTGTGCCAACATCCTCCCGAGTTGTCACATCAGACAGTTGTGACATCAGACAGTTGTGACATCAGACAGTTGTGACATCAGACAGTTGTGACATCAGACAGTTGTGACATCAGACAGTTGTGACATCAGACAGTTGTGACATCAGACAGTTGTGACATCAGACAGTTGTGACATCAGACAGTTGTGACATCAGACAGTTGTGACATCAGACAGTTGTGACATCAGACAGTTGTGACATCAGACAGTTGTGACATCAGACAGTTGTGACATCAGACAGTTGTGACATCAGACAGTATTGAAATCAGACATGTGCATTCGGGAAAGGATGTACATTTGATTTTTTTAAATGAATACATTTGCAAAAATGTCTAAAAACCTGTTTTTGCTTTGTCATTATGGGTTATTGTGTGTAGATTGAGAAGGGAAAACAATGATTTAATCAATTTTAGAATAAGGCTGTAACGTAACCAAATGTGGAAAAAGTTAAGGGGTCTGAATACTTTCCGAATGCGCTGAATGATAATGTTTTTAGCAATCTTAAAGTCGTAAACTTCCAGTGTAGTGGGAGCGACTTTATCACGATACTACATAATAAAAATATATATTTTTTTTGAATTTTACCTTTATTTAACTAGGCAAGTCAGTTAAGAACAAATTCTTATTTTTTTATTTTTTTACTTTATTTTTTTATTTTTTTATTTTTTATTTTCAATGACGGCCTGGGAACAGTGGGGTTAACTGGTCTAGGAACAGTGGGTTAACTGGTCTAGGAACAGTGGGGTTAACTGGTCTAGGAACAGTGGGGTTAACTGGTCTAGGAACAGTGGAACAGTGGGTTAACTGGTCTAGGAACAGTGGGTTAACTGGTCTAGGAACAGTGGGTTAACTGGTCTAGGAACAGTGGAACAGTGGGTTAACTGGTCTAGGAACAGTGGGTTAACTGGTCTAGGAACAGTGGGTTAACTGGTCTAGGAACAGTGTGTTAACTGGTCTAGGAACAGTGTGGTTAACTGGTCTAGGAACAGTGTGTTAACTGCCTCTAGGAACAGTGGGGTTAACTGGTCTAGGAACAGTGGGGTTAACTGGTCTAGGAACAGTGGGTTAACTTGTCTAGGAACAGTGGGTTAACTGGTCTAGGAACAGTGGGTTAACTGGTCTAGGAACAGTGGGGTTAACTGGTCTAGGAACAGTGGGGTTAACTGGTCTAGGAACAGTGGGTTAACTGGTCTAGGAACAGTGGGTTAACTGGTCTAGGAACAGTGGGTTAACTGGTCTAGGAACAGTGTGTTAACTGGTCTAGGAACAGTGGGGTTAACTGGTCTAGGAACAGTGTGTTAACTGGTCTAGGAACAGTGGGGTTAACTGGTCTAGGAACAGTGGGGTTAACTGGTCTAGGAACAGTGGGTTAACTGGTCTAGGAACAGTGGGTTAACTGGTCTAGGAACAGTGGGTTAACTGGTCTAGGAACAGTGTGTTAACTGGTCTAGGAACAGTGGGGTTAACTGGTCTAGGAACAGTGTGTTAACTGGTCTAGGAACAGTGGGGTTAACTGCCTGTTCAGGGGGCAGAACGACAGATACACATGAAAACATGAAACATGAAAACCCAGGGAATCGACAGAACAATCCCTCAAGAGATGCACAAAAACAATGATAACATTCAAAATGAGTGAACCATCCCTTTAATTGTGACGCTTGTTATGTGATCTGCTCACCCAGAGGTTAGACAGAAAAACAGCTTCTATCTCAAGGCCATTAGACTGTTAAATATCCCTCACTAGAGCCGGCTTCCAGCCGGTTACGCAACGCTGCCCCATATACATAGACATGGAATCACTGGTCACTTTAATAATGGAACACTAGTCACTTTAATAATGGAACACTGGTCACTTTAATAATGGAACACTAGTCACTTTAATAGTGTTTACATACTGCTTTACCCATATCTATCAGATGGGAAGGTAAGAATAAAAAAATAACAATAGTTTTAATGATCCAATAGGGGCAGGGAATAGACAGTTCAAGGCAGGCAGGGGTCAATAAACCAGAGGTGAGACAACGGTACCGGACGGCAGGCAGGCTCAGGGTCAGCAGAGGTCAAAAATCCAGCTGGGGGTAAAGGTACAGATCGGTAGGCAGGGTCAGGGTCAGGCATGCAGAGTGGTCAGGCAGGCTCGCAGTCAGGACAGGCAAGGGTCTAAACCAGGAGGGGGAGAAAAGAGAGATTGGGGGAGAAAAGAGAGACTGGGGGAGGAGAAAAGAGAGACGGGTGGGGGGAGAGAAAAGAGAGACTGGGTGGGGGGAGAAAAGAGAGACTGGGGGAGGAGAAAAGAGAGACTGGAGGGGGAGAAAAAAAAGACTGGGGGAGGAGAAAAGAGAGACTGGGGGAGGAGAGAAAAAAGAGAGACTGGGGGAGAAAAGAGAGACTGGGGGGGGGGAGAACAGAGAGACTGGGGGAGAAAAGATAGACTGGGAAAAAGCAGGAGCTGAGAAACAAACTGGTGCTTGACTATATACACAGGGGATGATGGAGAAGATGGGCGACACCTGGAGGGGGGGTGGAGACAAGCACAAAGACAGGTGAAACAGATCAGGGTGTATATACTGTATATACTGTATTCTATTCGGGAAGAGAAAGGGCATTACAACTATTTCAGACGTTTACATCAATGATACTTTTGCCACGTTCGCACAAGTTGAGGGAACTCAGTTGTACGAACTCCATCTGAAGACAAAAACCTGAATACATCATCTGTACAAAAACATTGCTCACTATGCCTAACAATAATAGTTGCTATGCATGCTACTGTAAAAGTATAGCTTCTGTCCCTCTCCTCACCCTTACTTGGGCTCAAACCAGGGACCCTCTGCACACATCAACAACAGCCACCCTCTAAGCATCGTTACCCATCGCTCCACGAAAGCCGCGGCCCTTGCAGAGCAAAGGGGGAACAACCACTTCAAGGTCTCAGAGCGAGTATAATAATAATAATATATGCCATTTAGCCATTTTTTTTTTTTATTTTTTAGCTGACGTTTTATCAAAGCGACTTACAGTCATGTGTGCATACATTCTACGTATGGGTGGTCCCAGGAATCGAACCCACTACCCTGGCGTTACAAGCGCCATGCTCTACCAACTGAGCCACAGAAGGACGTCAGCCGATTTAAACGCTATTAGCGCGCACCACCGCTAACTAGCTAGCTATTTCACATTGGTTACACTTACCCCCCTTTTGACCTCCTCCTTTTCCGCAGCAACCAGTGATCCGGGTCACGGCACCAATGTAACAGTATTGCTTCTCGTCCATTTCACATCAGTCACACTACCTAGTAACGTCTTATCACTTAGCCAAGCTACAAGCTCTGCAGTTGGAAGGTCTATGTTTTCATATACTTTGCTATTGATATTTAATTGGATATATCCATGATAATAGTTGTTGCATGATTTCTCCTGGTTCCAGAAAAGTTCAAGCCCAGGGTTAATAAATGTGTTTGGGAACACTGGCCCACAATTCACTGTGAAAAAGCCTTTATTAATTCCTTGCTTTTCGAAAGTCTACCAACCTTGGCAGGAATGCCAGCTGAGATAGCTACTCTAACTTGATTGATAGACTGAAATGGTAGCTAGTTAGGTGCCCAACCTCCCGACCTCATATCTGGGCCACCTAAAGCCAAAATCATAAAATTGCTAGGTGGCTTGTAGTATTACAGATAAACAATAACAACATCAACATTAAACGGTACCAGTCAAAAAAGTTTGATTCAGACAGGGCTCAACCCACTGTAGCTGATTCAGACAGGGCTCAACCCACTGTGGCAGATTCAGACAGGGCTCAACCCACTGTGGCAGATTCAGACAGGGCTCAACCCACTGTGGCAGATTCAGACAGGGCTCAACCCACTGTAGCAGATTCAGACAGGGCTCAACCCACTGTGGCAGATTCAGACAGGGCTCAACCCACTGTGGCAGATTCAGACAGGGCTCAACCCACTGTAGCTGATTCAGACAGGGCTCAACCCACTGTAGCAGATTCAGACAGGGCTCAACCCACTGTAGCAGATTCAGACAGGGCTCAACCCACTGTGGCAGATTCAGACAGGGCTCAACCCACTGTAGCAGATTCAGACAGGGCTCAAACCACTGTAGCAGATTCAGACAGGGCTCAAACCACTGTAGCAGATTCAGACAGGGCTCAACCCACTGTAGCAGATTCAGACAGGGCTCAACCCACTGTAGCTGATTCAGACAGGGCTCAACCCACTGTAGCAGATTCAGACAGGGCTCAACCCACTGTAGCAGATTCAGACAGGGCTCAACCCACTGTAGCAGATTCAGACAGGGCTCAACCCACTGTAGCAGATTCAGACAGGGCTCAACCCACTGTAGCAGATTCAGACAGGGCTCAAACCACTGTAGCAGATTCAGACAGGGCTCAACCCACTGTAGCAGATTCAGACAGGGCTCAACCTACTGTAGCTGATTCAGACAGGGCTCAACCCACTGTAGCAGATTCAGACAGGGCTCAACCCACTGTAGCAGATTCAGACAGGGCTCAACCCACTGTAGCAGATTCAGACAGGGCTCAACCCACTGTAGCTGATTCAGACAGGGCTCAACCCACTGTAGCAGATTCAGACAGGGCTCAACCCACTGTAGCAGATTCAGACAGGGCTCAACCCACTGTAGCAGATTCAGACAGGGCTCAACCCACTGTAACAGATTCAGACAGGGCTCAACCCACTGTAGCTGATTCAGACAGGGTAAAAATACTAACAAATTAAATATAGAGGACACTTGTACCTGTCCAGTGTTACATTCCTCAAAACTGCATATGAGAGAGTGATCATGAAGACATGGCTAAAGGTGAATCAGATTTGTGAACATGGTCCCTAGCTGTGTGTTGCCGCTTTCCATGTTGTCTGTTGTCTGTAGCTTGTGAGGTGTGGAAACACTTTGTTGCTTTTATGGATTTTGTCTTGTTGCTTTTTGTCCTATGTTGCTCTGTCTCTATGGTATGTCTTGCTTGTCCTATGTTGCTCTGTCTCTATGGTATGTCTTGCTTGTCCTATGTTGCTCTGTCTGTATGCTATGTCTTGCTTGTCCTATGTTGCTCTGTCTCTATGGTATGTCTTGCTTGTCCTATGTTGCTCTGTCTGTATGCTACGTCTTGCTTGTCCTATGTTGCTCTGCGTGTGCTCACTGCTCAATGATTGTCTATATTGTAAATGTTTTTAATAACCTGCCCAGGGACTGCGGTTGAAAATTAACCGGCTGGCTAAAACCGTCACTTTTACTGAAACGTTGATTAATGGGCCCTGTACAAATAAAAGATAAACTCAACTCAAACTGGGTCATGGGTGAAAGTATTATGCACAGTAGCCTCCCACAGGGCACAGATGTCAGTCACTTCTACTTCTACCTTTTGATTTACATTTTGTTGAACTCGATGTGAATTAAATGTGAAATCAACCAAGAAAAGGACACCCGTCATTTGGATTTTGGTTAAAAATTGTGTGAAAAAAAATAAAAAATAAAAAAAAAGATTAAATTGACTTACGTTGATAACTTTTTGCAAATTCAATCCGTTTTATTTTGTTTTTATGCTACGACTCCACTCGTTGTTCTCTGTGCCGCTGCCAAACAATAACATGACAATGTGGAATGTTAGCACAAACAGACTGGGGACCCAGGCTAGACCTACAGATATGAGGGAAGACATAAATATGTACTGTATGATGCAATCCTATGGGATTTAACCCGTATGAATGTTAAGGTGTTGGGCAAAGCATTTCTATCTTTTGGACATGGTTGATAGACTGGGTGGGTGGAGAGAGAGCAGCCATTGGTAGACTGGGTGGGTGGAGAGAGAGCAGGCATTGGTAGACTGGGTGGGTGGAGAGAGAGCAGGCATTGGTAGACTGGGTGGGTGGAGAGAGAGCAGACATTGGTAGACTGGGTGGGTGGAGAGAGAGCAAACATTGGTAGACTGGGTGGGTGGAGAGAGAGCAAACATTGGTAGACTGGGTGGGTGGAGAGAGAGCAGGCATTGGTAGACTGGGTGGGTGGAGAGAGAGCAGGCATTGGTAGATGGTGGGTGGAGAGAGCAGCCATTGATAGACTGGGTGGGTGGAGAGAGAGCAGCCATTGGTAGACTGGGTGGGTGGAGAGAGAGCAAACATTGGTAGACTGGGTGGGTGGAGAGAGAGCAAACATTGGTAGACTGGGTGGGTGGAGAGAGAGCAGGCATTGGTAGACTGGGTGGGTGGAGAGAGAGCAGGCATTGGTAGACTGGGTGGAGAGAGAGTAGACATTGGTAGACGGTGGGTGGAGAGAGAGCAGACATTGATAGACTGGGTGGGTGGAGAGAGAGCAGGCATTGGTAGACTGGGTGGGTGGAGAGAGCAGGCATTGGTAGACTGGGTGGGTGGAGAGAGAGCAGGCATTGGTAGACTGGGTGGGTGGAGAGAGAGCAGGCATTGGTAGACTGGGTGGGTGGAGAGAGAGCAGGCATTGGTAGACTGGGTGGGTGGAGAGAGAGCAGACATTGATAGACTGGGTGGGTGGAGAGAGAGCAGGCATTGGTAGACTGGGTGGGTGGAGAGAGAGCAGGCATTGGTAGACTGGGTGGGTGGAGAGAGAGCAGACATTGGTAGACTGGGTGGGTGGAGAGAGAGCAGGCATTGGTAGACTGGGTGGGTGGAGAGAGAGCAGGCATTGGTAGACTGGGTGGGTGGAGAGAGAGCAGGCATTGGTAGACTGGGTGGGTGGAGAGAGAGCAGGCATTGGTAGATGGTGGGTGGAGAGAGAGCAGCCATTGATAGACTGGGTGGGTGGAGAGAGAGCAGCCATTGGTAGACTGGGTGGGTGGAGAGAGAGCAAACATTGGTAGACTGGGTGGGTGGAGAGAGAGCAAACATTGGTAGACTGGGTGGGTGGAGAGAGAGCAGGCATTGGTAGACTGGGTGGGTGGAGAGAGAGCAGGCATTGGTAGACTGGGTGGGTGGAGAGAGAGCAGACATTGGTAGACTGGGTGGGTGGAGAGAGAGCAAACATTGGTAGACTGGGTGGGTGGAGAGAGAGCAAACATTGGTAGACTGGGTGGGTGGAGAGAGAGCAGGCATTGGTAGACTGGGTGGGTGGAGAGAGAGCAGGCATTGGTAGATGGTGGGTGGAGAGAGAGCAGCCATTGATAGACTGGGTGGGTGGAGAGAGAGCAGCCATTGGTAGACTGGGTGGGTGGAGAGAGAGCAAACATTGGTAGACTGGGTGGGTGGAGAGAGAGCAAACATTGGTAGACTGGGTGGGTGGAGAGAGAGCAGGCATTGGTAGACTGGGTGGGTGGAGAGAGAGCAGGCATTGGTAGACTGGGTGGAGAGAGAGCAGACATTGGTAGACGGTGGGTGGAGAGAGAGCAGACATTGATAGACTGGGTGGGTGGAGAGAGAGCAGGCATTGGTAGACTGGGTGGGTGGAGAGAGAGCAGGCATTGGTAGACTGGGTGGGTGGAGAGAGAGCAGGCATTGGTAGACTGGGTGGGTGGAGAGAGAGCAGGCATTGGTAGACTGGGTGGGTGGAGAGAGAGCAGGCATTGGTAGACTGGGTGGGTGGAGAAGAGCAGACATTGATAGACTGGGTGGGTGGAGAGAGAGCAGGCATTGGTAGACTGGGTGGGTGGAGAGAGAGCAGGCATTGGTAGACTGGGTGGGTGGAGAGAGAGCAGACATTGGTAGACTGGGTGGGTGGAGAGAGAGCAGGCTTTGTTAGACTGGGTGGGTGGAGAGAGAGCAGGCATTGATAGACTTGGTGGGTGGAGAGAGAGCAGACATTGGTAGACTGGGTGGGTGGAGAGAGAGCAGGCATTGGTAGACTGGGTGGGTGGAGAGGAGCAGGCATTGGTAGACTGGGTGGAGAGAGAGCAGACATTGGTAGACGGTGGGTGGAGAGAGAGCAGCCATTGATAGACTGGGTGGGTGGAGAGAGAGCAGGCATTGGTAGACTGGGTGGGTGGAGAGAGAGCAGGCATTGGTAGACTGGGTGGGTGGAGAGAGAGCAGGCATTGGTAGACTGGGTGGGTGGAGAGAGAGCAGGCATTGGTAGACTGGGTGGGTGGAGAGAGAGCAGACATTGGTAGACTGGGTGGGTGGAGAGAGCAAACATTGGTAGACTGGGTGGGTGGAGAGAGAGCAGGCATTGGTAGACTGGGTGGGTGGAGAGAGAGCAGGCATTGGTAGATGGTGGGTGGAGAGAGAGCAGCCATTGATAGACTGGGTGGGTGGAGAGAGAGCAGCCATTGGTAGACTGGGTGGGTGGAGAGAGCAGCACATTGGTAGACTGGGTGGGTGGAGAGAGAGCAAACATTGGTAGACTGGGTGGGTGGAGAGAGCAGGCATTGGTAGACTGGGTGGGTGGAGAGAGCAGGCATTGGTGACTGGGTGGAGAGAGAGCAGACATTGGTAGACGGTGGGTGGAGAGACATTGATAGACTGGGTGGGTGGAGAGAGAGCAGGCATTGGTAGACTGGGTGGGTGGAGAGAGAGCAGGCATGGAGACTGGGTGGGTGGAGAGCAGGCATTGGTAGACTGGGTGGGTGGAGAGAGAGCAGGCATTGGTAGACTGGGTGGGTGGAGAGAGAGCAGGCATTGGTAGACTGGGTGGGTGGAGAGAGAGCAGACATTGATAGACTGGGTGGGTGGAGAGAGAGCAGGCATTGGTAGACTGGGTGGGTGGAGAGAGCAGGCATTGGTAGACTGGGTGGGTGGAGAGAGCAGACATTGGTAGACTGGGTGGGTGGAGAGAGAGCAGGCATTGGTAGACTGGGTGGGTGGAGAGAGAGTAGGCATTGATAGACTTGGTGGGTGGAGAGAGAGCAGACATTGGTAGACTGGGTGGGTGGAGAGAGAGCAGGCATTGGTAGACTGGGTGGGTGGAGAGAGCAGGCATTGGTAGACTGGGTGGAGAGAGAGCAGACATTGGTAGACGGTGGGTGGAGAGAGAGCAGCCATTGATAGACTGGGTGGGTGGAGAGAGAGCAGGCATTGGTAGACTGGGTGGGTGGAGAGAGAGCAGGCATTGGTAGACTGGGTGGGTGGAGAGAGCAGGCATTGGTAGACTGGGTGGGTGGAGAGAGAGCAGGCATTGGTAGACTGGGTGGGTGGAGAGAGAGCAGGCATTGGTAGATGGGTGGGTGGAGAGAGAGCAGGCATTGGTAGACTGGGTGGGTGGAGAGAGAGCAGGCATTGGTAGACTGGGGGTGGAGAGAGAGCAGACATTGGTAGACTGGGTGGGTGGAGAGAGAGCAGACATTGGTAGACTGGGTGGGTGGAGAGAGCAGCCATTGGTAGACTGGGTGGGTGGAGAGAGAGCAAACATTGGTAGACTGGGTGGGTGGAGAGAGAGCAAACATTGGTAGACTGGGTGGGTGGAGAGAGAGCAGGCATTGGTAGACTGGGTGGGTGGAGAGAGAGCAGGCATTGGTAGACTGGGTGGAGAGAGAGCAGACATTGGTAGACGGTGGGTGGAGAGAGAGCAGACATTGATAGACTGGGTGGGTGGAGAGAGAGCAGGCATTGGTAGACTGGGTGGGTGGAGAGAGAGCAGGCATTGGTAGACTGGGTGGGTGGAGAGAGAGCAGGCATTGGTAGACTGGGTGGGTGGAGAGAGAGCAGGCATTGGTAGACTGGGTGGGTGGAGAGAGAGCAGGCATTGGTAGACTGGGTGGGTGGAGAGAGAGCAGACATTGATAGACTGGGTGGGTGGAGAGAGAGCAGGCATTGGTAGACTGGGTGGGTGGAGAGAGAGCAGGCATTGGTAGACTGGGTGGGTGGAGAGAGAGCAGACATTGGTAGACTGGGTGGGTGGAGAGAGAGCAGGCATTGGTAGACTGGGTGGGTGGAGAGAGAGCAGGCATTGATAGACTTGGTGGGTGGAGAGAGAGCAGACATTGGTAGACTGGGTGGGTGGAGAGAGAGCAGGCATTGGTAGACTGGGTGGGTGGAGAGAGAGCAGGCATTGGTAGACTGGGTGGAGAGAGAGCAGACATTGGTAGACGGTGGGTGGAGAGAGAGCAGCCATTGATAGACTGGGTGGGTGGAGAGAGAGCAGGCATTGGTAGACTGGGTGGGTGGAGAGAGAGCAGGCATTGGTAGACTGGGTGGGTGGAGAGAGAGCAGGCATTGGTAGACTGGGTGGGTGGAGAGAGAGCAGGCATTGGTAGACTGGGTGGGTGGAGAGAGAGCAGGCATTGGTAGACTGGGTGGGTGGAGAGAGAGCAGGCATTGGTAGACTGGGTGGGTGGAGAGAGAGCAGGCATTGGTAGACTGGGGGTGGAGAGAGAGCAGACATTGGTAGACTGGGTGGGTGGAGAGAGAGCAGACATTGGTAGACTGGGTGGGTGGAGAGAGAGCAGACATTGGTAGACTGGGTGGGTGGAGAGAGAGCAGACATTGGTAGATTGGGTGAGTGGAGAGAGAACATACCCGATTATACAGTATTTACACAAAGAGCAGTGCAAATGCAAAGTGTGTCAACAATGAAGGTTTGCATCTGCACTGTTCTACGAGTAAATGTGATTTTGTAAGTCCTAGCGGAGTCCTAGCGGAGTTGGCATGAACTGAAAGCATACATGTGCATGATTCTACCGAGTAAAACACGCCCCTGTAGTCGTAGAGCTGCATCCCAAATGGCCTGGTCCTGGGTTTAAAAAGTAGTAGCGCTGTTCTTGGGGAGATTAGGGTGTCATTGGGGACACGGCCCCTATAGAGTGGTGAACTGACAGGGTTTACTCCAGTACACTCTGCTCCAGTCCGTAGGGGAGTTGACAGAGACCGAAGGGGAGACTATAAGAGGAGGAACGTTGACGTGTACAGCGGATGTATCAGCACAGCGTTGAGTGAGGTAAGTTATACCTGAATCTATATGTATGGAACAGTAACACATTAGGACGTAAATCACCCCTGCACGTGCAGCATTAGATATTTGGTTATTTTCAACAAATATTTGCGGGGGGTTTGTGGATTCTATGGCTCCTTATCTCAGAGCTTGTTTAAATATATATATATATATATATATTTTTTTTAAATCAGCTGTTTTGTCGGTGCAGTTAATTAATCTCTGTTTTGAGTTTCATTTTGCTGCTCTCTCTCATCCGTGTAGAATCAGTCAGTTCTACATCCGTGGAGAATTAGTCAGTTCTACATCCGTGTAGAATTAGTCAGTTCTACATCCGTGGAGAATTAGTCAGTTCTACATCCGTGTAGAATTAGTCCGTTCTACATCAGTGGAGAATTAGTCCGTTCTACATCCTTGTAGAATCAGTCAGTTCATGCTTCTCTGATCGATATTCTTCCGTTTTCATGTTGTTTTACATTGTTTCCTCAATGGCTGGATGCTTTAGTCTTTTAGCTTTAGTCTTTTAGCTTTAGTATTTTAGTTATTTAGTTTTAGTCTTTTAGCTTTAGTCTTTTACCTTTAGTCTTTTAGCTTTAGTCTTTTACCTTTAGTCTTTTAGTCTTTTAGCTTTAGTCTTTTAGCTTTAGTCTTTTAGTCTTTTACCTTTAGTCTTTTACCTTTAGTCTTTTAGCTTTAGTCTTTTAGTCTTTTACCTTTAGTCTTTCAGCTTTAGTCTTTTACCTTTAGTCTTTTAGCTTTAGTCTTTTACCTTTTGTCTTTTACCTTTAGTCTTTCAGCTTTAGTCTTTTACCTTTAGTCTTTCAGCTTTAGTCTTTTACCTTTAGTCTTTCAGCTTTAGTCTTTTAGTCTTTTAGCTTTAGTCTTTTAGTCTTTTACCTTTAGTCTTTCAGCTTTAGTCTTTTACCTTTAGTCTTTTACCTTTAGTCTTTTAGTCTTTTAGCTTTAGTCTTTCAGCTTTAGTCTTTTACCGTACTCTATTTCTTGGGTTTCTTTCTCAATATGAGTCATGAAAGCTATTTTGTTCAAGATCAAAGTGTATGGAAACAGTGATAGAAAATATTTTCATTAGTCAAAAAAATGTGCCTGAGTCTTGTGGTTATCCATTATTATTATTATTACCCGTTATCCATCCAGATCCCATATACCCCTGAGGATGTGGGTTCAAAGCCCATCTTAGCCATTATTATTATTATCATTACCCGTTATCCATCCAGATCCCATATACCCCTGAGGATGTGGGTTCAAAGCCCATCTTAGCCATTATTATTATTATCATTACCCGTTATCCATCCAGATCCCATATACCCCTGAGGATGTGGGTTCAAAGCCCATCTCAGCCATTATTATTATTATCATTACCCGTTATCCATCCAGATCCCATATACCCCTGAGGATGTGGGTTCAAAGCCCATCTCAGCCATTATTATTATTATCATTACCCGTTATCCATCCAGATCCCATATACCCCTGAGTCTGGTGGTTATCCATCCAGATCCCATATACCCCTGAGGATGTGGGTTCAAAGCCCATCTCAGCCATTATTATTATTATCATTACCCGTTATCCATCCAGATCCCATATACCCCTGAGGATGTGGGTTCAAAGCCCATCTCAGCCATTATTATTATTATCATTACCCGTTATCCATCCAGATCCCATATACCCCTGAGGATGTGGGTTCAAAGCCCATCTTAGCCATTATTATTATTATTATTACCCGTTATCCATCCAGATCCCATATACCCCTGAGTCTGGTGGTTATCCATCCAGATCCCATATACCCCTGAGTCTGGTGGTTATCCATCCAGATCCCATATACCCCTGAGTCTGGTGGTTATCCATCCAGGTCCCATATACCCCTGAGTCTGGTGGTTATCCATCCAGATCCCATATACCCCTGAGTCTGGTGGTTATCCATCCAGATCCCATATACCCCTGAGTCTGGTGGTTATCCATCCAGATCCCATATACCCCTGAGTCTGGTGGTTATCCATCCAGATCCCATATACCCCTGAGTCTGGTGGTTATCCATCCAGATCCCATATACCCCTGAGTCTGGTGGTTATCCATCCAGATCCCATATACCCCTGAGTCTGGTGGTTATCCATCCAGATCCCATATACCCCTGAGTCTGGTGGTTATCCATCCAGATCCCATATACCCCTGAGTCTGGTGGTTATCCATCCAGATCCCATATACCCCTGAGTCTGGTGGTTATCCATCCAGATCCCATATACCCCTGAGTCTGGTGGTTATCCATCCAGATCCCATATACCCCTGAGTCTGGTGGTTATCCATCCAGATCCCATATACCCCTGAGTCTGGTGGTTATCCATCCAGATCCCATATACCCCTGAGTCTGGTGGTTATCCATCCAGATCCCATATACCCCTGAGTCTGGTGGTTATCCATCCAGATCCCATATACCCCTGAGTCTGGTGGTTATCCATCCAGATCCCATATACCCCTGAGTCTGGTGGTTACCCATCCAGATCCCATATACCCCTGGGGATGTGGGTTCAAAGCCCATCTCAGCCATTATTATTATTATTATTACCCGTTATCCATCCAGATCCCATATACCCCTGAGTCTGGTGGTTATCCATCCAGATCCCATATACCCCTGAGTCTGGTGGTTATCCATCCAGATCCCATATACCCCTGAGTCTGGTGGTTATCCATCCAGATCCCATATACCCCTGAGTCTGGTGGTTATCCATCCAGATCCCATATACCCCTGAGTCTGGTGGTTATCCATCCAGATCCCATATACCCTGAGTCTGGTGGTTACCATCCAGATCCCATATACCCCTGAGTCTGGTGGTTATCCATCCAGATCCCATATACCCCTGAGTCTGGTGGTTATCCATCCAGATCCCATATACCCCTGAGTCTGGTGGTTATCCATCCAGATCCCATATACCCCTGAGTCTGGTGGTTACCCATCCAGATCCCATATACCCCTGGGTCTGGTGGTTATCCATCCAGGTCCCATATACCCCTGAGTCTGGTGGTTATCCATCCAGGTCCCATATACCCCTGAGTCTGGTGGTTATCCATCCAGGTCCCATATACCCCTGAGTCTGGTGGTTATCCATCCAGATCCCATATACCCCTGAGTCTGGTGGTTATCCATCCAGATCCCATATACCCCTGAGTCTGGTGGTTATCCATCCAGATCCCATATACCCCTGAGTCTGGTGGTTATCCATCCAGATCCCATATACCCCTGAGTCTGGTGGTTATCCATCCAGATCCCATATACCCCTGAGTCTGGTGGTTATCCATCCAGATCCCATATACCCCTGAGTCTGGTGGTTATCCATCCAGATCCCATATACCCCTGAGTCTGGTGGTTATCCATCCAGATCCCATATACCCCTGAGTCTGGTGGTTATCCATCCAGATCCCATATACCCCTGAGTCTGGTGGTTATCCATCCAGATCCCATATACCCCTGAGTCTGGTGGTTATCCATCCAGATCCCATATACCCCTGAGTCTGGTGGTTATCCATCCAGATCCCATATACCCCTGAGTCTGGTGGTTATCCATCCAGATCCCATATACCCCTGGGGATATGGGTTCAAAGCCCATCTCAACCATTCCTCTCTGTCTCCTTCTGTATATGTCTCACCTCTACATTCTGACTATTACTGTTCGTCAAATGATGAAATACTAAAATAATATACAGTATGTTAATTCAAACAAAGTACAGTGAGATGTATGTATGTCTCGCTTGAGAACATAATCCACAAAAACGGTTCACACAACAATGGGTTTATCAAAAGTATATTCGAGAATAAAAAAAAAAATCCTGTTTACAATGTTTACAAATCACTGCCTGTTCCCTCTTCTCAGGTTCACACATACAAACCAGCAAGATGAAGATAGTGATGTTGGCTGTGGCTCTGGCCCTGCTGTTGGCTAGTGGTGGGTCTGTCACTAATTAACTACTGAGAAAACACTGTCTTTTAACCTCTTCTGTACTGTGGTGCTGGGTAAGGCTCTGGAACGGTCTCGTATGTGGCTCTGGCCCTGCTGTTGGCTAGTGGTGGGTCTGTCACTAATTAACTACTGAGAAAACACTGTCCTTTAACCTCTTCTGTACTGTGGTGCTGGGTGAGGCTCTGGCCCTGCTGTTGGCTAGTGGTGGGTCTGTCACTAATTAACTACTGAGAAAACACTGTCTTTTAACCTCTTCTGTACTGTGGTGCTGGGTAAGGCTCTGGCCCTGCTGTTGGCTAGTGGTGGGTCTGTCACTAATTAACTACTGAGAAAACACTGTCCTTTAACCTCTTCTGTACTGTGGTGCTGGGTAAGGCTCTGGCCCTGCTGGTGGCTAGTGGTGGGTCTGTCACTAATTAACTACTGAGAAAACACTGTCTTTTAACCTCTTCTGTACTGTGGTGCTGGGTAAGGCTCTGGCCCTGCTGTTGGCTAGTGGTGGGTCTGTCACTAATTAACTACTGAGAAAACACTGTCTTTTAACCTCTTCTGTACTGTGGTGCTGGGTAAGGCTCTGGAACGGTCTCGTATGTGGCTCTGGCCCTGCTGTTGGCTAGTGGTGGGTCTGTCACTAATTAACTACTGAGAAAACACTGTCTTTTAACCTCTTCTGTACTGTGGTGCTGGGTAAGGCTCTGGAACGGTCTCGTATGTAGTGGTGGGTCTGTCACTAATTAACTACTGAGAAAACACTGTCCTTTAACCTCTTCTGTACTGTGGTGCTGGGTAAGGCTCTGGCCCTGCTGTTGGCTAGTGGTGGGTCTGTCACTAATTAACTACTGAGAAAACACTGTCTTTTAACCTCTTCTGTACTGTGGTGCTGGGTAAGGCTCTGGAACGGTCTCGTATGTAGTGGTGGGTCTGTCACTAATTAACTACTGAGAAAACACTGTCCTTTAACCTCTTCTGTACTGTGGTGCTGGGTGAGGCTCTGGCCCTGCTGTTGGCTAGTGGTGGGTCTGTCACTAATTAACTACTGAGAAAACACTGTCCTTTAACCTCTTCTGTACTGTGGTGCTGGGTAAGGCTCTGGCCCTGCTGTTGGCTAGTGGTGGGTCTGTCACTAATTAACTACTGAGAAAACACTGTCTTTTAACCTCTTCTGTACTGTGGTGCTGGGTAAGGCTCTGGAACGGTCTCATATGTAGCGTCCGTGACATGTCGGAACCGGAAAACTCTGAATTTTTCCAACTTGGTAACTCCTTGTAGAAAGATGATACCCCAGTTTAGAAAAGTATCAGAATCAATCAATAGGAAGTATCAGAATCAACCAATAGGAAGCTCTACACCACAAACATATGTTTCATTGTTTATCTCAGAGGATCAGAGTTTTCCGACGTGTCATGAATGCAGCATTATAGTGTTGCAAAATTCTGGAAACTTTTCACAACTCTCAATGTGAGTTCCCTCCTCCCTGTTTTTCACCTGCCGAATCTTTCAACGGGGATTTCTGAAAAACCTGGGAACTTTGCCAAAGCCGTGGGAAGGAGGGGTGCTGAGGACACTGCAGTATATAGTACTTTTTTTCTGCAAAAGTAGTGCACTGGGCATTTATCAGTATCAATGGACCGGTATAGACGTCTGTAGTGCGGGCAAAACATTTGTTTTTCAGCATCTCAGAACAGTATCTTGCAGGATTCAATAGTTGTAATTGTAAGAGTCGTTCCCCTCTCCCTCTGTGATTGACTAGTCCTGGGGCTTGACTAGTCCTGGGCCTTGACTAGTCCTGGGGCTTGACTAGTCCTGGGCCCTGACTAGTCCTGGGGCTTGACTAGTCCTGGGGCTTGACCAGTCCTGGGCCTTGACTAGTCCTGGGCCTTGACTAGTCCTGGGCCTTGACCAGTCCTGCATTAGCTGACCAATATATTGAGGTCTTCAGAGCGGGGAATTGTTTTTCTCTCCTGCATAGTCCCCCCAAATAAATATCACACCCTCAAAGCCTTTCCAGCGGCTGTGAACTTTGCAGCCCTGGTATTTTACCAATGAGTCCCTGAACAATATGGCTACTATCTGGCCAATATACTGTAGCGTTGCTATTGCATGATTCTAATTCTGTGGTCCTAACACAATGCTGTGCTGTAGGTGTGTTCTAGTGTTCCTAATGACATTGCTATAATTCTGTGGTTCTAACACAATGCTGTGCTGTAGGTGTGTTCTAGTGTTCCTAATGACATTGCTATAATTCTGACGTTCTAACACAATGCTGTGCTGTAGGTGTGTTCTAGTGTTCCTAATGACATTGCTATAATTCTGACGTTCTAACACAATGCTGTGCTGTAGGTGTGTTCTAGTGTTCCTAATGACATTGCTATAATTCTGACGTTCTAACACAATGCTGTGCTGTAGGTGTGTTCTAGTGTTCCTAATGACGTTCTAACACAGCGCTGTGTTGTCTCCTAGGTGAAGCACTGGACTGTCTGCGCTGTGTGCCAACGAAGGCAGGAAGAGACTGTGAGGTGACAGTAGAAACCTGTCCCCCAGAGAAGGACGGATGTGCAGCCGCCAAGTTCCTCAGAGCACCATGTAAGTAATGTTACTGACCAGGTTCAAGACCTGGGTCTTCAGACTATGTTAGCCCGCTGAGCTAAACACTAATGATTAATGTTGTGCTGATGCTAGATTTCTTGAAGAACAGCATTGGATGTCACACAAAGTTCTGTGCCAGTATTCACAAGTTCTCAGAGGGGTGCAGATTAATATCATAATGAACAAGACTATATGAACTCATAATCAGCACTCCTGCTCTAAGACGCTTTGTGGAACCTGCAACAACCAAAACATTATATAAGTAGTGTATATACATATAATGCTGGTGTGGCCTGTTTCATTCTCAGAGGAGATGCAGGCCCTGGTTTGAATGATCGAGAATATAAGGTTTTTAATACAGATTATTTATAGTCGACGTTAACGCCTATCACATAGTAACTTAACATTGTTCTGTATTTTCTCTCTCAGTTGGCCATTTCCAGAGATGCATGGACATGTCGGGCTGTAAGCAGTTCCAAACCAACGCTTACATCAACATGAAGTGCTGTGGCACTGACAAGTGCAACACATTCTAGAATCTATATACTGGTTAACGTTCTAGAATCTATATACTGGTTAACGTTCTAGAATCTATATACTGGTTCACGTTCTAGAATCTATATACTGGTTCACGTTCTAGAATCTATATACTGGTTCACATTCTAGAATCTATATACTGGTTCACATTCTAGAATCTATATACTGGTTCACGTTCTAGAATCTATATACTGGTTCACATTCTAGAATCTATATAGTGGTTCACATTCTAGACCAGGGGTATTCAAATCCTTTCATGGAAGTCTGGAGTACTGCTGGTTTTCTGTTCTACCTGATAATTCATTGTTCCCACCTGGTGTCTAAATCAGTCACTGATTAGAAATGAAATAAATAAAAAGGGAGGAACTGGCTTTGATTAAGGAGTTAAGGGTCCTATCTAGACCAATATTTCTCTACTTTATAACATCCTGATTCAGTTCATTGAAGAGAGGAGGTAGAGCATCCACCAGGCAAACCATCACATCAACCATCACAACATCAACCATCACAACGTCGACCATCACAACATCAACCGTCACAACATCAACCGTCACATCAACCATCACAACATAAAACATCACATCAACCATCACAACATCAACCGTCACAACATCAACCATCACAACGTCGACCGTCACAACATCAACCGTCACAACATCAACCGTCACAACATCAACCGTCACAACATCAACCGTCACATCAACCATCACAACATCAACCGTCACAACATCAACCGTCACAACATCAACCGTCACATCAACCATCACAACATAAAACATCACATCAACTATCACAACATCGACCATCACAACATCAACCATCACAACGTCGACCATCACAACATCAACCGTCACAACATCAACCGTCACAACATCAACCGTCACAACATCAACCGTCACATCAACCATCACAACATCAACCATCACAACATCAACCGTCACAACATCAACCGTCACAACATCAACCGTCACATCAACCGTCACATCAACCATCACAACATCAACCGTCACAACATCAACCGTCACATCAACCATCACAACATCAACCATCACATCAACCATCACAACATCAACCATCACATCAACCATCACAACATCAACCATCACATCAACCATCACAACATCAACCATCACAACATCAACCATCACATCAACCATCACAACATCAACCATCACATCAACCATCACAACATCAACCGTCACAACATCAACCGTCACATCAACCATCACAACATCAACCATCACATCAACCATCACAACATAAAACATCACATCAACTATCACAACATCAACCGTCACAACATCAACCGTCACATCAACCATCACAACATCAACCATCACAACATCAACCGTCACATCAACCGTCACAACATCAACCGTCACAATAATAATAATAATATCACATCAACCATCACAACATCAACCGTCACATCAACCATCACAACATCAACCATCACAACATCAACCATCACAACATAAAACATCACAACATAAAACATCACATCAACCATCACATCAACCATCACAACATCAACCATCACAACATAAAACATCACATCAACCATCACAACATCAACCATCACATCAACCACTCAAATATGCCTGATATTTACAAACAAACGTGAATAATTATTCGACTTAAAATAAACCAAAACCTTGAAATCATTTGTAGTTCAAATCTTTTTGTTCAAACTGATTGAATCTGAGCAAAGTGTATCAATCCTCATCGCAGGAATTATACAACAAACACTTCTGAAATAATCCATTTTTGCTTTAATGATTACAATCAAAAAACACTTTTGTACAACGTTAGAAAATACGATGCAGATATTTTGTCTGGCGACAAAAACAGCTATTGGGAGGGGGGGGAAACACATCTGACTGAAAATGCAGTAGATATAGAAAGAGCTAGAGGGATAAGAGGGACAGATGAACAGCCACTAATGCATCAGAAATGACCAAAGAACAAATCTTATTTTACACATAAATTGAATGCTCACTTATTCATGCGTTGATGTCAATGGGAGACGAGATGAATATTTGACTTAAGGAAGTTAGAAATCTTCCAGTAAACTTCAGGGAGAATCCTATAAAAGTTTTAGTGATGTACGGATTGACAATGACAACAATGACAGAGCCCAGCTAGCACACGACGTTCTGAGAATGTTTCTTTGTGCTTGGTGAGAGTGCGGTTGTCCTATGGTTATTTTGCATACAACCTTCTCACAACGTTCTGGGAACGGTGCAGGGTAGTTGATTGGCTTTGGAACATTCTCAGCACAATTATCTAACTTTAGAAAATAACATTTTCTTGGTATTTCATTACTTTAACAGAACGTTTCCTAAAATGTCAAACATGGTTACATTTAGTAATGATCTAGAAAACGTTCTACAACTGGTTTGACATTTTAAAATAGTTCAGTGAACGTTAAGAAACAACGTTCTTCTGTGGGAACTTCAGTACTACAGCATAACGTTTCCGACAGGTTTCCTCGTGGATTTTATTTAAAGTAATGTTTTCAAATTGTTCCAAAAGTTCCATAAAAACCACAGAAAACATTCTCTCAACGTTACTAAAGTTCTTTAAAAACATACATTCCGTTCTCTGCATCAACACAACTCTCTCTCCTGTATCTTGTTAAGCGTGGTCAGGTGTGTTGGCCACGCCCACTAATTAACCACACCTGATCCTAATGAGTGTTTGTTTCCTTTGAAACAATACACTAAAATGAACAGCTTTGTATGCGTAAAAACAACCATAGCATGCTAGCTCCACCCTGGTGACACAGTGGACTAATGCCATGGATAGAGAACAGACGATAAAACAACCATAGCATGCTAGCTCCACCCTGGTGACACAGTGGACTAATGCCATGGATAGAGAAAAGACGATAAAACAACCATAGCATGCTAGCTCCACCCTGGTGACACAGTGGACTAATGCCATGGATAGAGAACAGACGATAAAACAACCATAGCATGCTAGCTCCACCCTGGTGACACAGTGGACTAATGCCATGGATAGAGAAAAGACGATAAAACAACCATAGCATGCTAGCTCCACCCTGGTGACACAGTGGACTAATGCCATGGATAGAGAAAAGACGATAAAACAACCATAGCATGCTAGCTCCACCCTGGTGACACAGTGGACTAATGCCATGGATAGAGAAAAGACGATAAAACAACCATAGCATGCTAGCTCCACCCTGTTGACACAGTGAACTAATGCCATGGATAGAGAAAAAAACAACCATAGACGATAAAACAACCATAGCATGCTAGCTCCACCCTGGTGACACAGTGGACTAATGCCATGGATAGAGAAAAGATGATAAAACAACCATAGCATGCTAGCTCCACCCTGGTGACACAGTGGACTAATGCCATGGATAGAGAAAAGACGATAAAACAACCATAGCATGCTAGCTCCACCCTGGTGACACAGTGGACTAATGCCATGGATAGAGAAAAGACGATAAAACAACCATAGCATGCTAGCTCCACCCTGGTGACACAGTGGACTAATGCCATGGATAGAGAAAAGACGATAAAACAACCATAGCATGCTAGCTCCACCCTGGTGACACAGTGGACTAATGCCATGGATAGAGAACAGACGATAAAACAACCATAGCATGCTAGCTCCACCCTGGTGACACAGTGGACTAATGCCATGGATAGAGAACAGACGATAAAACAACCATAGCATGCTAGCTCCACCCTGGTGACACAGTGGACTAATGCCATGGATAGAGAACAGACGATAAAACAACCATAGCATGCTAGCTCCACCCTGGTGACACAGTGGACTAATGCCATGGATAGAGAACAGACTATAAAACAACCATAGCATGCTAGCATGCTAGCTCCACCCTGGTGACACAGTGGACTAATGCCATGGATAGAGAACAGACTATAAAACAACCATAGCATGCCATAGCTCCACCCTGGTGACACAGTGGACTAATGCCATGGATAGAGAACAGACGATAAAACAACCATAGCATGCTAGCTCCACCCTGGTGACACAGTGGACTAATGCCATGGATAGAGAAAAGACGATAAAACAACCATAGCATGCTAGCTCCACCCTGGTGACACAGTGGACTAATGCCATGGATAGAGAACAGACGATAAAACAACCATAGCATGCTAGCTCCACCCTGGTGACACAGTGGACTAATGCCATGGATAGAGAACAGACGATAAAACAACCATAGCATGCTAGCTCCACCCTGGTGACACAGTGGACTAATGCCATGGATAGAGAAAAGACGATAAAACAACCATAGCATGCTAGCTCCACCCTGGTGACACAGTGGACTAATGCCATGGATAGAGAAAAGACGATAAAACAACCATAGCATGCTAGCTCCACCCTGGTGACACAGTGGACTAATGCCATGGATAGAGAAAAGACGATAAAACAATCATTGTTTTAAAAAAAACATATAAAAAAAAAAAACACAATTCAATAGAAGGGAATGTTCGGTCTTCATAGCATCTCTAATATGAGGAGGTTGAACATCTCTGATCTTCCATAGTCACCCGTCCACCATGAAGCCAGAATGGACACCTGTGCAGCCCCATGTGAGAAGCCAGACATAGTTTCTGATACGTCTTTATGAGAAACAGTAGTCTGATCTACCATCCTGACCGCTGTACTTTTGCAAGATCAGGATGGTCAAACAAGGTTACAGAAACAGACCCTAAACCCCACCCCCTGGATGCTAGGGGCTAAGAGAAGTGACTAGAGGGGGGTAAGGGTGTAGGGTCTAGGGGTTATTTCTGGACGTGGCTCTCAGTTTCGCATCCGGGCTGAGCACAGAAGAGACAAGAAGTGGATTGTGGGAAATGTACAGTATGACAGCCACTCACCCTTTCATGACAAACAGAAATACTGAAAAATAAACTGTTGGTGAGTTGACAGTAGAAAACAGTTGGAAGAGAGTTGGAAGACAGTTGAAGACTGTTGAAGACTGTTGAAGACTGTTGAAGACAGTTGAAGACAGTTGAAGACTGTTGAAGACTGTTGAAGACTGTTGAAGACTGTTGAAGAGTTGAAGACAGTTGAAGACAGTTGGAAGACTGTTGGAAGACTGTTGGAAGACTGTTGAAGACAGTTGGAAGACAGTTGAAGACAGTGGAAGACAGTTGAAGACTGTTGAAGACTGTTGAAGACAGTTGAAGACAGTTGAAGACTGTTGAAGACTGTTGAAAACTGTTGAAGAGTTGAAGACAGTTGAAGACTGTTGAAGACTGTTGAAGACTGTTGGAAGACAGTTGGAAGACTGTTGAAGACTGTTGAAGACTGTTGAAGACAGTTGAAGACTGTTGAAGACTGTTGAAGACTGTTGAAGAGTTGAAGACAGTTGAAGACAGTTGAAGACTGTTGAAGACTGTTGAAGACAGTTGGAAGACTGTTGGAAGACTGTTGGAAGACTGTTGGAAGACTGTTGAAGACAGTTGAAGACTGTTGAAGACTGTTGAAGACAGTTGGAAGAGTAGTAGTTGTACTGGCAGGAAGCCTTCAAGTAACTGGATATCCCAGTGTAGTGTTTGGTTCTCTGTTCTGATTGATCAGCAGCTCTACATTAAGGAGCAGGAAGTCTTCCCTGGTTGGACGCCGCCTTCCAGCTTCTCCGCCTCCAGGATCATCCGCTTGAACACCTCCACCGCCGTCTGACACACACACACACACACACACACACACACACACACACACACACACACACACACACACACACAGGTTAGAATATAACACCTCCACTGCCGTCTGAGGAAGCAGAAACCAGAATAAGAGTAGAATACAGTAGAATACAGTAAAATAGAATAGAACAGACTGCAGTAGAATAGAACAGACTACAGTAGAATAGAACAGACTACAGTAGAATATAACAGACTACAGTAGAATAGAACAGACTACAGTAGAATAGAACAGACTACAGTAGAATAGAACAGACTACAGTAGAATATAACATACTACAGTAGAATAGAACAGACTACAGTAGAACAGACTACGGTAGAATAGACTACAGTAGAATAGAACAGACTACAGTAGAATAGAACAGACTACAGTAGAATAGAACAGACTACGGTAGAACAGACTACGGTAGAATAGAACAGACTACAGTAGAATAGAACAGACTACAGTAGAACAGAATACAGTAGAATAGAACAGACTACAGTAGAATAGAACAGACTACAGTAGAATAGAACAGACTACAGTAGAATAGAACAGACTACAGTAGAATAGAACAGACTACAGTAGAACAGAATACAGTAGAATAGAACAGACTACAGTAGAACAGAATACAGTAGAATAGAACAGACTACAGTAGAATAGAATACAGTAGAATAGAACAGACTACGGTAGAATAGAACAGACTACAGTAGAACAGAATACAGTAGAATAGAACAGACTACAGTAGAACAGAATACAGTAGAATAGAACAGACTACAGTAGAACAGAATACAGTAGAATAGAACAGACTACAATAGAACAGACTACAGTAGAACAGAATACAGTAGAATAGAACAGACTACAGTAGAACAGAATACAGTAGAATAGAACAGACTACAGTAGAACAGAATACAGTAGAATAGAACAGACTACAGTAGAAGAGAACAGACTACAGTAGAATAGAACAGACTACAGTAGAACAGAATACAGTAGAATAGAACAGACTACAGTAGAATAGAACAGACTACAGTAGAATAGAACAGACTACAGTAGAACAGAATACAGTAGAATAGAACAGACTACAGTAGAATAGAACAGACTACAGTAGAACAGACTACAGTAGAATAGAACAGACTACAGTAGAATAGAACAGACTACAGTAGAATAGAACAGACTACAGTAGAACAGAATACAGTAGAATAGAACAGACTACAGTAGAATAGAACAGACTACAGTAGAATAGAACAGACTACAGTAGAACAGAATACAGTAGAATAGAACAGACTACAGTAGAATAGAATACAGTACAATAGAACAGACTACAGTAGAACAGAATACAGTAGAATAGAACAGACTACAATAGAACAGACTACAGTAGAATAGAACAGACTACAGTAGAAGAGAACAGACTACAGTAGAATAGAATACAGTAGAATAGAACAGACTACAGTAGAATAGAACAGACTACAGTAGAATAGAACAGAATACAGTAGAATAGAACAGACGACGGTAGAATAGAACAGAATACAGTAGAATAGAACAGACGACGGTAGAATAGAACAGACTACAGTAGAATAGAACAGACTACAGTAGAATAGAATACAGTAGAATAGAACAGACTACAGTAGAATAGAATACAGTAGAATAGAACAGACGACGGTAGAATAGAATACAGTAGAATAGAACAGACTACAGTAGAATAGAACACACTACAGTAGAACAGACTACAGTAGAATAGAATACAGTAGAATAGAACAGACTACGGTAGAATAGAACAGACTACAGTAGAACAGAATACAGTAGAATAGAACAGACTACAGTAGAACAGAATACAGTAGAATAGAACAGACTACAGTAGAATAGAATACAGTAGAATAGAACAGACTACGGTAGAATAGAACAGACTACAGTAGAACAGAATACAGTAGAATAGAACAGACTACAGTAGAACAGAATACAGAAGAATAGAACAGACTACGGCGGAATAGAACAGACTACAGTAGAACAGACGAAAGCAGACTAGAACATACTAGACTAGAATTGAGGCTACTTTACTATCTACTATGACACAGCCGTCTGACAGAAAGAGAGACTGAACAGTGCCACAACATCTCTGGGCTGGAATATTCCTTTCAATAGTGGGGAGAGCTGGGCTGCCCCCTGCTGTAGAGTACAGAGTACTGCAACTACAGGCCTGTAGACCTCCAAGCTCAGTGCCTATAGCACTGTGTGTTCAATCCCAGTCCTAGGGACCCAAATATGTGCATATTTTTATTTTATTTTTGTCTCGTACTACACACCTGATTCCACTAATCAAAGGTTTGTTGATGAGTTGATTAGTGCTAGGGCTTTTGGTCCATGTCAGGGCTGTTCAACGTCGGTCATGTAGGACTCAAACACTTCTTCAGGTTTTCATTCTCTCCTTCCAAATCAAAGGACTAATTCAGACCTGGGACACCAGGTGATTAACTACCAGGTAGAAACGAGTACCAGAAGTGTTTTTGTCGCGCCTCCAGGCCCTGTTCTATTGGATGAACATGTGTTCTAGGTGTTTTCACCTGGTTCTCTTTAGCTGAGGATTCCATGAAGGCAGTGTTCCATGATTCTGCTAGTGACTTCCCTTCCTCACAGCTCATCACCCTGGAATACAACAGAGACATCACACCAATCAGATACCACACACCACAGGTTAGGGGGCTGGAGTCTCTGTATGACATTACACCAATCAGATACCACACACCACAGGTTAGGGGGCTGGAGTCTCTGTATGACATCACACCAATCAGATACCACACACACACACACCACAGGTTAGGGGGCTGGAGTCTCTGTATGTCATCAAACCAATCAGATACCACACACCACAGGTTAGGGGCTGGAGTCTCTGTATGACATCACACCAATCAGATACCACACACCACAGGTTAGGGGCTGGAGTCTCTGTATGACATCACACCAATCAGATACCACACACACACACACCACAGGTTAGGGGCTGGAGTCTCTGTATGTCATCACACCAATCAGATACCACACACCACAGGTTAGGGGCTGGAGTCTCTGTATGACATCACACCAATCAGATACCACACACCACAGGTTAGGGGGCTGGAGTCTCTGTATGACATCACACCAATCAGATACCACACACCACAGGTTAGGGGCTGGAGTCTCTGTATGTCATCACACCAATCAGATACCACACACCACAGGTTAGGGGCTGGAGTCTCTGTATGACATCACACCAATCAGATACCACACACCACAGGTTAGGGGGCTGGAGTCTCTGTATGACATCACACCAATCAGATACCACACACCACATGTTAGGGGCTGGAGTCTCTGTATGACATCACACCAATCAGATACCACACACCACAGGTTAGGGGCTGGAGTCTCTGTATGTCATCACACCAATCAGATACCACACACCACAGGTTAGGGGCTGGAGTCTCTGTATGACATCACACCAATCAGATACCACACACCACAGGTTAGGGGCTGGAGTCTCTGTATGACATCACACCAATCAGATACCACACACCACAGGTTAGGGGCTGGAGTCTCTGTATGACATCACACCAATCAGATACCACACACCACATGTTAGGGGCTGGAGTCTCTGTATGACATCACACCAATCAGATACCACACACCACAGGTTAGGGGGCTGGAGACTCTGTATGACATCACACCAATCAGATACCACACACCACAGGTTAGGGGCTGGAGTCTCTGTATGACATCACACC